>NC_044385.1:62653810-63021796 GCF_006542625.1 Nomascus leucogenys
AAAGTACTAAGAGTGTCCCATTTTGCAGATGAGGAAACTGATGTTTAGAGAATTTCGAAATCTGTCCTACGTTACACAACTATCAGGTGGCCCATATGAAATTGACTTTTTAGGTATCAAAAACCAGTCATTTATTAAAAATTCTATGTAGTTTATGCTGACAATTTCTGGCAGAGCCATAGCTACCTGATAACTCTAAGTTTGTGTGTATATAACAATGTAAAACTCTCCATGGCTGGGCTAACTTTTAGTCAGATTTCACCAAATTAAAAAACTGATCTTCTACAAAGTTAAAAAAATTTTGTTTGCATTTTCAGCAAAATAGCTCTTTATGTTAAACTCTGAGACATGGAATACTAAAGTTTATGATATCATTGTGGTTGCAACAGTGTTGAACTTGCAGATTCCATGATGGTTGATTTTTGACTGCTTGAGTGTGTTGCCCTGCCTGCAGGGTGAGCTGTGACGCTCACATAGAGATATTTGAGTTGTATTAAAATGGAGCCAAGGCCTAATGGGCTGTAAGAAATAAATGTGCTGTGGCAGTGCGTCTGGTGATTTCCATCCGTCATTCATTCATTGTTAGACCAGTGACATTCTCTAAACAAACACCTTACCAGTCGATGGATGAGTACTCCCTGTGTCCCATACATAATTCTCATGCTTAAAAAGTAATTGTAAAAACAAAATGGTCAGTATGCCTAATATATCACTGTTCTTCCTTAGCAATTAGAATGTGTAAAATGAGTGAAATTAGAATAAGGAAGAACGTTTCTATCTTGGTTGCATGGGCAGATAGGTCTTGGACCTCTGGAAGTTCAGCTCAGTCCACCAGTGTTTATTGAGCACCTGCAGCCAGGTGAGAGGCATTCTGCAGAATTTGTGGAAGATTCGTACATGCTTAAGTGTTCCCTACGATGTCCCAGTCTCCCTATTTATAAAATGAATAAAGACAGCTCTATTTCCAAGAGATTTCATTTGTATGGCAGCTTACAATCTTCCAGAGAAACATGGCTGCCATTTACATTATTAGTAAATCAAATTGTTCCGTAACAGAAACCAGCTCAGTCAACCTGTCTATATTTACAATTAAAGTGGTTTGTTTGTTTAACAGATGCTTAAGCCTTACTTCCAGGTACTGTTTTAAGCATTTTACGTTTTTTTTGTTTGTTTGTTTGTTTTGAAACGGAGTCTCGCTCTGTCGCCCAGGCTGGAGTGCAGTGGCGATCTCGGCTCACTGCAAGCTCTGCCTCCCAGGTTCATGCCATTCTCCTGCCTCAGCCTCCCGAGTAGCTGGGACTACAGGCGCCCGCCACCACACCCAGCTAATCTTTTTTTGTATTTTTAGTAGAGATGGGGTTTCACCTTGTTAGCCAGGATGGTCTTGATCTCCTGACCTCATGATCTGCCCACCTCGGCCTCCCAAAGTGCTGGGATTACAGGCGTGAGCCACCGCACCCAGCCGCATTTTACATATTTTTAAAAATCCTGTTACATAGATATTGTTACTATTCCCATTTTACAGATGAGGAAACTGAGGCCTAGAAAGGTTAGATAACAGTCCTAAGGCCACAGGACTCTGAAAGTAAGTGAGGAAGCCAGGTTAAACCCAGGCAGTCTGGTTCATACTCTTCCTGAATGTGATAACCCTGCAGTCTGTTCCATCCCGGGCACAGGCAAGTGGCTATTCTCACTGTGGAAGTCTGTTTTGGAAGAGTCATTCTTTGTGTCCCTAAATATGATGCGTTTTTCACTTATTTCCTGAGGAGACTATTGCTGTTTCTTAAAGGTTCAATGGCCTTTTTTATCCAATTTGTGATGGATTCAAAAACAGAAGGAAGGATTTTTCCAGGAGGTATCTCTGTTTCTGTAATGGAATAGCCATTAGTTCTAGTTTCTCCCCTTAGCTAGCTCCCCCCGACATTCTCTCTCTCTCTCTCACTCTCTCACACACACACACACACACACACACACACCCCCCTTGAGTGTTCGGATGACAACCCTGCGAGCCATGAGTTCCTGTCTGACAACATAAGAAGTTGACGTAGAGTCAGCCCCCTCCCACTGCCTGTCAGAATTCTACTTTCTTCCTTTTAGTTTTATAAACCCATTCATCCAAGCTGTAAGATTAAAAAAAGCAAAATTACTAGACCCCCTTAAAGAATTGGGTAATTTTTGCAACATCATCATCCCTTCCACACCCCAGCACCCCACTATCAGAACAAACAAGAGACCTCTTGGTTTGACTTTTCAACACTCAGCCGTATTTGGAAGTGTTGATTACTCTGGTTAGGAATTTCATATATTTTAAATGTGGTTTCAAAGGTCTTTTTAAAATTAATTCCTCCTTCCAGCTTTCCTCTCTCTTTTTCTCTCCCCTCTTCCCTTTCCTCTTCCCATGTGTGCCTGTGCATGTGTGTGTGTTTCTGTATTTTAAATGTATTCTTTGAAGACAGACCATGTGAGATTTTGTCAGTGGCACATTTCCTTGATGGCTATTTTATCAGCATGTTTTTCTTCACCTTCCATGGATACGTATCTGCCCCCAAATAGCGTTTAATGAAGAGGTCTTCGAAATAAGTCTCTGAAAAGCTACTTTATTCATCATCTGCATGGAGAGCAGCCAGGGAAACTCATCTGTGAAATGCGTAATTAGGAACCAGAGGACTGTGTTTGTGCATTTGCCAGAGAGTGGGGAGATATCGATGGTGTTAATAAAATCCTGATTTTCACTTCCTTCTTCTTTGATCAGAATAAGAATTAGGTTACATAGAAACTGAATGACAAGAGGCAGCATAGAGAAGAAAAATGCATTATTTTTCTTATTGTAATATCCTTCTTCCCATATTCTTTTTCATACCAAAACATGGTGCTAAAGGTCTTTAAGATTCATATATGTAAGCTATATATGAAAAGAAAGCAGAATTATGTGGGGAAAATAAACATTTACTTTTCTGTAGACTAAAAGTACAAATCTTCATATTTCTGTTTTACTGTTTTTTATTTTAAAATATTTAATTGACAAACATTTATATATTCAAGATATAAAATGGGATGATGCAGTCTGCACACCTTGTGTAATGATTACTAAAATCAAATTAATTAACATATCCACCACCACTCAGTTATCATTTTTTGTGTGTGTGAGTGTGTGTATAGTAAGGACAATTAAAATGTGCTCTCAGGGGTGGAGCCAAGGTGGCCGAATAGGACAGCTCCAGTCTACAGATGCCAGCGTGAGCAACGCAGAAGATGAGTGATTTCTGCATTTTCAACTGAAGTACCGGGTTCATCTCACTGCGGAGTGCCAGACAGTAGGCGCAGGACAGTGGGGGCAGTGCACCTTACTTGAGCTGAAGCAGGGCGAGGCATTGCCTCACCCGGGAAGTGCAAGGGGTCAGGGAATTTCCTCTCCTAGTCAAAGAAAGGGGTGACAGATGGCACCTGGAAAATCAGGTCACTCCCACCCTAATACTGCGCTTTTCCAACGGGCTTAAAAACAGCACACCAGGAGATTATATCCCACACCTGGCTCGGAGGGTCCTACGCCCACGGAGTCTCACTCAGTGCCAGCACAGCAGTCCGAGATCAAACTGCAAGGCGGCAGCGAGACTGGGGGAGGGGCACTTGCCATTGCCCAGGCTTGATTAGGTAAACAAAGCAGCCAGGAAGCTCGAACTGGGTGGAGCCCACCACAGCTCAAGGAGGCCTGCCTGCCTCTGTAGGCTCCACCTCTGGGGGCAGGGCACAGACAAACAAAAAGACAGCAGTAACCTCTGCAGACTTAAATGTCCCTGTCTGACAGCTTTGAAGAGAGTAGTGGTTCTCCTAGCATGCAGCTTGAGATCTGAGAATGGGCAGACTGCCTCCTCAAGTGGGTCCCTGACCCCCGAGTAGCCTAACTGGAAGGCACCCCTCAGTAGGGGCAGACTGACACCTCACACAGCCGGGTACTCCTCTGAGACAAAACTTCCAGAGGAATGATCAGGCAGCAGCATTTGTGGTTCACCAACACACGCTGTTCTACAGCCACTGCTGCTGATACCCAGGCAAACAAGGTCTGGAGTAGACCTCTAGCAAACTCCAACAGACCTGCAGCTGAGGGTCCTGTCTGTTAGAAGGAAAACTAACAAACAGAAAGGACATCCACACCAAAAACCCATCTGTACGTCACCATCATCAAAGACCAAAGGTAGATAAAACCACAAAGATGGGGAAAAAAACAGAGCAGAAAAACTGGAAACTCTAAAAATCAGAGTGCCTCTCTCCTCCTCAAAAGGAATGCAGCTCCTCACCAGCAACGGAACAAAGCTGGACGGAGAACGACTTTGACGAGTTGAGAGAAGAAGGCTTCAGATGATCAAACTACTCCGAGCTACAGGAGGAAATTCGAACCAATGGCAAAGAAGTTAAAAGCTTTGAAAAAAAATTAGGCGAATGGATAACTACAATAACCAATGCAGAGAAGTCCTTAAAGGACTTGATGGAGCTGAAAACCAAGGCACAAGAGCTACGTGAAGAATGCAGAAGACTCAGTAGCCAATGCGATCAACTGAAAGAAAGGGTATCAGTGATGGAAGATGAAATGAATGAAATGAGGTGAGAAGAGAAGTTTAGAGAAAAAAGAATAAAAAGAAATGAACAAAGCCTCCAAGAAATACGGGACTATGTGAAAAGACCAAATCTACATCTGATTGGTGTACCTGAAAGTGATGAGGAGAATGGAACCAAGCTGTAAAACACTCTGGAGGATATTATCCAGGAGAATTTCCCCAATCTAGCAAGGCAGGCCAACATTCAAATTCAGGAAATACAGAGAATGCCACAAAGATACTCCTTGAGAAGAGCAACTCCAAGACACATAATTGTCAGATTCACCAAAGTTGAAATGAAGGAAAAAATGTTAAGGGCAGCCAGAGAGAAAGGTCGGGTTACCCACAAAGGGAAGCCCATCAGACTAACAGCAGATCTCTCGGCAGAAACTCTTCAAGCCAGAAGAGAGTGGGGGCCAATATTCAACATTCTTAAAGAAAAGAATTTTCAACCCAGAATTTCATATCCAGCAAAACTAAGCTTCATAAGTGAAGGAGAAATAAAATCCTTTACAGACAAGCAAGTGCTGAGAGATTTTGTCACCACCAGGCCTGCCTTAAAAGAGCTCCTGAAGGAAGCACTAAACATGGAAAGGAACAACTGGTACCAGCCACTGCAAAAACATGCCAAATTGTAAAGACCATCGAGGCTAGGAAGAAGCTGCATCAACTAACGAGCAAAATAACCAACTAACATCATAATGACAGGATCAAATTCACACATAACAATATTAACTTTAAATGTAAATGGGCTAAATGCTCCAATTAAAAGACACAGACTGGCAAATTGGATAAAGAGTCAAGACCCATTGGGGTGCTGTATTCAGGAAACCCATCTCACGTGCAGAGACACACATAGGCTCAAAATAAAGGGATGGAGGAAGATCTACCAAGCAAATGGAAAACAAAAAAAGGCAGGGGTTGCAATCCTAGTCTCTGATAAAACAGACTTTAAACCAACAAAGATCAAAAGAGACAAAGAAGGCCATTACATAATGGTAAAGGGATCAATTCAACAAGAAGAGCTAACTACCCTAAATATATGCACCCAATAAAGGAGCCCCCAGATTCATAAAGCAAGTCCTGAGTGACCCACAAAGAGACTTAGACTCCCACACAATAATCATGGGAGACTTTAACACCCCACTGTCAACATTAGACAGATCAACAAGACAGAAAGTTAACAAGGATACACAGGAATTGAACTCAGCTCTGCAGCAAGCGGACCTAATAGACATCTACAGAACTCTCCACCCGAAATCAACAGAATATACATTCTTTTCAGCACCACACCACACATATTCCAAAATTGACCACATAGTTGGAAGTAAAGCGCTCCTCAGCAAATGCAAAAGAACAGAAATTATAACAAACTGTCTCTCAGACCACAGTGCAATCAAACTAGAACTCAGGATTAAGAAACTCACTCAAAAACCTGCTCCTGAATGAATCCTGGGTACATAACGAAATGAAGGCAGAAATAAAGATGTTCTTTGAAACCAATGAGAATGGAGACACAACATACCAGAATCTCTGGGACACATTCAAAGCAGTGTGTAGAGGGAAATTTATAGCACTAAATGCCCACAAGAGAAATCAGGAAAGATGTAAAATTGACACCCTAACATCACAATCAAAAGAACTAGAGAAGCAAGAGCAAACAAATTCAAAAGCTAGCAGAAGGCAAGAAATAACTAAGATCAGTGCAGAGCTGAAGGAAATAGAGACACAAAAAAACCCTTCAAAAAATCAATGAATCCAGGAGCTGGCTTTTTGAAAAGTTCAACAAAATTGATAGACTGCTAGCAAGACTAATAAAGAAGAAAAGAGAGAAGAATCAAATAGACACAATAAAAAATGACAAAGGGGACATCACCACCAATCCCACAGAAATACAAACTACCATCAGAGAATACTATAGACACCTCTACGCAAATAAGCTAGAAAATCTAGAAGAAATGGATATATTCCTTGACACATACACTCTCCCAAGACTAAACCAGGAAGAAGTTGAATCTCTGAATAGACCAATAACAGGCTCTGAAATTGAGGCACTAATTAATAGCTTACCAACCAAAAAAAGTCCAGGACCAGATGGATTCACCGCAGAATTCTACCAGTGGTACAAGGAGGAGTTGGTACCATTCCTTCTGAAACTATTACAATCAACAGAAAAAGAGGGAATCCTCCCTAACTCATTTTATGAGGCCAGCATCATCCTGATGCCAAAGCCTGGCAGAGACACAACCAAACAAGAGAATTTTAGACCAATATCCTTGATGAACATTGATGCAAAAATCCTCAATAAAATACTGGCAAAAAAACTTATCCACCATGATCAAGTGGGCTTCATCCCTGGGATGCAAGGCTGGTTCAACATACAAAAATCAATAAATGTAATCCAGCATATAAACAGAACCAAAGACAAAAACCACATGATTATCTCAATAGATGCAGAAAAGGCCTTTGACAAAATTCAACACTTCATGCTAAAAACTCTCAATAAATTAGGTATTGATGGGACGTATCTCAAAATAATAAGAGCTATCTATGACAAACCCACAGCCAATATCATACTGAATGGGCAAAAACTGGAACCATTCCCTTTGAAAACGGGGACAAGACAGGGATGCTGTCTCTCAACACTCCTGTTCAACATAGTGTTGGAAGTTCTGGCCAGGGCAATCAGGCAGGAGAAGGGAATAAAGGGCATTCAATTAGGAAAAGAGGAAGTCAAATTGTCCCTGTTTGCAGATGACATGATTGTATATCTAGAAAACCCCATTGTCTCAGCCCAAAATCTTCTCAAGCTGATAAGCAACTTCAGCAAAGTCTCAGGATACAAAATCAATGTGCAAAAATCACAAGCATTCTTATATACCAATAACAGACAAACAGAGAGCCAAATCATGAGTGAACTCCCATTCACAATTGCTTCAAAGAGAATAAAATACCTAGGAATCCAACTTACCAGGGATGTGAAGGACCTCTTCAAGGAGAACTACAAACCACTGCTCAGTGAAATAAAAGAGGATACAAACAAATGGAAGAACATTCCATGCTCATGGGTAGGAAGAATCAATATCGTGAAAATGGCCATACTGCCCAAGGTAATTTATAGATTCGATGCCATCCCCATCAAGCTACCAATGACTTTCATCACAGAATTGGAAAAAACTACTTTAAAGTTCATGTGGAACCAAAAAAGAGCCCGCGTTGCCAAGTCAGTCCTAAGCCAAAAGAACAAAGCTGGAGGCATCACGCTACCTAACTTCAAACTATACTACCAGGCTACAGTAACCAAAACAGCATGGTACTGGTACCAAAACAGAGATATAGACCAATGGAACAGAACAGAGCCCTCAGAAATAATGCCATGTATCTACAACTATCTGATCTTTGACAAACCTGACTAAAACAAGCAATGGGGAAAGGATTCCCTATTTAACAAATGGTGCTGGGCTAGCCATATGTAGAAAGCTGAAACTGGATCCCTTCCTTACACCTTATACAAAAATTAATTCAAGATGGATTAAAGACTTACATGTTAGACCTAAAACCATAAAAACCCTAGAAGAAAACCTAGGCAATACCATTCAGGACATAGGCATGGGCAAGGACTTCATGTCTAAAACACCAAAAGCAATGGCAACAAAAGCCAAAATTGACAAATGGGATCTAATCAAACTAAAGAGCTTCTGCACAGCAAAAGAAACCACCATCAGAGTGAACAGGCAACCTACAGAATGGGAGAAAATTTTTGCAACCTACTCATCTGACAAAGGGCTAATATCCAGAATCTACGATGAACTCAAACAAATTTACAAGAAAAAAACCACCCCATCAAAAAGTGGGCAAAGGATATGAACAGACACTTCTCAAAAGAAGACATTTATGCAGCCAAAAAACACATGAAAAAATGCTCATCATCACTGGCCATCAGAGAAATGCAAATCAAAACCACAATGACATACCATCTCACACCAGTTAGAATGGCCATCATTAAAAAGTCAGGAAACAACAGGTGCTGGAGAGGATGTGGAGAAATAGGAACACTTTTACACTGTTGGTGGGACTGTAACCTAGGTCAACCATTGTGGAAGTTGGTGTGGCGATTCCTCAGGGATCTAGAACTAGAAATACCATTTGACCCAGTCATCCCATTACTGGGTATATACCCAAAGGATTATAAATCATGCTGCTATAAAGACACATGCACATGTATGTTTATTGTGGCACTATTCACAATAGCAAAGACTTGGAACCAAGCCAAATGTCCAACAATGATAGACTGGATTAAGAAAATGTGGCACATGTACACCATGGAATACTATGCAGCCATAAAAAATGATGAGTTCATGTCCTTTGTAGGGACATGGATGAAGCTGGAAACCATCATTCTCAGCAAACTATTGCAAGGACAAAAAACCAAACATCACATGTTCTCACTCATAGGTGGGAATTGAACAATGAGAACACACGGACACAAGAAGGGGAACATCACACTCCAGGGACTGTTGTGGGGTGGGGGATGGGGGAGGGATAGCATTAGGAGATATACCTAATGCTAAATGAGGAGCTAATGGGTGCAGCACACCAACGTGGCACATGTATACATATGTAACAAACCTGCACGTTGTGCACATGTACCCTAAAACTTAAAGTATAATAATAAAGAAAAGCTGCCTTTCAAAAAAAAGTGCTCTCATCAAATTTCAAGTAAGCAATACACTATTATTAACTATAGTCACCATACTATTGTATGTTAGATCCCCAGAACTTATTAATCTTATAACTAGAAGTTTGTGCCCTTTGACCAACACCTCCCCATTCCCCCACCCCCAGACCCTGACAACCACCTTTCTACTCTTTGCTTCAATTAGTTCGACTTTTTAAAGATTTCACATATAAGTGAGATCATGTAGTATTTGTCTTTATATGTCTGGCTTATTTCACTTAGCATAATGTCTTCCAAGTTCATCTATGTTGTCACAAATGGCAGGATTTCCTTCCTTTTTGTGGGTGAATAATATTCCAATATATTATATATATAATATTCCATTATACATATAATGTTTTAATTTAATAATCCATTATATATGGAATATATACACACATATTCACTTATATTTACATACACACACTTATATACACATACATATATATGTCAATTTCTTTATTCATTCATCAATGACACGTAGGCTGTTTCCATATATTAGCTAGTAGAACTAATGCTGCAATGAACATGAGGTACAGATCTCTCTTCTAAATACTGATTTCATTTCCTTTGAATATATACCTAGAAGTGAGATTGCTAGATCATATGGTAGTTCTGTTTTCAGTTTACGGAAGAACCACCATACTATTTTCCATAATGATTTTTTTCCAGGTAGTTTATTATTAGTGTATAGAAACACAACTGATGTTTGTTGATTTTTGTATCCTGCAACTATACTGAATTTGTTTATTAGTTCTAACAGATATTTGGTGGGATCTTTAGAGTTGTCTGTATGTAAGATCATATTATCTTCAAACAGACAATTTATCTTCCTGCCATATTTGGATGTCTTTTACTTCTTTTTCCCTGCTTAATTGCTCTGGCTAGCACCTCTAGTACTATGTCGAATAGAAGTGGCAAGAGTAGGCATCTTTATATTTTCCTTAATCTTAGAGGAAAAGCCCTCAGCCTTTCAACTTTGAGTGTGATGTTTACTGTGGGCTTGTCATATATGGCTTTTATTGTGTCTGATTTATCAAATGTTTTTATCATGAAAGGGTTGCACTTTGTCAAATCCTTTTTCTACATCTTTTGAGATGATGGCATGATTTTTATTCTTCATTCTGTTAATGTGGTGAGTCACATTTATTTATTTGTGCATGTTAAACCATCCTTGCATCCCAGGGAGAAATTCCACTTGATCATCGTGTATGATCTTTTTAATGTGCAACTGAATTCAGTTTACTAGTATTTTGTTGAGGATTTTGGCATCCATGTTCATTAGAAATATTGGTCTGTAATTTTCTTTCTTTTTTTGTAGTACCCTTATCTAACTTAGGAATGAGATAATGCTTGTCTCATAAAATGAGTTTGGAAGTGCTCCTTCCTCTTTAAATGTTTGGAATAGTTTGCAAAGGGTTGTTGTTGATTCTTCCTTAAATTCTTGGTAGCCATGTTTCTGTTTTAAAGAGTATTGGCACTTAAGATTGGCTTTTTGGTGTATTAAATTCCTTGTAATCCTGATATGCTAAGTCACGTTACTTAGAAGACTTATTATAATATATTCTCTATAAACTACCAAGGTTGTGGAATGGAATTATCAAAATGTGTGGCTAATGGGAGCTATATGACTTAATAATATGAATCATCTCCTGATAAGATAACTAAATGCTTTTATTATAAAAACTGTATTAGTATTTAGTCAGTACATTAATATCTGGCAACACTTAAAGATGTACTGTCACTTACTGGGTTGCTATTTGACCTTTGTCAGTTCATCTAATCTTTTTAGGCCTAATTTTCTTCATCTATAAAATGGAAACAAAATCATTTCTAGTTCATAAAGGTTGTATTAAGGAATATGTAAAACAGTAAATGTCAAAATATCCTATACATATGTGAGTATTTTTTATTATCTTGCTATGGTTGAAGTGTTAGAGTCACAGTTAATAGAAATTCAGATTAATAGAATCATAACAGGATTTATTTTAATTGAGATTTTAGGTTAGTGAGGAAAAGGTGGGATCATAAGCTAATAGATTTCTATACATGAAGTACCGTTTCCAAAAATATAAGGTTTGCAAATAATTGATTTGGCTTAGAAAATCCACATTGCTCAACCCATAATTACAAGTTTTCATTCATCTTGCTTTAGAAGGCATCCTTTCCACCACAGTGTATTCCATGTTGTGTTTCTGGCAAAGATTTCATGACTCAATTTGGAGACATCGATTTTCTTACTTGAAGATTCACAAAGCCCATTAGTATTTTAAAGATTCTGAGAAACTTAAGAAAGAAACCTGAAACGAGTATTTCCCTAACTTACTTGACCACAAAAAATCCTTTTAAAGAGAGCATCTATTAACATTCTTTGGGTCCAATATCCTATAACACCTCAAGTTCATGAGCTCTGGAGGTGGACTGCCCTTGTTCAAATCTCCATTGTGTGACCTTGAGGTTATTACTTAACTCTCTAAACCTCAATATTCTCATCCATAAAAGGGCAACAGTGATATTTATCTCATAAGGTTGTTAACTAAGGTAATATATCTTTTAACACATGTTGTTTAATGGGATAGTGTATGTAAATTATGAAATAACATATTTTAAGATAGGTAAAACCCTGACTGTGGTGGGAATGGGAGGTAGGAGCAGGCTGGAAGCACTCGTGGGCTAGTGGTCCTCGCTGGCCTTTAACTCCCCAATGAAGGTGACAGCTGGGCCTCTTCATAATCGAGTTTCCCCTTACTGTGAAGCATGGGTCCTTATTCTTCCCCAAGGCAGTCGTATCCCCTCCTGTTCTTAGTCTCTGAACTTAGGGTCACCTATTCAAATGTGTACATGGGCCAGGCAGGGGATGCAAACATGTTAAGGGGCCCAGGATGAAGGGCAGGGGGAAGTGGTGTGGGTTGTGAGTGGCAGGGCATTGCCAGCCTGTCCTCCACAGGACCACGCTGTGGCCCCCTGGAAGCCCAAGGCCAATCTGCCTTGACTTTTATTTTTTAAAAGATAAGTTAGAAATCTGGAAGATGTTAACTTTCCTGATTTTCCTGTAGACAAATTGTTCAGATTAAAACACAAAGCAGCCCACTGTTTGGCCCATGAGCTGTCAGTTTTGCAGTGTCTGCATATAAAAGCAAAGTCCTAGGGACCTCTGCTAATGGGCTCCTGGGAAGTGCCCTCTCCCTCCCCTGCCAGCTTGCTCACCTTTTAGCTTTGCTCTGACCTCTGCCCTTTCCCCTTGCTAAGAAGAAAGAAAACCCATGTCTTCTGTTCAACCAATAGGTTCCACTGGTTCTGACTACTGGGCCTCTGTTTCCATCATAGGACTCTTTCTACCAGTAATCTCCGTTTATTTGATTGTCCACCAAGCTCCAGACTTGCTAGGTTCTTTCGCGTGCAATTCTTTGTGGCGATCCAGCTGCCTCATCTGTGATCCACAGGCAACCTGACATTACAGCCTTCAGTTCTGTTTTCATCCTAAGGCCACACCTGCCTGTTTCCCTATGCCTTTCTCTACACTCACATCATTGCCATAGGCAATCAGCTCTTTGGGACCATTTTCCAGGAATTAATACTCTATGAAAGGGAACTTTTCCTGATAGTCTTTCTTTTTTCTTTTTTCTTTTTTTTTTTTTTTTCGAGAAGGAGTCTCGCTCTTTCACCCAGGCTGGAGTGCAGTGAGTGGCGCGATCTCGGCTCACTGCAGGCTCCGCCCCCTGGGGTTCACGCCATTCTCCCGCCTCAGCCTCCCGCGTAGCTGGGACTACAGGCGCCGGCCACCTCGCCCGGCTAATTTTTTTTTTTTTTTTTTTTGTATTTTTAATAGAGACGGGGTTTCACCGTGTTAGCCAGGGCCTCCCAAAGTGCTGGGATTACAGGCGTGAGCCACCGCGCGCGGCCGTGATAGTCTTTCTTGACAGTTTTAGGTTAGTCTTTACTATGTTGCTCCTTTAGACTTAAACAGACAACTGGCCCTCCATGTCCCAGCTCCACGGTGATGGGTGTGTTTCTCCGCTTCTCAAGGAACTGCGTCTCTGATATGTTATAATCCCAAGGCCTGTCACACAGCCTGGTCAGCAGGGAGGGGGTAGTAAAAAGCCAAGTAGCTAGAGCCAGCTCCCCCCACCCGGGTCCCCCAGCCCCAGTTTGGCTGCTTCCTAACTTAACCCTGGGCAGGTTTCTTAGCCTCACTGTGCCTCAGTCTCCTCAGCTCTGATGAGGGGTTGGTGTGAGGATTAACAGAAAGCCCCCAGGCTACTTGGCAGGTAGCTAGAGCTACCCTTAGTGGTAAAATTAGTATTCATGTGGCAGGATTGCAGTACATGCTTATCAGAGGACAGAGCTCAGAAAAGTAGTTTGTCTTTGGCAGTAATCTTCTCTTGAACGATAATCATCTTTTATTTTGAAGACAGCAAGAACCCCGTAGCTTCACTTTGGCAGTGCCATGTTTTTCAGAGCCTGCTCGATTTGTACACTGAGTGCGGCTACCTCTGCAGATGTGCTGTAATGCAGCAGGCTCACTGCAGTGATTCCTTAAATGTTAGATGAAGCACATTGCAACCTGCTGAATCTGGGAACGCCAATGGTATCCTGCTAAGAGTCTGGATGCTGAGATTGGACAGAGATAAGTGGCAAAATATTTTATGAAAATAAATGCTGAATATATAACCTTTTGGTAAATCGTTTCCAAGTGGATACTTTATTTTTCTCTATTTTATGGATAAATATGTCAACTAGCTTTTTGTTCATAGATGCAGAGCACATTAAAAACCTGAATATTCCATACATATAAATGAGCTGCTATATCCTAGTGATTAGAAGCATAAACTTGGATGCCTAGCAGAGAGCGTTTCCATCCCCAGCTCCATTCTGCATAGCTATGTGACTGCACAGTCACTTAACTTCAAGTTACAGTTTCTCAATCTATAAATTGGGAAACCAATATAGTACTTAACTCCTAAGGTGGTTTTTGAAGATTATATATCAAAATGTATGTAAGGTCCTCAGTTCAGTACCTGGCATGCTGTAAGTGCTCAGTAATGTTAGATAATATATTTAAAGTTGATGGTGCTACTGGACTGGATCTCAGTGCAGGCAAATGTAAGAGTGAAGAATGATTCATAGATGACCAGTGGCGTTTTATAGAGTGAGATAAACACATTGCATGAGGCTGGAGCAGTGCTTCCCCATGCTCTGCATGTGTCCAAGTTCTCTGTGGAGCTTTCAGAGGAGACTGATGCCCAGTACTATTCCTGGAGATGTAGATTCACTTGAAAAGAGTCTCAGGCACCCACCCAGCCTGGTTGAGAGCCCTTTGGCTCCAGCACAGTGCTCCACAGTTACTGAGGTCATAGCTACCAGCTGTTCCTTGGTGTCATCTAGCACAGAGGTGTTCATTGTTTGAGAATAGACAGGCTGGAGATCTGAACATTCATTCAGATCCATCCCCATCTCTGAGAAAAAGATTCCCAACATAGCATCTGTTGATATGGATTTGAATAGGAAACAGGCCTCATGCACTATTCACATTCATCTTTTACCCCTCAATCCCGTATGTGCAGTCCTCATCCCAGCAGACTTTATATTAGTCAGTGGAAGGACAGCTTTGTACATTGTACTGAAGCTGGCCAGCAGTTTAATTTTTTGAGGGAAGAGATATTTTGCTCCATTTTTGCATTTGGCCTATCACGTCTTATGTTATAAACATTTCTAGGCCTTTCTCTTTCTCTAAATTTCAAACTCCTCTTGAAGAATACCTACGTCTTACTTATTTTAAATTTCCTAACAGCTCATTGCTTTGCACATTGCAAGCTTAGAGTGAAATTCCTGGGAAATGGATTAACCATGAGAAATTACTAAGCAGTCATGGAGATGAGCTGTGAAATGTATTCTGGTGATATGGTGTAAATTATCCATATCAATCACATATAAAAAACACATAGATTTAAGAAAATAAGGCCAAGCATGGTGGCTCACGCCCGAAATCCCAGCACTTTGGGAAGCCAAGGTGGGCGGATCACGAGATCAAGAGATCAAGACCATCCTGGCTAACACGGTGAAACGCCGTCTCTACTAAAAATAAAAAAAATTAGCCATGTATGGCAGCAGGCACCTGTAGTCCCAGCTGCTCAGGAGGCTGAGGCAGGAGAATGGCGTGAACCTGGGAGGCGTAGCTTGGAATGAGCTGAGATCGTGCCACTGCACTCCAGCCTGGGCGATAGAGCGAGACTCCATCTCAAAAAAAAAAAAAGTGCAACATTACACTTTGACAATAAACCCAGACTTCTGTTTATTGGACCTTTGGGAATGGATGAGGGAATCTTTTGGTGTAATGCCATTGAGTCTTGGATAAGAAAACCCTACCTTTTCATCTTTTATGTCAAAGTTATAAATAATTTCCTGGAACTTAGAGAAAAGAATACCATACTTAAATGAAGTTTAGGTATCTGAAAGTCACACTAAGGCCAAGAAACAGCAGGAACAAGGGAAAACACTAGAACCAAGTGGTCCTAGATGACGTGGTCAGTTTTCTGTATTTGAGAGTTGATTGAATATGAGAAGAAATTTTATGTCCCCTCCGCAACTTACATCAGCTTCTCTGAGCACAATTGTGACCACTCTGTTGGATTCTGTGGGGAAGATCATAGAAACACGAGACGTGACTTCTGCTCTCACGAGGTTTGCCTCTGGCCTGAACGCCTCCTCGAGATATAGGCAATCCAGGTGCCTGCTGGCATGTCCACTCGGATGACCTGTTGTGTTTCACATTCTACACACTAAACCTCATTTATCTATACCATGGCATGTGGAGCTTGAAGGAACCTCAGCTTTACCTCGCAGGCTTGGCTGATGGAATATTGTTGCCGGACCCATTTCTTCTTGCCCCAAGGATCCTTTCCCTTTCCACTCCTGCCATTATACAATCATCAGTTCACATAGCCCCTCACTCCGTGATCCTCCCAACAGATCATGATTGCGCTTTGGATTCCCATAGTACTATGTCTGTACTTCATTCCTTAACTTAGTGTAACTGATGTTTAAATCAAATATTTAAATGTATTTAACCCATAGTTACTTCCCCATCACTTTGCAAATGTCTTGTGGAATAAGAGTATCTTACTAATCTTGTGCGCCTTTCATGTTTCTTTGCACATAGTGTACTATAAATGTTTGTTGAATGAATGAGTGAAGAGAAAAGGAAGACTGTCTAAGATGGGTCAATTGATGACAAAGTGTTTGCAGACAATACATTTTGTAGATGCTCATATTTTTATATCGCTGCTCTAGCCTTTTAAAATTGCCATATTTGGCCGGGCATGGTGGCTCACACCTGTAATCCCAGCACTTTGGGAGGCCAAGGTGGGAAGACTGCTTGAGCTCAGGAGTTTGAGACCAGCCTGGGCAACATGGAAAAACTCCATCTCTAAAAAAAAAATTAGCCAAGCATAGTGGTGTATGCTTGTAGTCTCAGCTACTTGGGAGACTGAGGTCAGGGAATCACTTGAGCCCGGGAGGTTGAGGCTGTAGTGAGCCATGATCAGACCACTGTACTACAGCCTGTGTGACAGAGTGAGACCTTGTCTCCAAAAAAAAAACAGAAAAAATAAAACAACAACAACAACAAGAAAAAACAACGCTGCCATATTTACTTTGATTGGTTCAAATCTTTAAGAGACACAGCCTCTACTATCACTTGTAATATTTTAAATCCCTTGAAAACAGTGGTGTGATCTTACAGTGGAAAATTCACCAACCTGCCAACCCTGAAATAGACGGAGCCTCCACCCCAGACTCTTTCTTTGTTTATTGGATTTATCTAGTGCCTTTGCTTTAGAGCTGAGAGGACATATGCTAGTCACCTGGAGAGTTCCCATATTTCAAAACAACCGATAGCCAATAAGAATGGGGAAGACAGCAGACACCATCTCTGATGTTGACATATCCTGCTTTGTCTCCCCTCGCTTTCCCTTAGCAAAGAAATGTTTCATATTCACAGCACAGTCAGTACTCCTTGCCTGCCACCAGGCCTGGAGTGAGAAAAGCCCAGAAAGGAGGACCTAGCAGGTACCCAGGCCTCTCGAAGTCACAGCTGGTGGCGTGAGGGACCAACCATCCATCACACCAGACCACACAGTGCCTGGTCGCAGCCTGCTCATGGCCCAGCCTCTTAAGGCGATCAGCTCTTCTCCTCTCTCTGCCTCATCTCACAGATCTTCCCTCTGGCCCTCACCCTCCTCCCGTCTCTGCTTTCTGCCTTATCTCCTTGTCACAGTACTAGAAAGGGTGAGCTGACCAAAGCCATCCTGAGCACTGCCATGGTTCTGGTTCATTAGCAGCACACAGAACAAGTGAGTAGAGGTGGACAGAACAGACAGGATCCTGCCAACCATGAGTGAGTAACGAGCGTATCCATGCAAGGTTTTCCAGCTCACGCAAATCCATGTCTCTTGGAAGGTTACCCCTATGGCTTCTCCACGAAGGAACTGCACCTCCTGCCCCTCAGCCTCTGTTGGCACCTTTCCAAATGCAGAGGTGCTCCGCCATACCCAGCAAACAGTTATCTTCACAGTGCAGGGACAAAGTGATACCTTTGTCCTTCTCTTAAGAGAAGGTGCAGCAGAGAAAGCTAGAGAAAATGTTACAGAGAAACCCCTCCAACTGAACTGATGAGCCAGTAGTCATCTTTTGATGCCCATCCTTTTCCACCTCCCTCTCCACAAAAATAAATAAATTAAAGAAATTCAGCCCCTGTGGAAAACTCTGCCAAGAGGAAGTTACCTCCTGTGTGGTTTGTCAGATTCAGGTTCTTCACAGTTTCCATGGGAACAAAGGCTGTCTACATATTTCCTGTCAAGTGAGGACAATGGTGAGGCTCTGCAAACCATTTTGAATCCTTGGGTTATTTGGGGAGGAAGTTATTGAAAAAAAATAGCCTGTAGGAAAATGTTTGATTCCATTTTATTCAGGCTCGGGATGAATTTCTTATGGCATTTCAGGGCAGTGGAGAAGCCATGGGGACAGGAAAACAGTGGGTGAGTCCTGTGCCAATCAGAATGCAGGGCTGTGTTTTCTGGCTATTGCCATGTAACAAACTGTCTCAAAACTTTGTGACATAAAGCACTGATTTTATTATGCTCATGTGTCCTTGTCTCCATTCTGTGATGCTGGGGCCTTGTCTGGGAAGACTCAAAGACTGGGAGTGACTGCTTGGCTGGGCTGGGATGAGGCGTCTTTACTTACACATCTGGCACTGGACACTGGCTGTCTGCTGGGACCTGCTGGGGTGATGGCTGGAGAACATTTGACCTCTCCAAGTGGCCTGGCCTTCCTCACTGCGATGGCCTCGGAATTGTTAGCTGTCTTATATTATAGCAAGTGTGCAAGTCGGCAGGTGGAAGCTCTGCTGTCTTTGTCACCTAGCCTCAGAAGTCACATAGCATCACTTCCACTGCCCTCTACTGGTGGAAACAGTCATAAAAGCCCACCCATTTTCAGGGCAAGAGGACATAGCCTGCGCCTCTCGAAGGGAGGATTGTCAAAGCTGCACCGGAAGATCACGTAAGTTGGAAGATAGCATTGCTGCTGTATTTGAGAGATTGTGCTGTGCTCTATGTAGAGGTTTCTGTAGGAAATAAACAAGTTGAGTTCTCTGGTGAAAACACATCTGAAAACATGTTAATAGGAATATAGCTAATCCTTACATTTCTTGTAGTAGCTAAGGTCAGTGTACCTGAGCAGTAGTCTTGATGCTAAGTTAACAACAGGTAGCCAAAAGGAGTGTTTTCTAGCTATTTGGAAATTGAAATTCAACCAAAAAAGCTACTGCCGCTCTGAATCGGTTACATCATGATACCTTAGATCTAGGCTACTTTTTTTCCTGAATAATGGAAAGTTACATTGATTCGAAATTATGGGGAAAGTAGATTCCTTCATATAAAAATTGATTAAAGTTTGACTCTATTCTCTGTTAAAGTAAGAAGCTTTTTAAATAATTGAGTTCTTTGAAAGAATTTTTATATTTTATATTGTTTTTACCTATTTAGCCACGATAAATAGAATCAGATAAGAGACCAAGTGTGAATATTCAGCACAACCTTCAACCAGGTGTACATATGTATTTCTCTCTATGTTCTAAAGGATTCAGCAATGTGTAGTGCTTATGAGTTCTCATTTGACAGAGGAGGACTCCTATGTGGAATGCCATGTAATGGCCAGGCACGGTGGCTCATGCCTATAATCCCAGCCCTTTGGAGGCCTAGGCAGGAGGATTGCTTCAGGCCGGGAGTTTGAGACCAGCCTGGTAACATAGTGAGACCCACACACACACACACACACCTCTACAAAAAAAAAAAAAATTAGCCAGACTCGGTGGCACATGCCTATAGTCCTGGCCACTGGGGAGGCTGAGGTGTGAGGACTGTTTTAACAGTGGAAGAGTTCGAGGCCGCAGGGAGCTATGATCACACCATTGCACTACAGCCTGGGTGATAGAGCAAGATTCCATCTCTAAAAGAAAAAAACAGATATATATAAATGCCACGTAAATTTTTACACTTTTATTTCTTGTCTCAATTCCGGTTTTTTCTTGAGCGATTTCTTCTTTTCATTCTCATGAAAGTTGAGGTGAAGATGTTGTGCTTACCCATAAACTGGGTATCCACATAGCCTTCACTGCCATTGGTCCCGAGCCTTTTCAAGAAGCTCAAATCCTAGAATGATTGAAACGTCTCTTAGATCCCAAAGTGACTTAAGAACCATGCTAGGAATTAATCCCGCTTCCTAGGAAGTTACACAACAGCAGCATTTGTGGCAGTGCCACAGCAAGCCAGGGACTGGCCCACGGGCGGTATGCTGTCATTCCCAGTGCTCTCTCTGCCTTCCAGAGAAACAGGAATTTGCCACACGTCTATGACTCATTTGCTGGAGCTGTTAAGTGATGATGGAGTTTAAAATCTCAGGGAAGTAAAGCCACCACTTACTGAACACTTCCTATGTGCTGTGCACTCAGTTGTAACCACATTATTTTATTTCATCTTAATGATAATCCTTTAAAGGAGCTTTTATTATCCCAATTTTACAGATGAGGAAATTGAAGTTCTGGGAGGATGAGTAACTTGTAGAAGGTCACACCGTATGTGAGTAATGGACCCAGCCTCTCCAACTACTCTCAGCTGATTACAGAGATTAAATTAGAAGCAGTTCTTCCTTTCTTGGAAAAGTAAACCTAATGGGAAACTCAGAAGCCATAAAGGAAAAGAGCGATTAATTTAGCCACATAAAAATTTAAGGCTTCTGCTTAACAAACTGCACCAAAAACTTGGATCAGGGATGTATAACAAACTAGTGGAGTGGGGAAGGAGACTGCCAAGCTGTGATAAAAGGCCAATTTTTAAAACATAACAAAGAACTTTTTGACAGTCAGTGAGCACAAGACATACAGACTGCTGTGAACATGGGAAAGGATGCTCAGCTTCACTCGTGATTAGAGAAATACAAATTATTTGCTGCAAATCACATTTTCAGCTGTAGGTTTGATGAGGATTTTAGAAGTGGATAATGTTAAGTGCCATCAAGCGTGCAGGACAACAGGTACCCTCCATCTACATTATCTGTGGACATGCAAATTGGTACAACTCTATATTAAAACTGAAAATACACATACTCTTTCACTCAGCATTTATTTATTCCACAAATATTTTAATATAGGTATTCAAAGATATGGGTACTGCTCTATTCATTGGCATGCCAGAAACTTCATCAATAAAAGACTGATTAAATAAATTGTAGAATGTTTATACTACCGAATGCTAGTAGCCATTATTATTATTATTTTTTACTTGAATCTTGTTTTTTATTTTAGCACTTTATACAGCTTGTCTCATTAAGTATCACCCAGCTAAGATTTTTTTTATAGGGCATGGCACATATATTTTGTTTTGTTTCCTTTTATTTTTGCTCTGGATCTCATGTGTAGCAAGTAGAGATATGAAATTAAATATTCCACAATAGGTATGCCCCGTAAGTAGCCATTATAAAGTGTTCTATACACCATTAAGTAAAGAAGACAAAGATATATTGAAAGAACTAAGGTATACAATATTCTACAAGTTATTCCATTTTTTGTTTGTATAAACATGTAGACTTTTGTGCATAGGAAATATCTATAAAGATACAAGGGAAATCATTAACAATCATTATCTACTGAGGACTGGAATTGGGGGTATTGTCTACTTTGCAGTTCATATGCATACAATTTAAGTTTTTTTACTATGAACATGTATCATCTTTTATAATAAAATGCTAATTTCTAAAAATACAGTGTAGAAGACATTCATTTATTAAGGCCCTATTTGCAGGAAGCAGCATAAGTAAATCATCCCATGTTGACAGATAGAACTTATCCAACCATAGAGAACAGATATCAATGACTTAATAAGCAGTAAAGATAATAAAAATTTTAGCAAAACCAACTAGAACCTCTTGGGAGTGAGTTTCTCTACCTAGATGAGTTCTTCAGCCTAGCAGAAATAGGAGAAAATAGTTTTTTTGGAAAGATACTTTCCGAAATCTTATCCAATTCCCTGTATATGTTAATACCTTTTTTTTCTATTTACCGAAGTGACACATTCATTGTCAAAATTTGGAAAATACCAGTAAGCTCACATGGGCTTTGTTTTGAACAGGCTACAAATTTAAATACAGATAACAATTGCAAGATTACGTCTAAGCAAAGAGAGGAAATTGATAGCTGAACTGATGATTGATTAGAATGACTTTTGTCTTTTTAAAATCGAGTTATATAAGAGGTAAAGGAAACAGACTGATGGCTGGAGAATTTGACAATGTATAAGAGAATCTGAGAATTCTTTGGAAAAATACTCAAATTCCCAGCCAAGATAGAGTCACATCCACCATTGAAGGGAAGCTTAAACCATCATTGCATAAGACTTTGGAGATGAAAGACTTCTTACTCCTTCATTTTACAAAGAAAAATTGGGGTCTAATTTTTTCATTAATTCAATTTTAAAATAACGAGTATCCAATGCAATACTCTTTCCACTTCCTGATCCTGTCTGATGCAAGAAGAATATTTTTCTAGGACATTGCTCATTATTCACTTGAGGAATAAGTATGGCTTTCAATAAACAAAGGCAAAATCATGAGATATAACTAAAATTGATGGTTCACATTTGAAGTAGTTTCAAGTCATTATTTTAATACCTTGTTCAAACAGAACCTGTTTTACATTCATTTGCAGACTTCAAATAACTCATTTCAGGGTGCAGTTTAGATGAGTGACATTAGAGCCCTCTGAACTCTCTTTGGTTTGGCATGAAGTGAGAGGTCTGAAAAGAATATCAAGCTAAATGCTCAACTTAAAAGCAACACCTGTTTTTTTAATTTAAAAAATCAAATATTATTTCAATTTTCTTAATGACAGATTGTGTCATGCTCTTTAGTTAGAACTCAATGGAGAAAATGGAGCATGGGTTGAAGTAGACAGCAGAAGTGAAAGCCAAATAAAGATGTCCGATTCTCACTCGCTGTGATATGGGAGGACAAGGGAAGAAAAGGTAAAGCACTGCAGCCAACAGCACTGATTGAGGAAATATCTTACTCACAAGGTTTATTAGGCTGTTCTCGCATTGCTATAAAGAAATACCTGAGACTGAATAATTTATAAAGAAAGGTTTAATTGGCTCTTAGTTCTGCAGGCTGTACAGGAAGCATGATGCTGGCATCTGCTCTGTTTCTAGGGAGGCCTCGGGAAGCTTACAATCATGGTGGAAGGCAGAGGGGCTGCAGGCACGTCACATGGTGAAAGCAGGAGCAAGTGAGAGAGAGTAGGGGTAGGGAGGTGCCACACACACCAGAACTCATGAGAACACACTGCCCCAAAGACAGCACCACGCCATGACGGATCCACCCCCATGATCCAAACACCTCCCACCAAGCCCCACCTCCAGCATTGGGGATTATAATTCAGCATGAGATTTGGGCAGGGACAAGTATCCAAACTGTATCACAAGGAAAGCTTCAGGAGCTGAGGCAACCCTTCTAACATGTGGGGTCTTGCCAAGTTTCACCAGTGGTCCTGGAGTTTAGGTGAGTTACTAGGATCAAGATCCTCAAGCAATAGCCCCCATATAAATGGAATCTGGGCAGTTCTCCAGCAGGCTCGCCAGGCCTCAGATCATCTCTGCCAGGTTCCTGGAACTGGCCCACAGGGTGTGGGTTCAGCTGATTAGTGTAGCAGTCAGGGTCAGCCAGGCTTGTGTTGCAGTAACAAATCACCTGAGAATCTCCATGAATTCATCCAACAGAAGTGTGTTTCTCACTCTGGCCATGTGTGGGTGGGGTGCCCTCTGCATCATTCTCACACCCAGAGCTGGTCTGTGGGGGATCTACTCTCTCGGTTGTTGCTGGGGCTGCTGGGCTGCAGGGAACGAAGCCACACCACCTGCGTGCCCTGCCAACTGCTAAGGGGCAGGCACAGGCAATTCCCCCATGTGCCTGGAAGCAGAGGGAAGGCACTGTGCTGTGCAGGTAACTCGGACTGTTGCGAAGGACTGTGTATCAAAGTAGACTACAGGTCACAGGGTCTTTGCGATCCTGGTAGGGCCTTTTACAAGCCCACCCCATAGCAATAGCCCCCTGTAGAGTGGCGTTGAATGTGATAGGGTTACTTCTCCACAGGGAGCCTGCTACCAGGAATCATTCAGACTTCTCCAAGCCCATCTCTTCTTCTCTCTCGTTAACTTCTTTAATGGTCTCCTACCTCATTCCTTCCCCTTTAAGTCTACTTCTGCTAAGGGATGCTTGATTCCTCTTTGCAGAGTTCAGCTTTGGTTACATCACTCCCTCATACAGAAATGTTTGGAGGTTTCCCATTCTCTACAGTTTTGCAACTCAAACTTGTCCACAGACCAGCAGTATCAACATCAGCTGGGGTCTTGCTAAAATGCAGCCTCTCAGGCCCCACCCCAGAACTGCAGAATCAGAGTCTGCATCTTAACAGGATCACAGGAGATTTCTTTTCTTTTCTTTTCTTTTCATTTCTTTTCTTTTCTTTTCCTTTCTTTTCTTTTCTTTTCTTTTTTGATGGAGTCTCACTCTGTCACCCAGGCTGGAGTGCAGTGGCGCGATCTCGGCTCACTGTAACCCCTGCCTGCCAGGTTCAAGCAATTCTCCTGCCTCAGCCTCCCAAGTAGCTGGGCCTACAGGTGCACGTTACCATGCTCAGCTAATTTTTTGTATTTTTAGTAGAGACAAGGTTTCACCATGCTGGCCAGGCTGGTCGAGATTTTGAATATTAAAGTTTGAAAAGCACTTATGCCTAGTATTGGGTCTCAAATTTGGCAGCACAGTTGAATTATCTGGAAAGCTTTAAAAATTGCTAATTCCCACTTTCCAGGCACCAAGATCTTTTAAAGCTCTCAGGTGACTATCATGGGTAAGAATTTGAGAATTCTGGAGTTTGGGAACTCAGGGGACACTCCCAACCACCCATACTGTGGCTCCCAAACCTTCCCTGTGCCATCTTTCACTCTAACTATTATCAGGCTGACCTCCAGTCCCCAAACACCCTATGCTTTTATATAATGTGTTTTAGCCTGTTACCAGAAGTCACCAGACATTGTACATGCCTTCTTCTCATGACTGGAGAGGGTCTAGGATGACTGCATCTAAATTTATCATTAAAATGCCATGACTACAAGTCACGGAGACATAAATACATGCATTTACTCAATTGTACATTTAGTTTTCCTGATTAATAAAATGTAAGACCTGATTCCTCCAGATGACAGCTTACTATGGTACTATGTATCTTTTTTTGTTTTAGTCTTATTGAACATCAAAATTATGATGGGTAATTGGAAGAATATGCTTATTTCGTTGAGTTAATGTTGGGGGTTATAAACTGAGGAGCTTTTAAAAATATATATATTGCAGTAGCAGTGGCAACCGTTTTTCTTTTTTTTTTTGTTTTTGTTTTTGTTTGTTTGTTTGAGATGAAGTCTTGCTCTGTTGCCCAGGCCGAAGTGCAATGGCGCAATCTTAGCTCACTGCATCCTCTACCTCCCAGGTTCTCCTGCCTCAGCCTCTTGAGTAGCTAGGATTACAGGCACGTGCCACCATGCCCAGCTAATTTTTGTATTTTTAGTAGAGACGGGGTTTCACCATGTTGGCCAGGCTGATCTTGAACTCCTGACCTCACGATCTGCCCCCCTCTGCCTCCCAAAGTGCTGGGATTATAGGCGTGAGCCACCGTGCCTGGCTGCAACTGCTTTTCATTACTCTCACTGCTTCACCTCCACTTGCGATCAGTGACACTTGTTTGAGAGACACCTGGCTTTGGAGACAGAAATCAGGATCCTTGACCTCTTTATTACCTTTCCTAATGGAATGAGGTTGCACACATGGGCCGCGCTCTGCTGCGCACCGGCAGTTCACAGAGCCCCGTCGTTGTGGGGAGCACTCCTCTGTCACTACAGTGCCTATTGTAAAACCTTACCCACGGGACTATTTTTTCCAAACAACCTCAGATAAATACTTGCTTGATGTTTTTATTCTCACGACGTGTTAATTTCTAACAAGACTTTTATGAACACAGCAAACAGCAGTTGCTTTTTCATGTGAACATTAAATATGACTCAAGGTATGAAAAGCCTACTGCAAAGGATCCAGAAGGATCTGTGGGATTTGGTAGGCTGCAGCAGATAAATGGCCTGCCAGTCTGTGACAAGTGTGCAGTCACCGTGGGCACCAGCCTTGGGAGGCACAGGATCCACTAAGTCGTCGGGATTACTGGGCTCTGCCCCTAGCAGCCCCCAGAGAGTTAGGGCCCTGTGTGCACATCTCTGCAAAGTCTTTTGGTCAAAGACATGAAAAGCCGGTATTAGTGGTGTCTGCCTGAGCCACCGTAAATCAGCTCTCCCTCTGGGCGGCCACTGCATTGCCTATGCACAGCCTGGAGGCATGGGGCGTATGTCACTGGGGGAAGCGTGCAGTTCAGGAGTCCTGTTATGTCCATATGAATGTGAATATGAAAGCATGCCCTGGCGCCTCTGTGCTGGGCTATTATTGGGACCAAGGACTCACACACAACAGAGACGTCATCCAGATGCACAATAGAAGATTGTAGTGAAACGTCAGAAGCCAGATACCAGGTTTTCTCTCACAAACAGTTGTTTTAAGTGCCGATATCAAGGCTTGACAATGTTAGTGCTCGCGGGACTTTTGTTTTTCATTATCCCCATCTTCATCCCTAAACGAACTGTAGAGATGCAGAGAAATAGTCAATAGGATGAACTAAATTAAAAGCAGGAAGCAGTTATGTCGACTCTAAGATAATGTTAGTAAATAAAAAGGCTAATTGGAATTCTCTGTATTCTAATAAGAACTTTTTATTAGTAAGTTATTTGTGCTTTAATGGGCTGCTCATGGCATGTGGTTGAGTCGTGATGCTTTCCATTACTCATTTTTATTAACACATACAGTAAATATTAAAATAGATCTTGGGAGCGATAACATAGGCAGAAAATGATGGGTGGCTTGTCAGATACAAAACACAGCAGCATACTTACAGATGTGTTCTCATGCCATTTTCAAATTTATATTGGCTATATTTAAACTTTGTCAAGTCTTTCTCTGACTTCTGTTTTACTGCACTGCTGTTCTTGACATTGCCACCACCCCCGCCCCTGACACCAGATTGAAATTTTGGTGTGGCTTATAAAAGGTACCCCAAAAGCTAGGACTTTGACAGCCAATGATATGTATCTTTTTTAAATGTTTCATTCAGGGTAAGCAAATGAGCAACAGCAAGGGAAAAACACATTTTAGAATTTTCTCCCCGTTAGAGATTGTTTTGTTCTTTTTAACTAGGATACCAGAAAGCAAAGTATTTCAAAGTGTTTCTTTAGCAAAGTACATATACTCAACCAGATTTCTAGTTGCATTTTTCTTGAATGTTTAAAAAAAGTGAACTTTTTAAACTTTTACTTTCTATTCTTCTTATCCTTCCATAAGTGATTTGTGTACTTTTTGCCCTGTTTAGAATAGATAAAATACAGCTTTAATTTTTCTTGGATAATTAAAATGTTTTTCTAATGGGCTGTAATCCATAATGTTTCTAGAATTTGGTGGAAAGTCAATTCACTAATTTAATGGATTAGTGTAGGTCAGTTCTCACTGTAAACTTGAAAAGGTATAAGAGCTCCAGGCTAGATTGGCACTTGTTCCTAAGTCATATTTAGGGAGTTTTTGTTTTATTTTATAAAAACATTCATCTCACATTTCCTAAAAATGAAATAAGGCAGTAAAATAAAACTCATCCAAGGATTCTGGTTACTTGGGTTTTACAGCTAACTAAGACTTTATTTTTGTTTTCCTTTCCCTTTCATGTTCTGACATGTCCCCAAAGGTTTAGGACTAAGAGAATGAGGGGGAAGGCCCAGGCTAGAGGGCTCCTGGACAGGGTCTTGGGGGGGACTTGTCTTTCCTGTACCCCCTGGGATGTCACTGCGTTCACCCTTGGGGACACCAGGAAATTTCCTATGAATGGACTTTGGTGGAACTCCCAGAGGCACTGCTTTGGTTTTATGGATATCGGCTTTTCAGTGTTATGGGATCCTTCTGCTTCAAAGTGAAACTAGGTCTGAAATTTTCAAGCTCAAAAACTTCCACAGGCAAAACTTTTCATGGAAACAAAATATTTTTTTATCCTCATTAAGTAAAATTCAGACATTTGTCGAAAGCAAATATAGCTGCCAAGCCTTGTGGAGTATACGTTTTGGTTCCAAAGAATGATGAACCTCTGGTAGCCCCAGGAATGGGAGATTTTCACACTGTTGTGATTCTGAAGTTACCAGCTTAACAACCAGAACCAAACAAAATCAGTGCTGTTCAGTGCCTTCTGACTGTCTGCTTACTATCCGCTGGATGCTGAAAAGCCCCAGCCTGTGTGTTGCTTAAGATCCAGTACATTATTTTAGAAAATAAGGTTTGTGGGTCCCTAGTGGTCTCTGTGGGCTAACTAGTGGATCTGCTGGCAGTTTGGTAACTTTAGAGGAAATATAAAATATAAGATCAATTGTGATTTTTGTAGGTATCCCACTGTATTCTTAGTAACAGATTTATAGCAGGTATATATTTTATCCCACTGTTCTGGGTGTGAGAAATGTCGCCACCTTCTATTTGTCTAAATTTGATTTCATCTACTTCACACTACCTCTTCCTCCCTCCACCCACACACAGACCAGATTTGGGGAAGGCTTTGGGAACATTTGGGAAAACGCCTTCTCAACCTACCATCTTGGCCTGAAAGTCTCTTCAAGGCAGACAGCTCCTCTGCTTCTGTGCAAAGGTGGACACGGGGGCTTTTCACTAGGGCTCCAGAAGCTCCAGCTCTTGATGTTCAGTCCACTTTGTATCCCAGAGCTCTCCCACACAGGCCCTGCCACCCTTGGAAAATGCTGTACAGGCCTGGGTTCCTGCCTTCTCCTTCTCTTAGGATCCTCCAACCTCTGTTGCCTTCCCAGCTTGTGACTCCTAAACTGCCCCTGATCCAGCTGTTTCTCCTCCCTCTCTGAGCTCCTTCCTCTCTCTTCCTGCTTCCTGTGTCACCTCCTCCCTTTAGTGAGCTTTAGAAACGTAATGCTGGGTTCTCCTTCCTACGGTGGTGGAGATGGGGTGAGATACCAATGCTGGTCAGCTTAGTTTTCATGATGATCATCTTAGTACGTGCTGGCTGCTGTAACAAAGCACCATAGGCTGGGACAAAGCACCATAGACTGGGACAAACCACCATAGGCTGGGACAAACCACCATAGGCTGGGACAACAGAAATGTATTCCTTACAGTTCTGGAGCCTGGGAAGGCCAAGGTCAAGGCACCAGCAGATTTGGTGTCTGTGAGGGCCCACCTCTTTGCTTGTAGATGGTTTTCTTCTTGCTGCATCTTCACATGTCACAGGGGCAACAGAGCTCTCCAGGGCCTCTTTATAAGGACACCAATCCCTTCATAAGGGCTCTGCCCTCCTGACCTAATCACCTCCCAAAGGACCCACCTCCTCAGACCATCACCTTGGGGGTTAGATCTTTTGTTGTTGTTTGTTTGTTTGTTTGTTTTCAGATGGAGTCTTACTCTTGTTGCCCAGGTTGGAGTGCAGTGGCGTGATCTCGGCTCACCACAACTTCCGCCTCCTGGGTTCCAGTGATTCTCCTGACTCAGCCTCCCGAGTAGCTGGGATTACAGGCATGCGCCACCACACCCGGCTAATTTTGTATTTTTAGTAGAGACCACATTTCTTCATGTTGGTCAGGCTGGTCTCAAACTCTCGACCTCAGGGGATCCGCCCACCTCGGCCTCCCAAAGTCCTAGGATTGCAGGCGTGAGCCCCTGTGCCCAGTCGGGGGTTAGGATTTGAACATGAATTTGGAGGGAACGTAAACGCTCCCTTCAGAGTAATGATAAAGTATATTGTCCATATGCTACAAGGACTGTCTTGGTCACTTTTCAGCTAACATTTAATTAAAAGAGTGTAATTCTCTGCAACTGTGTTTTGTCTCATTCACGTGTTAATAAATACATATGCTAGATTTCCCTTTGCAACAACGGTTGGATCAGTTCAAAGTGGTTCGTTGATGTCCAAAAAAAAGTGAAAATAATGCATAAATCCTAGAACTCAAGACATATGCAAGTGGTAATAATTAAGCTTCTACTGTGCCCGTGGATTGTGAATCTACAAGTGTGATGATTTTATAAAAGCAGCCCAAAAAGGACAATACAAATCGGAAGTATAACAAAGAACATCTGAAATTTTGAACTTATTTGCACTGGGAGGCACTGAACTCTGGCCTTTGGTAGTTGTCTGTTATGGAATTCCATTAAATAGTTTCCTCCTCTGTAAATGGAGATGATAGTAGAATGTACTTCAGAGTGGTTGTGAGGCATAAATGAGGTAACATACGTGTACATGTCTATGTGCTGTCTCAGCTGTCATTATTATAGTTATCGAAATTATTATTATTAACATAAAACACAGCCATCTCCCTAAACCTATCAGGTTTTCCAGAATGAATTACAATAACAGTGCTTTGTTAAGGAAATGCTACGTTTTGTCATTAAAGGCGGAGAAATGACCAAAATTGTGGCAGTACCATGAATAGTTGTAAAAGTTGGTCCAAATTACAACCTGACCAAATAAGCCATAAAGTAAATAGAAAATATAGTTCCAACCATGAAATTGCCATCTTTTAATAGTCCCAGGTAATGAAATATTAGAAAATCCCCATGTTTCTTCTTGACTTCATGCTCAGAGGAAAATCAGAGTGAGCTGCTGGCAAAATTCCTCTGCTAAGTGACAGTGTGGAGGCCGTGCGACCTGAGTTGCATGCACCATGAAGAGCGGTTCCAGTGTGTGAGCTGGCAGATGGCCTGCTCCGCATTCTGCTGAAGCCACAGAGCGTGGGTCTTCACACAGGTGGGTTGAGGGTCTGAAGAGACGCTCAGTAAGTGCCAGTAACTGGTTTCCTGTGCCTGCCTCCTTATCTCGATCCACCCTGAACTTGCGATGCAGCCTGCCCCTTCAATGACAGCCTTGACACCTGGCCGCTAAAGAAGGCACAGTGCTTCCCCATTCTCCCCACTGAAACCCAGGGGCCTCGCCTGTGGCTCACTGCCCTTTTAGTCCCATCTATTCCCAGTGTTATTTCCTCTTGTTTGCCTAGTTGCACAGTCTTTGCTCGAGCCATTTGGCATGTTCCCATTTCTTGAACACCTCCATGCACCCTTCCCTCAGCTCGCCCCCCTGTGTCTCCCCATCTCCACTTTTTGAGCTCATGCCCGTCTTTCCTTGCCTATCTCCAATGCAACCGCACACACAAAGCCACCTCTTCTTTCCCAGTTGCCTGTGCTCGCTACCTCCTCTGAACCTCAATCTCACTTTGCCATTTTCTCCTCATTGGTGATCGGTATCTCAGTTCTCTGTGTTCAGCAGTGACATATTTGTTTTACTCCATCTGTTAGAGCAGCAGCCCCCAACCTTTTTGGCACCAGGGACCAGTTTCATGGAAGACCACTTTTCCGTGGACGGGGTGGGTGGGGATGGTTTCAGGATGAAACTGTTCCACCTCAGATCATCAGGCATCAGATTCTCATAAGGAGCACACAACCTAGATCCCTCGCCTGCACAGTTCACAATAGGATTCTCGCTCCTATGAGAATCGAATGCCTCCACTGATCTGATAGGAGGCAGAGCTCAGATGGTTATGCTCACTCACCCAGCACTCACTTCCTGCTGTGCAGCCTGGTTCCTAACAGGACACAGACTGGTACTGGTCCACTGCCTGGGGGTTGGGGACTTTTGTGTTAGATGACAGCTCTCTGAGGGCAGGGGCTATGACCTGATCACCATCATGTCCCTCCCACATAGTAGGCTGGTGGTCAGTAGTTCTAAAGTTAAAGTTGGCTGGTGCTATCCCCATTACTCCAGGGCCCCTCCCCGTTCCATGGCAGCATTGCTGACTTCTTACAGACTGGAAGCTCACTGAACCTGGCTGGCAGGTGCTGCTTACTCTGCCTGGGAGTCCTGACAGTAGCCCAGGGAGGTTCTTTTAAACTCGTGACTACATTGACTGTTGGGTTATCTACAAGGAAGACTATATTCAGCTTTTGAAGGAGGCCTTTGGCTGCTACCCTGAGCAAGCCAGCTGTGAATCACTGGCCATGTTTTAACTTTCTGTGTTGTTGCTCCTTGTGTTTGGACTGAGAAATGCATTCAGCAACTCCTCCTTCTATTGATCCTATTGCTACATCTCCAGCCTTGAGATTTGCCAAATGTTGCTGAATGAAACACTCAGAACAGCATTTAGACGAGGCTTTGTGAGACTTGGATGCGGTCTGAGAAATTACGATCTTTCCATCCGTTGATGGGGCTCCTGTTGTTTCCATGTCACAGTCAGCAGGGCTGTGATAAGAGTCTGAGCAGTAGCAGCTCGGCTTTCTCCAGCACGCCTTGATGAACCAAAATGTTTTGTTTTTGTTTTAACAGAGGCCTGAACAGCACAGAACCTGTAAGCACTTGCTCGTTGTCACTCACTTCTATTCTTCTGTATGTGCTTTTCCTGCGTTCCTTTATTAGAGACCTGATGGATATCATCATCTTGTTGCCATATTTTCTGAAAGGAATGAATGTGTCCGTGCAGTTTCCCTTTGATCCCTGTCTGGAGTTAGCAGCATGGACCTACCCCAAGCTGTGCTGGCGATGCAGGTTTCACTCATAAAAACAACTTCTCATTACCAGTTGAGGACCAGCCATTATTCCAGTATTACATGGATTTGAAAAACAAATTCAGCACCTGAGAATGAAGTGGCACCAGGACCTTTCACAAGCCGCTAAGCATCTGAAAACCTTGATGCTAGTTCAGGCGTCACCACTTAGGAACACATGGCCTAAGGGGAGGTGTAGACGATTGCAACTGGATCAGAGATAATGTAGGTAATTCCTCACAGCCCAGGCCCACAGACTTGCTCACAGTCACTCAGAATACCCTGGAGGAAAGCCAAAACTGGAGCCCAAGTCTGTGGGTCTAGTTTAGGTCACCAGGCAGCATCAGCCTGCCTCTCGTTTCACGTTTTCCAACGCTCGTGTCCTCGTGAGTGGAGCATGAATAATGCTTTTTCTGCCTCCCCAGGAGGGGAAGGGCAAATCAGAGCGCACATGCCAGTCTACTTTGAAAATCTTGAAGCCCTACACTGCCAATGTGGAGCAGCCATGTCCTTCCGTCCTTGTGTCCATCCCCCTGGCGCACATCTCACAGAGCCCCTGGGTAGCCTCGGGGCCCCAGACAGGATGAATCTCAGGCCCTGCCATCAGGGGCCTCACAGTCCAAAACAGAAGGCAGGAGTTGGACAAGCAGTGGGATGCAGCCGCGGAAGCCCAGGAAAGAAAGGCTTGGCTACTAATTCCTTACGGCTGAGGCAAATATCATGGGATCTTAGGGTCTGCCTCACACGGAAGGTGCCATTGGAATTGAACCTTGGAGAATAAGCAAGAATTCCCCCAGGTGGAGCAGGTCAGGTGGGCTGTTGTGGGTAAAATGAAAACGTGTGGGCCTCAAAGTCATGGTGTGATTGTAGAACAGTGAACTGTCTGGGTGGTAGAAGAGCCGGGTAGAAGACCTTTGGACCAACAATGTCCTGGAGGTAATGACCGGTTATTGTAGAAAATAGCAGCTTAATTTTGTGAGAAATTTTCATTCCTTAGATTTGCCGGGGAGAGGGGATTTCCTTATGGGTTGAGCCTAAATTTTGCGTTAGATGGATTTTTCTCTTTTCTTTGTTTTGGCCTCGTTCCACTCTCTTATCAGGATGTGAGATCCAAGGGGACCTGTCACTGGCCGGCTCACACCATTACTCAGGACGTCCTACGTGGTCAGTGAGCTCCAGTTTGTCCTGTGGTCCCCTAGGTGGTGGGAGTCCACAGCTCTGGCCCCAGGCGGATGTCCTGAAGGGAATCAGCTGAAAAGGGGGTTCGCTCATGGAAACTACTTCAGTTTCATCCAGGACAGATCTGTGAGTGCCAACCGAGTGTAAAGCCTCTGGTCACAGCACTCAAAGCAGGCTTCATGCTGAAGCTGGGCTCATGCCAATCCCCCCAAAACCTTCTACACCCCCACACACCCTTCCCCCACTTTATGGTTTTTAGAGACAGGATTTTGCTCCGTTGCTCAGACTGGAGTGCAGTGGCACTATCATAGCTCACTGTAGCTGTGACCTCCTGGGCTCAAGCCATTCTCCCACCTCAGCCTCCTGAGTGGCTGGGACTACAGGCATGTACCACCATACCCAGCTAATTTTCAAATTATTTTTTGTAGAGACAGGGACTCACTATGTTGCCCAGGCTGGTCTTGAAATCCTAACCTCACATGATCATGCTGCCTCAGCTTTGCAAATCACTGAGACCCTTTACCTTCTTAAAGATGAATGTATTAATTAACTCTAAAGCCAGGGTTGCTGGCCCTCATCTGTCTTAATGGGACACTTCCTCCCTTGTTGTGAATGACAGGAAACAGGTCTTAAAGAAGCTCCATGTCTGAAACAAGGAGTTCCATGGTCATTTATGGTTGCTTCACTAATTAGAAGTCTTTTTTAACGAGGAGAAACATTTTCCTTTCTCTAAGGGCTTTCTTGCTTTGGGTGTGCCAGAAGGGGTGGTTGGTGGGAGGTGTGGAATGAGACCAAAGGTGGGGGTGAGGCCATAGATGCTGAGAGTAGACCTCACCCTCAGGACAGTTGAAGTCTGGCAGGCGGGCCCGAGCAGAGAAGGGCAGTGGCACTCCTTGGCAGCTTCTCCATCCCAGCTGCACCTGCCCTCACAGCTAGTTGAAGGACAGAGAATGTGGTCTCATTAACTCGCTTGGTGATGGTTTTGTGGTTCTTGTTGCAAACTACAGGTAAATCTCCCAACTGGAGGAACTCTGATGTACACAGTGAGCTGCTTGAAGAAAATTTCCCTTGCACTCACCCTTGGAAAGCATTCTTTCCTTTAGTATAAGATTCCTGGATTTAAAAAAAAAAATTTTTTTTGTTTGCAAATCTTTAAAGCCTGCCTCACTGTTTTAGAAGGAAAGTTTCTAAGATCTGAAGGCAATTAAATTGAGACCAAGAAGAAAATTATGGTCCCCTGCTGATATTCCAAGAGGATATGTGTGTGTGTGTGTGTGGGTATGTGTGTGAGTGTGCACGTGGGGTGTGTGTGTATGTGTGTGTGAGTGTGCATGTGGGTGTGTGTATTGGGGGTGTGTATGTGTGTGAGTGTGCATTTGGGGGGTTTCTAGGGTGTGTGTGGTGGGTATGTGTGTGAGTGTGCACGTGGGGTGTGTGTGTGTATGTGTGTGTGAGTGTGCATGTGGGTGTGTGTGTATTGGGGGTGTGTATGTGTGTGAGTGTGCATTTGGGGGGTTTCTAGGGTGTGTGTGTGGGTGGGTATGTGTGTGAGTGTGCATGTGGGGGGTTGTGGGGGGTGTGTGTGTGGGTGTGTGAGTGTGGGGGGGCAGGGGGTTGTAGGGGGTGTGTGTGGGGTGTGTGTGCATGTGGGGCAGGGGGGTTGTGGGGGGTGTGTGTGTGGGTGTGTGGGGGGGGCAGGGGGTTGTGGGGGGTGTGTGGGGGGTATGTGTGTGAGTGTGCATGTGGGGCGGGGGGGTTGTGGGGTGTGTGTGTGTGTGTGTGTGTGATTCTGATGTAGTGGAGCTGAAGGAAAGATGCTGAGCAGACGCCGGGGGCATTCCCAGCCCTGTTCTCCACCTTCCACCCTTGTTGGCCGAGTGGGTTTTCAAGCTCTTGGTGAGTGCTCGTATTAAGCAGCACTTCTTAGCTTGCCCGGGATGAGGGGAACTCCTGTGAAACCAATCGATCTCCTGGGCTCTTGAGGCCACTTGTGCCGCCACGCATACCACTTCCATGGGCCATTTTCGTTAAAATGGTGGTGGTGGCTGCTGGCCAGTGCAGGCCCTTGTCTCCCGAGAAGAGTGGTTGGACCTGCCCAGCAGTCCTCCCCGCAGCCACCTTCTGATGGTCCTGTAGAGCAAGTAGGAAGTCCTTTGGCTTTCAGAGCCTCTCAGTCTAATCCACTCCCATTTTGCACCACCAGCAACCTCATACGTGACAGAGACAGATGAGTGCCGCTGTACAACGCTGCATGGTCCAAGCTGCGTCCCTCCCTCTGTCAGGTGATTCACTATGGGTCACTGACTATGACGAGACTACTTGGCATCCCAGGAAAGTCAATCTCATTGCTAAATGGGGCCCTTTGGTAAATGTTGGAGTCAATTAGAAGTTCTGCTCAGGCCAAGATAGAGGCATAAGGACTAGATTTACCTTCCCATCTTAAACAACAAAGAACTAGGCAAAATAAATGCAACAAGGGTTTTCAGACGTTGGACATAGAGTCGTGCAGGACGGTGGTCCCTGAGAGGGAGAGCAGTGGAGGTGAGCCCTGCGGCTTCCCCCGCTCACTGCCGTGGGGGCTTCCTAGGCCACAGCATGGGAGGGGACCCCACACAAAACCCAGGAGTCTCCAAATTCATGAGACAGAGATAGGAATCTGGGACACCAAAGCAGCTGTAACTCTCAAGGCAGAGTGCCAGACAGGCAAGAGCTGCCCAGAGAGAGAGCTCTAGAATTCCGGAGAGGATCCCGCAGTCCTCGGCTGGGCACTGATGGACACATGGATGTGAGCATAGGGGCTCCCATGGCAGCTGCAGAAAGAACTCCAGAAAGGACAGGCAGAAAAGTCTCTGAGCTCATGTGCATTAGGGAATAGTTTGTGCTCCCAGCAGCCACGGGAGGATGAACTTTGGGTACAATACTCGGAAGGGTATTACTTTAATGGTGGCGAACAAACAGCCCTGGACTGAAAGCTGTTAACAGTTTAAAAAGCAAGTCTGCAAGTCTTCTTGGAGAAGTGATTGATTCTAGGACTGGGCCAGGAAATACATGAGCCAATACTTAATGCAATAATAATATAATGCCAGAAAATAAGAAAATGCTCAAAAAAGGCCACCTTATTGGGGGATGGGGGGGATGTCAAAGGGGAACAGGACCCAACTGAAAGAGTTTCAACAGCCAGAGCTGGAACACGTAAGAAGCAAAATAAACAATGGAGTGTTGGATTATAACGCAAAGTACAAAATAAAAATCCATTTGTTTATACCGATATAAATGAATCCCAAATGAATGAATGAATGAATGAATGAATAGAGAAATTTCCCATGCAGAGGAATTCCAAGTAATTCATGTTCTTCCCTCGCTGAGGTGGAACATAACTCTCCACCCTTTGGTGTGGGCTGTACATAGCAGCTTCCTTCCAGAGGATGGATTGGAAAGGGAGGAAAGAGAGTAACTTCACAGTGGAGGAAGCTAACGACCACTACTTCTGCCACATGACCAAGGCAAATATCAAGAGTGAAGCCATGCTGATAGCATGTCCCCTTGATACGGTGTGATGAGAATGGTACTCAACCTGTGTGATCTTCCACAAAAAAGAATCCCATAACCCCGGTCTAATCATGAGAGGAAAAAATCAGACACATGTCAATGGAGGGCCGTTATGCAACATTCCTGACCAATGCTCCTCAAAGTAGTCAATGCCACCCAAAACAAGAGAAGTCTGAGAAAGTGTCACAGCCAACAGATTCTGAGGAGGCATGACAACTAAATGCAGTGTGGGATCCTGGACAGGAAGAGGACAGGCAGGGGAAAAGGAAGGAAATCTGAATAAAGTGTGGATGCTGGCGAAAATAATGTAGTGACATTGGTTCACTCTTTGTGTCTAACATACTCGTGTACCAGGCTAATGGGTGATGTTAATATCAGGGGAACCTGGGTGGGGGGAATATGGGGACTCTGTAGTATTGTAAATTTTGGACAATTTTTCTGTAAATCTAAAGCTTCTAAAATAAAAAATGTATTAAAAAGTAATTATATAAACTTAATTACATAATATTTTAAACAAAGGCAATAAATATTTTTAAAGCATTCACTTTACCAGATTATTTTAAATATTAAAAAGGGACCAAAACAAAATATCCAGCGCAGCTGAAGTAGCTACTTCTCCCTTCTTTCCCTCCTTCTCCTTTCCATCCTCGCCATGATAGCCATTCCTGACATCACAAGTGATGTTAGTGGCTCCATAGAGTAATATAATGAATTTAGATTTAAAAACCTGAGTTACTTCATTACAAAAATAAATGAGGCCACTCAATGCCTTCAGCTTGAGCTATCCCTTGAGATAAGCCATCAGCCCATCCAGGACCCTTCTGGTTTCCAGGCCTCCCAGTCTCTTGCGAGTGGCAAGAACCCACGAGGGAATGGGTAGGGCTGGGTACCTGGCATGGACCTCCATGGCTTCTGCACCCACCTTTTACAACCACCGTTACCCCTACTGTGCATCTGCTCTTCACTTTCCATCTCCTCAGCAACTCGGAAATGTAGATGGTTCCTGTTTCTCATGTGAGACACGTAGGACTAGGAAAAGTGAATTCACTCCCCCACTCACAAGGCTGGAAAGCGGCAGAGCCAAGCTTCCAACTAAGGCACGTCTGACCATAATGTGTGCGGTCTTTCTGCTGCAGCACCTGCCTGTCTTCCAGCTCCCTGCCCACCTGTCCCAGTCCTTGCCGTCCTTGCTTTGTAATCCTGAACGGCTTGGCCTAGGGAGCTCCTGCACTCACACTGCCAAATCACTGCTCTGCAGCTGCTGCGTTCACAGAGACACACAGTCCGGCATGCACAGAGGAACCTGTAACTAATGCTTAGTCCTGAAGCTCACACAGTAGACGCACCTACCTGTATCTAAAATGGAGTGTACAAAAAGCATACCTGTAGAACTTTCACTGTCACCATTGTGATCCTTCCATCTGATAAGCTTTCTGGAAGTAAGAGAAAGAGCCATGTTACAATGTACAGTGTGTGCCCTAGCTTATCCTGACCTTTGCCTCCAGTGTCCAGTCACAAACCTTTAATGGTCCTGGCAATTTGGCATCATGGTGGAGCCGCTGATTTGTGATTTTGTCTTTAAACTTTTACTCTCTTTAACTTGATATGGAAACGGATACATTTGACAGGAAAGAAGGCAAGTCATACACAGTGTATGTCAGGTTACACTATGTACCTAGAGGTGGTAGCATTTTGGTTGTAAAACATCAGTGTCAATGTTGTATCTGGGCAAAGTAATACAGTACCCAGTTCTATTTCAATTTCCAAACCAGAGGAATAAAAGCGCTTATGCAAGTCAATTGTAAAATCATTAGTTATTTTGGCAAATGCTTAAAAATGTGTGAATTCTGGATATCATAACAGTAAAATGAAGTTCATTTCTGGCTCATTCTTTTGTAGGACATACTTGCTCACCTTACAAAAGGAATAGAGGTCTGGAGACGTCGACACTTAGGAAAATAAATTTAATTAACACCACCTTTATTTTTCACTGTAAATGACAATCCCTTCCCCTTGTAGCATAGCAAATGCAGGCCCCCACAGAAATTCAGGACTACGGATTGCTTTGCTAATCCTGGTATGTCCATGGGCAGGTCTTGCGTGTGAGTGAGCATTGTTCAAGTCGCAAAGAACACCGCTAAGCAGCACCGCAGAGCTTTCAAAGGGGCCTCTGCATATTTGCACAGGCCGTTGCAGACATGAGGGTGGCACTTTGAGCGGGGGCCCCAGGATGGTTTGGCCCAGGTGTAACATGGCCCCTCCCCAGCCAAGTGGCAGCCCCAGAGAGCAGAGTGGAAGAGCATATTGCTGTCTTGCTCTACCATGTTTTCCAAAGACATGAAATTTAGTCCATATGTTTAAATCTCTCTTTGGCTGATTGCCCTGTGCAGTTGATACATACAGTACAACAAAATAAAAATTAAAAAATAAATCTGTGGGCCGGGCGCGGTGGCTCACGCCTGTAATCCCAGCACTTTGGGAGGCCGAGGCGGGCAGATCACAAGGTCAGGAGATCGAGACCATCCTGGCTAACACGGTGAAACCCCGTCTGTACTAAAAATACAAAAAATTAGCCGGGCGAGGTGGCGGGCGCCTGTAGTCCCAGCTACTCAGGAGGCTGAGGCAGGAGAATGGCGTGAACCCGGGAGGCGGAGCTTGCAGTGAGCAGAGATCGCGCCACTGCACTCTGGCCTGGGCGAAAGAGCAAGACTCCGTCTCAAAAAATAAAAAATAAAAAAATAAAAAAATAAATCTGTTTGGGAGCAAACTTGAAGGGGAGAAAATGCTGCAGCCTGTGCAGAGAGCGCATGGGAGCATCTAAATACGCCATTGTGTGTGTGCGTGTGAGTGCGCATGTGTCGAGCTGTGCTTTCAGAGAGCCATTTATAAAATATGTATCATAGTTTCACTGATGAGGCTCAAAAAGAGCCTTTGTTATTGACAAGGGGCCAAAGCACTTCGCTAATTTAGGAGGTCATGATTGGGTTACAAGAGTGAGGATCCAGGCAGATGGCGATGTTGGGATCCAGGGGAGAGTGGGCAGGTCTAGTAATGTCAGGAACAGCACGCAGCTGCCTCCAGGTTGAGCCAGTCTTCTAATGGCATCGCCAATGGGAAGGGTCTAGAAGGACTATCCATGGGATTTATTATACTTTGCTGTCCCCGCATGTGTGGCTCTAGGGTGAGGGGGTCAGGCCCTCTGGCACAGAGTCCATGAATGTGGCTCAGTTGGTCTCCTTCTTCCATCTCTCGCTGCTGCTCCTACATTTTCATCTACAGCCTAAAATCAAAGAGAAAACAAACTTATTAAGTCACAAAAAACAGAACCTTTTGAAGATAATGTTTTGGTAAGGAGCATCATAAAAATTAAAAAGGTCAGAGCCAACAAAGGAAGACTTTTGTGAGCCCTACTAGGTGTCCCTAACGACGGTGGTTCTGAAGGAGATGCTGAAGAAATGGGCACTCCTGAAGGAGCCGAGCAAGCAGATGAAAGTAACAAAGCTGGCCAGGCGCGGTGGCTCACGCCTGTAATCCCAGCACTTTGGGAGGCCGAGGCGGGCGGATCACGAGGTCAGGAGATCGAGACCATCCTGGCTAACACAGTGAAACCCCGTCTCTACTAAAAATACAAAAAAATTAGCCGGGCGAGGTGGCGGGCACCTGTAATCCCAGCTACTCGGGAGGCTGAGGCAGGAGAATGGCGTGAACCCCGGGGGGCAGAGCCTGCAGTGAGCCGAGATTGCACCACTGCACTCCAGCCTGGGCGACAGCGAGACTCTATCTCAAAAAAAAAAAAAAAAAAAAAAAAAAGAAAGTAACAAAACTTCACATCCGGCTGGGCGCAGTGGCTCATGCCTGTAATCCCAACACTTTGGGAGGCCGAGGTGGGTGGATCACCTGAGGTCAGGAGTTCAAGACCAATCTGGCTAAGATGGTAAAACCCCATGTCTACTAAAAATACAAAAATTAGCTGAGTGTGGTGATGGGCGCCTGTAATCCCAGCTGTTGGGGAGGCTGAGATGGGAGAGTTGCTTGAACCCAGGAGGTAGAGGTTGCAGTGAGCTGAGATTGTGCCACTGCACTCTAGCCTGGGCAACAAAGCAAGATTTCATCTCAAAAATAAAAAATAAAAACAACTGGATGTCCAGTGGACATTTTACATGTGCAGGACACTGTTCTATGTGCATTAAATATATCAACTTCATTTAACTTGTGCACGCCTATATTACTATCCTCATGTTACATATGAGGGATCTAGGGTTCAAACTGGTTAAATATCTTGCCCAAGGTCACACGGCTCATAATTTTGAGAGCAAGGATTTGATCTGGGGGGTCTGATGATAGAGCCTACACATTTAAAAACTTTCAACACATGGCATGTTATATTTCACCTGTACTCCTGCCCACACCCTCCCCAGCATGCTCAACCCTAATATGACAACTTTTAATTTTGGTTGGATTCACCAGATTCAATTGTTTATTTATCTGATTTCATTATTTCATGATCTCTCCTTAACATTTCATGAATAGTCTTTTGGGGACTTAATGTAAGTGACAACAGAATTCAGTATAATGAAACCAAACATATGTGAAATGAACTAGATGCCTTATGCTTAAACCTGTGAATATGTCAACCAGCAATTCACTGGCGCATAAATGTGCAAATGAGGAAATGTTGTTCAAACACTTCAGCTTGTATTTTACAAAACAGTGTTTAAATATTTGACATTGTTTAGTAATATTTTAGAAAAATGGCCTACCTAGTCTGGATAATGTATGCATTTGCTGGGGTTACTATAAGGAAGTTACACACACTGGGGGCATAAACAGCAGAAGGTTGTTGCCACGTAGTCCTGGAGCCTGGAAGTCCAGGATCAAAGTGTCAGTTTGGATTCTCCTGCAGCCTCTCTCCTTGGCTTGCAGACTTCCCTCTCTACATGTCTGTATTCTCATTGCCTCTTTTTTTAATGTTTATTTTAAGTTCCTGGGTACAAATGCAGGTTTCTCACATAGGTAAACTTGTATCATGGGGGTTTCTTGTACAGATTATTTCATCACCCAGTATATTAAGCCTAGTGCCCATTCATTATTTTTCCTGATCCTCTCCCTCCTCCTACCCTCCACTCTCTGATAGGCCCCAGTGTGCATTATTCCCCTCTATGTATCCATGTGTTCTCATCATTTAGTTCCCACTTACAAGTGAGAACATGTGGTATTTGGTTTTCTGTTCCTGTGTTAGTTCGCTTAGGATAATGGCCTCCAGCTCCATCCATGTTCCTGCAAAGGACATGATGTTATTCTTTTTATGGCTGCATAGTATTCCATGGTGTATGTGTACCGTATTTTCTTTACCATTAATGAGCATTTAGGTTGATTCCATGTCTTTGCTATTGTGAATGGTGCTGCAATGAATATATGCATACACACAAATGATTTTAGATTAGGACAGACCCTCATGGCCTCATTTTAACTTAACCACCCCTGTAAAGACTTCAGAACATCAGGACTTCAACAGTGAATTTGGGGGGACACAACCCAACCCATAAGAGATGGACAGTCTCTCCCCCTGCCTGCCTTAGGCATATTAACTCCTATTTTATGTAAGAGTGGAGTGAACTCTATCTTAGGAAGGGTGGAAGCTGTGCCCTGGAAAGCCAAACCCTGACCAGAAAACCCATTCAGAGGTGCTGGAGATTCTAGGGGTGCTCCTTACACCCTGTGTCCAGGTGACTCCCTTGCCCCAGGAGGCAAAGGTGCAGGATGAACTCTGGCGTGCTTCCATGCACTATCTCTTAGGACCAGCTCATTCTTAATCTGACCAGCATCTGCTTTACATTCCTTTTTTTCTACTTAAAAATATTAGCAATCATGGTCAGGTGCAGTGGTTCACACCTGTAATCCCAGCGCTTTGGGAGGTCGATGTAGGAAGATCACTTAAGGTCAGGTGTTTGAGACCAGCCTGGCCAACATGGATAAACCCCGTCTCTACTAAAACTACAAAAATTAGCTGGACGTGGTGGCAGGTGCCTGCAATCCCAGCTACTCAAGTTGCAGTGAGCCAAGATCATGCCATTGCACTCCAGCCTGGGCGAAAGAGGGAGACTCTGTGTCAAAAAAAAAAAAAAATTGTAATCATGGACATGGTAACCAATCAAATGCCACAAAAGAACTTATAATGAAAAGACCCCATATTCCATCATTAAAAAATTACATAGTCGGGTGTATTTAATGTGGCATTCATTTGAATGAACTCTCTTTTTTCCCAGCTTTATTGAAGTGTAATTGACAAAAAATGTTTACATTTATGGTGAACAACATGATGTTTTGATATATGTATACATTGTGAAATAATTACCACAATCAAGCCAATTAACACATCTACCACCTCATATACCTGTCATGTTTTGTGGGAGGAACATTTAAGATCTACTCTCTTAGCAAGTTTTAAGAACACAATAAATTGTTATTAACTATACCCACCATGATGTACAATAGGTCTCCAGAGCGCACTCCTCCTGTCTAACTGAAACTTTATACCCTTTGACAGCATTTCCCCATTCTTCTCACCCCCAGACACTGGTACCCACTATCCTACTCTCTGCCTCTATAAAGTTCAACTTTTTTACACTCCACATATAAGTGAGATCATACAGTATTTGTCTTTCTGTGCCTAGCTTATTTCACTTAGCATAATGTCCTCCAGGGTCATTCATGTTGTTGGAAATGTTTTTTTTTTAAGGCTGAGTAGTATTCTGTTGTGTTAGTGAGGATGGGGAGTATACCTATCACATGTGTGCATATACCACATTTTCTTTATCCATTCACCCATCAATGGACACTTAGAGGTTGGTTGCATGTCTTGGCTACTGTGAATAATGATGCAACAAATGTGGACTTGCAGATATTTCTTCTAGATACTGATTTCATTCCTTTGGATATATCCCCAGTAGTGGGATTGCTGGATCACATGGTAGTTCTATTTTTAGTTTTTTGAGGGACCTCTAAACTGTTTTCCATAATGGCTGGTCTAACTTACATTCCCACCAACAGTACAAGGGTACCTCTTTCTCCACATCCTCACTGACACCTGCCTTTGGTTTTTTTGATAATAGCCTTTCTCAAGGTGTTAGGTGATATCTCATTTTAATTTGTAGTTCCCCAGTGATTAGTGATGTTGAGCATTTTATCACAAACCTGTTGGTCATTTGTATGTTTCATTTGAGAAATGTCCATTTAGGTTATTTGTCCATTTTTGAACAAGTTACTTGCTTTCTTACTGCTGAGTTGAGTTCCCTATATATTTTGGACATTAACCCCATAAGGATATACGGTTTGCACATATCTTATTCCATTCGGCAAGTTGTCTCTCCACTCTGTTGTTTCTTTTGCTGTGCAGAAGCTTTTTAATTTGATGGAATCTCACCTATGTTTGTTTTTGTTGCCTGTGCTTTTGGGTTCATGTCTAGAAGATCATTGCCAAGGCCAGTACCAGGAAGCTTTTCCCTATGTTTTCTCAAAATGGACTAAAGACTTAAACATAAAACCTGAAACTGTAAAGCCACATTTCATCATTTTAATCAGTCCCTGGCAAATATTTACAACTCAGTTGCCCCACCTGTCACTCCCATGCTTGCCTGGAAAAATCCCTCCCCTGGTGTCTGCATCTCTGCACCACCCACACGTGTGAATCCAAACAGCCTGGAGAAAAAAACCCAACCAATGCCAATGGGTGTCACTCTGCATTGCTGACTGGACTTCAGTGGCCCCAATTATTGCCAGCCAATCCTGCTGCAGTTTATTAATCAGCTGGCTCCTCCTTTTCCTGGATTCCAGCTCATACTCCTCTGTCCTGGAGCCTCCAATGCTTCTTCCTCCTGCTCTCACTCGAGGGGAGCTGGCTCCCATTCACAACTTACCTGGGACATGGAAGCTGTCAGAAGAGAGTGCCTTTATACTCCCGTACTCACCTCCTGTTTCCTAGACAAGTCACTGGGTGTCTACCAGAGCTTGTGTCCCCCCTCACCTATTCCAGGATTTCACTCGGCCCTTGTCCCCTTCAATAAGTCTGATATGTCCACACTTTGAAACTGCTCGACCTAAAGAGGGTGAGGCTGTGTTTTGACGCTGTGAAACCACTTTTTCCTCCTGGGCCTCCAGGCCTGTGATGGGAGAGCCTGCCCTGGAGACATTTTCCCCATGGTCTTGAGGATTAACATTAGGGTCCTTGCTGCTTATGCAAATTTCTGCAGCCAGCTTGAATTTCTCCTCAGAAAATGGGTTTTTATTTTCTATTGCATTGTTAGGCTGCAAGTTTTCTGAACTTTTATGCTCTGTTTCCCTTTTAAAACAGAATGCATTTAACAGCAACCAAGTCACCTTTTGAATGTTTTGCTGCTTAGAAGTTTCTTCTGCCAGATACCCAAAATGTCTCTCTCAAGTTCAAAGTTCCACAAAACTCTAGGGCAGGGGCAAAATGCTGGCAGTCTCTTTGCTAAAAGATAACAAGGGTCACTTTTGCTCCAGTTCCCAACAAGTTCCTCATCTCCATCTGAGACCACCTCAGCCTGGACCTTATTGTTCATATTATTATCAGCTTTTTGCCAAAGCCATTCAACAACTCTCTAGCAGTTCCAAACTTTCCCACATTTTCCTGTCTTCTTCTGAGCCCTCCAGACTGTTCCAACCATCTGCCTATTATCTAGATCCAAAGTCGCTTCCACATTTTAGGATTATCTTTTCGGCAGTGCCACACTCTACTGGTACCAGTTTACTGTATTAGTCCGTTTTCATGCTGATAAAGATATATCCGAGACTGGGAAGAAAAAGAGGTTTAATTTGACTTACAGTTTTACATGGTTGGGGAGAACTTAGAAACATGGTGGAAGGCGAAAGGTACTTCTTACATGGTAGTGGCAAGAGAAAATGAGGAAGAAGCAAAAGCAGAAACCCCTGAGAAACCCATCAGATCTCATGAGACTTATTCACTATCATGAGAATAGCACGGGAAAGACTGGCCCCCATGATTCAGTTACTTCCCACTAGGTCCTTCCCACAACACATGGGAATTCTGAGAGATACAGTTCAAGTTGGGATTTGGGTGGGGACACAACCAAACCATATCAGATGGTGTCCTTATAAATGGAAAGGGGAGGACTTAGGCTCTTGTTGGGTGTGTTAAGTTTGAGATGTCCAAGAGTAGATGCTGAATACATGTCTCAAAGTGTAAATCTGGAGCTCAGGGGACAGTTCTGGGTGGGATATATGAATTTGATCGTGACTGTAAAGATGGCTCGGGGAAGCTACAACCACCACTGAGCTCTCAGACCTGTGATGTAGAGTCTGACAGGCCAATGCCAGCCAGAGTTTCTAAATCCTGTATGGAATAATTAAGTACATAGCTATAGCTTGAATGTGTTCCCCAAAGGTCTTGTGCTGGAAACTTAATCCCCAGTGCAATGATGTTGAAAGGTGGGACCTTTAAGAGTTGATTAGGTCACGAGAGTTCTGCCTTCATGGATGGATTAATGCCATTTTCAGGAGGGGGTGGGTTAATTATCTCAGAAAGTGGGTTCCTGATGAGAGAATAAGTCTGGCTCTTTTCCCTTCTCTCCCTCTCTCTCCCTTTCTCCCACCCTGTGATGCCTTCAACCATGGGATGACACAGCAAGAAGGCTCTCCCTAGATGCCAGCACCTTGATATTGGATTTCTCAGCCTACAGAACTCTGAGAAATAAATTTCTTTTCTTTATAAATTACCCAGTCTCTGGTATTCTGTTATGGCAGCACGAAACAGACTAAGACACATACCGAACAGATTTTAGTCTCCCACCCCAGAGGGAGCAAGGCCTAGTCATTCTCCTGCCTCAGACACAGAGTCCTTATCACGTGAAGGCAGGTAGAGACTTACTAAGGACTGGCCTCTTACAAAGAAAGAAAATTCTCATGCCCCTCCCGGGTGTTAACTGAATAAAAATATTTCTTTTGTAGTAATTCTTAAATTTATGTAATTATACAAGTAAATATAAATACTGTCTTAGTCAGTTCAAGCTACTGAAACTAACTACCATACACCAAGTGGCTGATGAGCAACAGAAATTTATTTCTTACTATTCTAGAGGGTGGAAGTCTGCAATCAGGGGGACAGCACGATTGGGTTCTGGTGAGGGCCTGCTTCCAGGATGCAGCCAGCCAACTTCTCACTATGTCCTCATGTGGCCAAGAGAGATTATCTCTCACATGTCTCTTCTTACAAATGCATTGTCTTAGTCCATTTGTGCTGCTACAACAAAGTACCAGAGACTAATAATTTAATTGTGCATTTAAAAATAACTAAAAGAGTATAATTGGAATGTTTGTAACACAAAAGATAAATGCCTGAGGGAATGGAGACCCCATTCTTCATGATGTGATTATTATGCAGTGTGTGCCTATATTGAAACATCTCATGTACCCCAGAAATATATGTACCTACTTAATACCCACAAAAATTTAAAGTTAAAAAATTTTTTTAAACAAACAAAATACCTGAGACTGGGTAATTTATAAAGAACAGAAATTAATTTTCCCCATTCTGGAGGCTGGGAAGTTCAAGATCAAGGTGCCAGTGGATTCAGTTGTCTGATGACCATCCAGTCACTGCTTCCAAGATAGTGCCTTACTGCTGTATACTGCAGAGGTGAGGATGCTGTGTCCTCACATAGCAGAAGGCTGAAGGGCAAAAGGGATGAACTTACTCTACCAAGCCTGATGTAAGGGTGCCTAATTCCATGCAGGAAGAAGGAACCCTCATAGCCTAATCACTTCTTAAAGGCCCCACTTCTTATTATTATCACATTGACAACACCTGAGTTTTGGAAGGGACACATTCAAAGCATAGTATTCCACCACTCCAACCCTGGCATCCCAAATTCATGTCCTTCTCACATGCAAAATATGTTCATTCCATCCCAATAGCTCCAAATCTCTTAACTCATTCCAGTATCAACTTAAAAGTCTAGAGTCCACAGACTCATCTAAATCTGATATGGGTGAGACTCTAGGCAGGAGTCATTCTAAGACAAATTTCCCTCCCTCCCGCTGTGAGCATGTGAAATCAAACAAGTTACATGTTTCCAAAATACTTTGGTGGTACAGGGACAGGACAGACATTTCCACTCCAAAAGAGAGAAATAGGAAAGAGGAAAGGAATAACAGATCTCGAGTAAGTCCAAAACCTAACAGGGAAAATGACATTAAATCTTAAGGCATTAAATCTTCTTTGACTCTACATTTTGGTATCTGAATTTACTGGGTGGGGGTTGATCCCCCACAGACCTGGGCAGCCCCATCCCCATGGCTTTGCTGACCTCGGCCCACACAGCCACTCTCAGGGGTTGGAGTTGGGTGCCTGTGGCTCTCTCCAGTTGGCATTGCTTGCTGGTGTGAGTTCCAGAGTCCAAAGGCTGGAGAACCTGGAGTTCTGATGTCCAAGGGCAAGAGAAGAAGGGCATCTCAGCTCTGGTCAAGAGAGGGAGAGAACTCTGCTGTTCTTCTGCCTTTTTGTTCCATTCAGGCTCCCAGTCAGTTGGCTGGTCGCCCGCATCGAAGGCAGATTTCCCCACACTTAGTCCATTGACCCACAAGCCAGTCTCCTTGGGAAACACTCTAGTCCAAAGTAAAACCAGCTGGGTGTCCCTTTCAGCAGAAGAGGAATAGCTCAGTGCCTGCTGAAGCATTCAGAGTAAATGACGCTTTATCAGCTTTCTGAGAATTCCTCAATTCATCCAAGTTGACACCCAAAGTCAACCATCACGAGCATTAATCCCATTATGAGGGCTCTGCCATCATGACCTAATCACCTCCCAAAGGCCTGACCTCCTAATACCATCACCTTGGGGGTTAGGATTTTAACACACGAATGTTGGAGGTACACAAACATTCAGTCCATTGCAAATGCCTTATGCTTATAGCTATTATAAAATTATCAATCCAAAGTAAATTGAAGGACTATGTAACAACAAAGCCATATACCTTCCTACCTCCAACTGACCCTAGTTTGAGAAACCTTAAACAGAAGAATTCTAGCATCCTTTGCAGTTCTTTTTATTTTTATTTTTTGGAGACGGAGTCTCACTCTGTTGCCCAGGCTGGAGTGCAGTGGCATGATCTTGGCTCACTGCAACCTCCATCTCCTGGGTTCAAGCGATTCTCCTGCCTCAGCCTCCTGAGTAGCTGAGATTACTGGTGCCCACCACCATGCCTGGCTAATTTTTGTATTTTCAGTAGAGATGGGGTTTCACCATGTTTACCAGGCTGGTCTCAAACACCTAACCTCAGATGATCCATCTGCCTCAGCCTCCCAAAATGCTGGGATTACTGGTGTGAGCCACCATGCCTGGCCCCATCCTTTACAGTTCAAACATGCAATGATTTTCTTTTAATTTTAATTAATTAGTTAACATTTAAGAGACAGGGCCTTGCTATGTTGCCCAGGCTGTAGTTCAGTGGTTATCCAGAGGCACAATCATCATGCACTACACAGCCTGGAAATCCTGTGCTCAATTGATGCCCCCATCTCAGCCTACCCAGTAGCTGAGACTACAGGTTTGGGCCATCATGCCCAGCTAACATGCAATGATTTTCTGAGCCTACAGTGGTGAGAGAGAGGAACCAGCTTGATGCAGTGAGGATAAGAGGGTTAATTGGAAAATAGTTACCTAAAGATCTAAAGTCTGCATGGAAAGCAGCATTTTAAAAAAATAGATAATAAAAATTAGCATTTAACTCAGAGAAACTAAAAATAATGAGGGTAGAAAAAAAAAGAGCAATTTTACTGCTTCGGTGAAAAGAAATCCTTCTTCGAATTTGAAAAGGCTCAACTTTCAATCTTTTCTGACTCACTTGGCCCCATACCTAACAGCCTTAGTTAAAAAGAAATCGTAAGAATAGTTAGATTTTTCTAAATAATTTCTAAATAATTATGACATTTGGTTTATACTTGAAGAAGCTCAGGGTGCTATTTATTTTATTAATCATAGATCAGAAGGGAATTCATGTTTACAGCTACTCACCTAGCATTACTAGTGTTATTTTGTGCATTCCTTTCTGGCATTTCATGTGTATATATACCTATATAGGTGTGTGCATATATATGTGTATGTATATATATATGTGTATATACACATACGTATGTGTATATACACATATATACATGTATACATACACACATATACACATATATACATATATACATATATGTGCATATAGACATATATATTTACATATACACATATATACATATACACATATATATGTATCTGTATATGTATAGATACATATATACGTATACAGATACATATATATATATTTCTTTTTTTTTTAATTGAGATGAAGTTTTGCTCTTTGTTGGCCAGGCTGGAGTGCAGTGGCATAATCTTGGCTCACTGCAACATCTGCCTCCTGGGTTTAAGCAATTCTCCTACCTCAGCCTCCCAAGTAGCTGGGATTACAGGCTCCTGCCACCATGCCCAGCTGATTTTTGTATTTTTAGTACAAAATACAAATTTATTTAGAGATGGGGATTCACCATGTTGGCCAGGCTGGTCTCAAACTCCTGACCTCAGGTGATCTGCCCGCCTTGGCCTCCCAAAGTGCTGGGATTACAAGCGTGAGCCACCACGCCCGGCCTATATCTTTTACTCACTACAATCGTGTATTCTTTTAAAACTTAAGATTGTAAGACGTGTTGTTCTCTGTTGCCACATAGTGTTAGTTATACTTTTGTTGAGTGTAATAATATATTGCCTGGATATACCACAATTCACACAATCATCTTCCTGTCATTTAACCTGTCTCTGTCACGGGTATAAAAAATTCTGCAATGAACATCTTCATGCATACAGCTTTTATTATCTTGTGGATTAGTTTGTTTGGGCCAGATTCCCAGGTGGGAATTTCTGAGTTAAAGGGTGCTATTTTATTTCAAAAAAAAAATGTTTCTGATGATCTAGTTAGAGATTTGAGGATACAGTAGAAAGAAAGGCAGATTTGCAACAGATAGGAGCAATTTTTAAAATCCTGAGGGAGAAGTAGGGCTGTGTCACCCAGGCATGGATGGTCATCTCAACATAGGGGTGTTTGGTGCTCATCTTTCTAAACCTTTCTTGATGCCAGCAGGCAAAACTGCTGGGAGCTGAGCAACAAGGTTGATTCAGAAGAACTCTGCTTAGATCCACCGGAGGTAGCATCTCCAGCCCGTGAACAGACATAGTTACCAAGGAGACCTCTGCATTTCCCCTCTTTTCCAGGTTAACAGTCCTGAGTCGGAGCTAGATGGTTGGATAGAATTAGTTAAAAATAAGGAGAAGAAAGGAAATGGCTTTAAAAGACAATTCAACTATTAACCTCAGGAGTCAGCACCAAGCACAACACAGAGAATATTCTGATCCATTCCTTTTTCTGTGTGACTTCATGGTTTGATCTTTTCTCTGAGATGAATGTATTTCCATGTTTCTTTAACAAAATAGAACCACCAGCATCTTCCATATGTATCCAAAAAATAATAATGGTTGTGTCAGATGTCGCTGCCACACAAGCCCACCGGGGCCCCTTTGGGAAATGCACTGAGGCCTAACAGGATGATTATTAAGGCCTTGTAGAAAGTAGGAACAAGGGGTCTCAAGCTCGCATACTCCATCCCCAGCATGACTCCACCACTGCCAGACTTATTACTGTGGAAGTTTCAGGACCTGGGAACATGTTGCTCCTAGCTACTCAAAGAGTGCTCAGAAGCCTCCATGGCTTTCTTCTCACTGGATTTGTACATTCCTACTGGCTTTTCTTAGCTTTAAAAGCCAGCCACACAGAAGCTGAGAACTGGGTCCTGAGGTGGGTGGGTCGCTGCTGCTGCTTGGGTATGTCTTTGCAAGACCAGGGTTTAGGATGTTGCTGCTTTCTACCAAGTGCGTTGTCTGTAGTTTGCAATAACAGCCTTCTTTAGCTTCAGGCTAACAAGACAGAAGGGTAGAATTTACCACTTAATGATGTGTGACACGTAGCCCACAAACTGGGTGTGCAAAAATATATACTTTTTCACATTTTCTTTTTTTTTTTTTTTTTGAGATGGAGTCTCGCTCTGTCTCCCAGGCTGGAGTGCAGTGGCACAATCTTGGCTCACTGCAAGCTCCGCCTCCTGGGTTCACGCCATTCTCCTGCCTCAACCTCCCCAGTAGCTGGGACTACAGGTGCCCGCCACCACAGCCGGCTAATTTTTTTTTACATTTTTAGTAGAGATGGGGTTTCACTGTGTTAGCCAGGATGGTGTCGATCTCCTGACCTTGTGATCCGCCCGCCTTGGCCTCCCAAAGTGCTGGGATTACAGGCACGAGTCACTGCGCCCAGCCCCTTTTCACATTTTCTAGCTCTGAACTTCTATTCAGTCAGATAAAAAACATAATGATGTTTGTTCCTGGGGGGGGTTCCCCCCTTCCTTAGCATTGGGCTACAATCATGGGGTTTAACAAAGTACTGTTGGCCACAGGGGCATCCATTTGGTCTTTGGACAGATAGGAGCAAATTTTAAAATCCCGAAGGAGAAGCAGTACACACAGGATGCAGCTGGGATGCCTGGTGACTGTCACTCCCATATCACACCTGAGGCAAGGAATTCCTGTGCATGGGCCTGTGGCCCCATCTGTCTGGACCCCTCATGTGGCCATTTCCTTCCTGGAGTTTATTGACCTCTCTGAGGGGCATGCCTGGGCTTGGTGGGGGGGCAGTGGCAGAAGTGGCAGGAGCATTTCTTTTAAGCCTGCATGCTTCTTTCTTCCTGTAGGTTTCCTCAAGGTGCTCTGTGAATTCCCTTTCCCTAAGTGTTTAGGGTTTCCTACAAAATAAGGAATCAAGAAGCGAGTTTCTTAGGTTGCAGGCCCTATTTACAGTATTAAGCACATAGCTTCTCTCTCTCTCTCTCTCATATTAACATCTTAAAATAGCACTCTGCCTAATTATTCTTCTTGCAAATCCTTGTGTTCACTTAAAGAAAAGTGTACTTTTCATCCAAGTTTCCCATCATCTCTCAATAAGGTTGGACCTCTCTCTCTCTCCCAAATTGAGCTCTCTCTCTTTTTTTTTTTTTGTGATCAAGTCCTGTTTATTTTAGAAGCACGAACAGTAGAACTAGGCTGACTCAGCAGCCTCAATCTGCCTTTTCCTGTGAGGACAGGGTGTGAGGACTCCTGTGTGCAATCTGCACACAGAAGAGTCTTCTCTACAAGGGTGAGGTTGAGGTAAGTTGGCTCTGGGTATCTTTGGATCAGTTGCAAAAGGCCAGAGAGCCCCCAATACCCTTGGCCAAGAGCATCCCAAGCTGGTTCTGTCCACACCCAAGAGCATCCCAAGCTGGTTCTGTCTGCACCCAGGCAAAGCCACATTCTGGTGAGGAAGTCATAGTGCCTGGTGGGCACCAGGAAGGGCTCAGGTGTTCAAGAACAACTTGCAGTGAGGCTCTATGGCCAGCAAGCATTTGCTTCCCCAGCCCAGTCATCTCTGCAGAGTCTTCAAAGAGGGGGCATCCCAGGCAGCCGGACTTCACATGCACATGCACAGCAGCACTTGGCTGTGTAGGAGACATGTTCTCCAGCCACCCTCAGGGTGGAGATGTGAACATGGACACTGGGTAAATATGCGCTTTACGGCAGATGACTGAGACACAGACATAGGAGGAGAGGCAGGCACAGCCACAAGGCAGTGACCTAGCTGGGGAGGGAAGGGCTGTTCCAGATGTGAGCAGGGCTCTGTGGCTAGGGGTGAATGGTGTCTTTGAGGGGGATGCGAGCACAGAGAGGTTTGGGTTGGGGGCCAGGTAGCATGACAGGCTGGTCATGCTACCCACCCTTGAATTATACATGGCCCTTCAAGGAGGTTCCTCACTCTTGGAAAAGGCCACCTGCCACCCATGACTGCAAGTCCCTATGTAAAGTTTCAAGTCAAATAGAGTAACTTATAAAAATAAAAGCACATCATGACCACATTGAGCTTTTCCCAGGAATGCAAAGACAATCAAAGAATGTTTATAGCAACATTCTTTGAATTACAAAACAAAATCCCAACAGCAAACTGGAAACATCTTAAATGTTCATCTGTAGAATAATAGATACATGAAGTATGTTACAGTCATATAAGAGAGTAGTATGCAGCAGTGAAAATGCATGAGCTAGTGTTATATATATTAACATGCATGAATTTCAAAAACGTGTTAAGAAAAGTTGCAGAAGAATACGTATATCAAGATTTATTTCTAATAAGTATAAAACATAAAAAAACTATATAATATAGTTTAAATATTTGTACTCACTGAAATGTCCTGTTGAAATGTGATATAGTCAGGCTTTGTGTCCACACCGAAATCTCATCTTGAATTTCAGTCTCCATAATCCCCATGTGTCAAGGGAGAGGGCAGGTGGAGGCAATTGAATCATGGGGACAGTTTCCCCCATGCTCTTCTTGTGATAGTGAGGGAGTTCTCACATGATCTAATGGTTTTATAAGGGGCTCTCCCCCTTTGCTCTGCACTTCTCCTTCCTGCTGCTTTGTGAAGAAGGTGCCCTGCTTCCTCTTTGCCTTCTGCCATGATTGTAAGTTTCCTGAGGCCTCCCCAGCCGTGCTGAACTGTGAGTCAATTAAACCTCTTTCCTTTATAATTTGCCCAGTCTCTGGCAGTTCTTTATAGCAGTATGAAAACAGACTAATACCAAATGTAATCCCCAATCCTGAAGGTGAGGCCTGCTGGGAGATGTTTGGGTCAGTGGGGTGGATCCCTCGTGGCTTGATGCTATTCTTATGCTAGTCAGTGAATTCTCATGAGATATGGCTTTTTAAAAGTGTGGCACCTCGCCCACCACTCTTGTTCCCCCTTTGCCTTTTGTCATGATCATAAGCTTCCTGAGGCCTCCCCAGAAGCAGATGTTGGCACTAGGCTTCCTGTATAGCTTGAAGAACCATGAGCCAATTAAACCTCTTTTCTTATAAATTACCCAGTCTCAGGCATTTATTTATAGCAATGCAAGAATGGCTTAATACAGAAAATTGGTACTGAGGAGTGGGGCATTACTATTAAGATACCTGATGATGTGGAAGTAGCTTTGGAACTGGGTAACGTGCAGAGATTGGAAGAGTTTGGAGGACTCAGAAGACAGGAAGATGAGGGAAAATTTGCAGCTTCTTAGAGACTGGGTAAATGACTGTGACCAAAATGCTGATAGTGATATAGACAGTGAAGTCCAGGCTGCTGAGGTCTGAGATGGAAGTGAGGAACTTATTGGGAACTGGAGCAAAGGTCATGAGTGTTATGCCTTAACAAAGAACTTGGCTGCATTATGTCCATGCCCCAGGGATCTGTGGAAGTTTGAACTTACGAGTGATAATTTCGAGTATGTGGCAGAAGAAATTTCTAAGCAGCAAAGCATTCAAAATGTGACTTGGTTGCTTCTAAAGAACTATGCTCAGATGTGGGAGCAAAGAAATGCTCTAAAGTTGGAGCTTAGGGAAACAAAGAATAAAAATTTGGAAAATTTGCCACCTGGACCTATGGTACAAAAGGAAAGTCTGTTTTCAGGGGAGGAACTCAAGCAGGCTGTGGAGAAACCACTTGCTAGAGACATTTGCATAACTAAAAGGGAGCCAAGTGCTAATATCCAAGACAATAGGAAAAAGGCCTCTAGGGCTTTTCAGAAGTCTCTGAGGCAGCGCCCCCCCATCACAGGCCCAGAGGCCCAGGACGACTGAATGGCTTTGTGGGCCAGGTCCAGGGTCCCTCTGCCCTCTGCAGCCTCAGTACACTGCTTCTCACATTCAGGCCACCCCAGCTTCAGTTTCAGCTCAGAGGACCCCAGGTACAGCTTGGGCTGCCACTTTGGAGAATGCAAGCCATAAGCCTTGGCAGCTTCCATGTGATGTTAAGCCTGCAGACACAGACTGCAAGAGTAAAGGAGGCTTGGCAGCCTCTGCCTAGATTTCAGAGGGTGTATGGGAAAGCCTGAATGCTCAGGCAGAAGCCCACTGCAGGGGCAGAGCCCTCATGGAGATACTCTACTAGGGCTGTGCAGAGGGGAATTGTGGGATTGGAGCCCCCACACAGAGTCCCCACTGGGGCACTGCCTAGTGGAGCTGTGAGAAGGGGGGTCACCGTCCTTCAGATCCCAGAATGGTAGATCCACCAGCAGCTTGCATCCTGCACATGGAAAAGTGGCAGGCACTCAATAAGCTGTGAGAGCAGCTTCAGGGCCTGAACCCAGCAAAGCCACAGGGTCAAAGCTCCTCAAGGCCTTGGGAGACCACCCAGCATACCATGTGCCCAGAATGTGGGACATGTAGTCAAAAGAGATTATTTTGAAGCTTTAAGACTTAGTGACTGCCCTGGTAGGTTCTGAACTTGCATGGGGCCTGTAGCTCCTTTCTTTTGTCTGATTTCTCCCTTTTGGGATGGGAGTATTTACCCAATGTCTGTACCCTCATTGTATCTTGGAAGTAAATAACTTGGTTTGATTTTATAGGCTCGTAGGTGAAAGGAACTCATTCTAGATGAGACTTTGGACTTGGGACTTTTGAGTTAATGCTGGAATGAATTAAGATTTTGGGGGACAATTGAGAAGCCCTGATTATATTTTGCAATGTAAGAAGGACATGAGATTTGTGGGGGGAGGGGGCAGAGGCTGAATGATATTGTTTGGATATTTGTCCCCACTGAAATCTCTTGTTGAAATGTACTCCCCAGTGCTGGAGGTAGGGCCTGGTGGGAGGTGTTTTGGTCATGGGGATAGATCCCTCATGGTTTGATGCTGTTCTAAGGCTAGTGAGCGAGTTCTCATGAGATCTGGTTGTTTATAAAGTGTGGCATCTCCCCTGCCACTCTTGCTCCCCCTTTGTCTGCTGCCATGATTGTAAGCTTGCCGAGGCCTCCCCAGAAGCAGATGTTGACACTGTGCTTCCTGTATAGCCTGCAGAACCATGAGCCAATTAACCTGCTTTTCTTATAAGTTATCCAGTCTCAGGTATCTCTTTATATCAATGCAAGAACCACTTAATACATTACATACTACATAGACATACAAGCATATGTACTAAAGGTATGAAGTGTGATTATTATAAACCCTAATTTCATGATGGTGTTTATCTGTTTGTGGGGAGGTCAATATGCAGCCTGGGGCTGGGCACCCAGAGGGCTTCCAATGTACTGATAATGTTTTATTTTTTTCCATTGGATGGTGGATGCACAGTAGTTCATTGAATTATTCTATATGCTTTGTGTACATTTTAAATATTTCACAATATTTCCAAATAAATATTGAATTAGTTATAAAATGAAAAGCAAAAAGAGGAAGCAATAAAGGGAACTCCGATTTGGATTTATTGTTGATCTATGAAGATGAATTGTGTAAGAATCTTGGCAGAAAGGAAAATTTCAGAACAGATTCATGGTGCTGAACATATATACATACACCCCAGACTTTGGGGAAAGGAATTTTAAAAAAGAAAATATGTAAGAGTTACACTGACAGAGACTGAAATTTAAATTATAAGTATTCAAGTCCAAGGGATGTAAAATCCAACCAAGTGGCCGACACACAGCCCTTCTCCAATGCCCCTAACAACCCCTGGGGTTTGTGCAGAGCTTGGATTTTACAGGCCGTCTTCATAAGATGGAAACAGGGCATCACCAAAAAGAAGCAAAACAGAGGCAGGAGCAATAGAGCAAGAAGACTAAGCCCAGAATAAGCTGATGCGAGAATACTGGAGCCCACAGAACATCCCTGCAGAGCAGAAAGCCTCCTTAAAGGCCCTGGCACCTGCCTGGGGTGTGGGAAGGTCTGGTGATCTCCAGTAGCTCACAGAGGCTGAGAGCGGTCACCTGGCTCCTGGTGGCCCCCGGGGAGCTCTTCCAGCAGGAGAGAGAGCAGAGTCTTCAAAAGCCCGTCACCAGCCAGCTGGCCTGAGGGACAGCAGTTCCTGAGTGGCTCTCTGCTTTCAGGAACTCAGATCAGAGGGCACGGAAGGACCTCACAGGAGGATCATGCTGCTGTCATCTGGGTACCAGGGACCAGGACATGGGCCAGGAAGCTGGTGTCTGGCAAGTGTCATTTTGTTTCAAAAAAGGCAAATAAAAAGAATGTCAAAAATTTGATTTTAATTTTTTTGCAGAAGCCTTCCTCCCTTTCTCCTGTCCTTTCTTTTTTCCTCTTCCTTCTTTCCCTTCTTCCGTCCTGTCATCCTTCCTTCTTCCCCCTCTCCTTCCCTTCCATCAGCACTTTCTGTGCCCACGAAATGACAGCAAGCTGCCATGCACCACTGTGCGAGTCCTCTTGCTCCTTGCATTGTCAGCTGCATTTCCGTATCGTATACCTAGACTCCCAGTTATAGGGCCCAGTGCAATTTTTCTTTATTATCTCCAGCGTCTGGCACAGTGCTAGTCATGAAATATACTTTCTGAATATGTTTGTGGAAGGAAGGAAGAAAGGAAGGAAGGAAGGAAGGAAGGAAGGAAGGAAGGAAGGAAGGAAGGAAGGAAGGAAGGAAGGAAGGGGCAACCCCCCTGGGGATAACGCTGCCTGTGCTCCCTGAAGTTCATAAGGCTATGAATAAAGAATGAGGACCCCCTGTTCCCACCCTCCCAGCCTTGTGGTGGTGGCTGGGTGTGCAGGGATGGAGGCTGCGTCTTTTGCAAAGTGTCCTCCACCCAAGGACAAAAACTGCATCGTAAGTCAAAACCAGCAGGGGGGCCTCCCAAGCCATCGGTGCACGTAGCTCCATGCAGTGCGCTGTGAATGTGCCTCTGGATGTGTGCAGGTGCATGCGATGGAATCCATTTGATGCTATGAAGGGTGGCAACATTTGAAAAGGGATGAAGGGGAAGGAGAAGAAACATCTGTGCTCCTTTGTAGGCGAAGAAGCACCCTGCTTCCTTTGTAGGGGTAGTTTCAGAGGAGGCTGCTAAAACTGAAGGTTTAAAGAAGATCCAGGATCTCATTATACCTAAAATGTCCAAAATATAAAAACTCATCATACCAAGAACCAGGAAAGTGTCCATTTGAATGACAAAATACAAGAGGCACCAACCCAGATGTTGGAATTGTCTGACAAGGATTTTAAAGCAGCCTTCATAAAAATGTTACAATGAGCAATTACAAACACTCTTGAAACAGGTGAAAAGGAAAATCTCTGCAAAGAAATCAGACACATAAAGAACCAAATGGAAATTTTAGAACTTAAAAATACAATAACCAAAATAAAAACACTTAATGGACGGGCTCAACAGAATGAAGGGAACAGAAGAAAGAATCGATGAACTTGAAGACAGAACAATAGGAATTAGTCTAAACAACAGAAAAGGCTGCGTGGGGTGGCTCACACCTGTAATCCCAGCACTTTGGGAGGCTGAGGTGGGTGGATCACCTGAGGTCAGGAGTTTGAGACCAGCATGGCTAGCATGGTGAAACCCTGCCTGTCTCTACTAAAAATATAAAAATTAGCTGGGCATAGCGGCAGGCGACTGTAATCCCAGCTACTTGGGAGGCAGAGGCAGGAGAAACACTTGAACTTGGGAGGCAGAGGTTGCAGTGAGCTGAGATCATGCCATTGTACTCCAGCCTGGGCGACACCAGGAGACTCTGTCTCAGAAAAAATAAAATAAAATAAATTTTTAAAATGGCAGAAAATAGACCAGGCGTGGTGGCTTACACCTGTAATCCCAGCACTTTGAGAGGCAGAGGTGGGTGGATCACGAGGTCAAGAGATGGAGACCATCCTGGCCAACAGGGTGAAACACCGTCTCTACTAAAAATACAAAAATTAGCTGAGCGTGGTGGCACCCACCGGTAGTCTCAGCTACTTGGGAGGCTGAGGCAGGAGAATCACTTGAACCCGGGAGGCAGAGGTTGCACTGATCTGAGATCGTGCCACTGCACTCCAGCCTGGAGACAGAACAAGACTCTGTCTCAAAAAAAAAAAAAAAAAAGTCAAAGAATAGACCTGTGGCCAGGGATGGTTGGAGGTTAGAGAACACAGTCTCAGGGACCTGAGGGACTGTAACAAAAAAATCTAACATTCTCATCGCTACAATTTGAGAATAAGCAGGGAGAGTGGGAGCTGAAGAAGTATTTAAAGAAATATGATTGAAAGTAGTGGCTCATACTTTGGGAGACCGAGTTGGGCAGATCACAAGGTCAGGAGTTTGAGACCAGCATGGCCAATATGGTGAAACCCCTTCTCTACCAAAAATACAAAAATTAGCTGGGCGTGGTGGTGTGCGCCTGTAGTCCGAGCTACTCAGGAGGCTGAGGCAGGAGAATCCCTTGAACCCGGGAGGCAGAGGTTGCAGTGAGCCGAGCTAGCACCTCTGCACTCCAGCCTGGGTGACAGAATGAGACTCCGTCTCAAAAAAGAAAAGAAAAAAAAAGAAATATGGCTGAAAATTCTCCAAATTTAACAAAAGACATAGACCTTCAGATTTAAAAACCTGGGTGAACCACAGACAAAATAAAAACAAATAAATCCAAGCCAAGACCCAACATAAACTTCTGAAAACTAAAGACAAAGGGAAAAATATTAAAAGTGGTTTGAGAGAAATGACACCCTACGTACAGGGCAAAAACAATTTGAAAGACAGTGGATTTCTAATCAGAAAACATGAGGCCAGAAGGAAGTGGCACATTTCTCAAGTGATGAAAGACTAGAACTACCAGGACTGGGTGCAGTGGCTCACGCCTGTGATCCCAACACTTTGGGAGGCTGAGGCCAGCAGATCATGAGGTCAGGAGTTCCAGACCAGCCTGACCAACATGGTGAAACCTCGTCTCTACTAAAAATACAAAAATTAGCCAGGCATGGTGCTGCGTGCCTGTAATCCCAGCTACTCAGGAGGCTGAGGCAGGAAAATCACTTGAACCCGGGAGACAGAGGTTGCAGTGAGCCGAGATCGCACCTCTGCACTCCAGCCTGGGCGACAGAGCGAGACTCCATCTCAAAAAAAAAAAAAAAAAAAAAAAAAAAAAAAAAAAAAAAAAAAAAAAAAAAATAGAACTACCAATGTGTAACCTGTATCTGATGAAAATACTGTTCAGCAACGAGGGGGAAATAAAGACATTTTTGGACAAAAGAAAACGGAGAGTTGGCCCAGTGCAGTGGCTCATGCCTATAATCCCAGCACTCTAGGAGGCCAACGTGGGAGGATCGCTTGAGCCCAGAAGTTCGAGACCAGCCTGGGAAAGTTGGCGAAACCCCGTCTCTACCAAAAATACAAAAATCAGACGGGCGTGGCAGCACGTGTCTGTAGTCCCAGCAACTCAGGAGGGTGAGGTGGGAGGTTTCATTGAGCCCAGGAGCTCAAAGCTGCAGAAGGTTGTGACTGTGCCTCGGCACTGCAGCCTGGGCGACAGAATGAGACCTTGTCTAAAATAAATAAATAAATTAATTAATTAAAAAAGGTGTTTTCTTAGAGTTGGTTCCATTTTCCATGTGATTGGAAAACTGACTGCGCAGCCATCGTTACTAATCTTTGAAGGTTCATATCCAATAGAAACACAAAGTGTCCTTATCTCAGCATGCCACAAAAAAGCATCATTGCACACCAAGGACTGAATGGATCACATAGCCATCCCTGAAGCAATCACAGTAGCCACAGAAATGTGATGTGCTAATTGGCTGAGCTCCATTCTTGAGGAGGAGGAAAAGCCCCGCCTGAAGCAAAGGGCTGAAAAAGGAGGATGGGTAGATTCCTGGAGGAAAATCAAAGAGATGTTAGCAGAGAAAGTATGCTGGAAAACAAACGACAGATGTTTCACTATGATGAATAAATAAACCATGAATGCTAAAACAAAAGCAAAAACAAAAACCTTCCCCACAAAGACAACACCAGGCCCAGATTGTTTCACTGGTGAGGTCTATTAAACATTTAAAAAAGAAATAATACCAATCTTACATAAACTTCTCAGACAGTAGAGAAAATAGGAAAGCGAGGCCCGGCATGGTGGCTCACACCTGTAATCCCAACACTTTGGGAGGCAGAGGCGGGTGGATCACCTGAGGTCAGGAGTTCAAGACTAGCCTGGCCAACACGGTAAAACCTCGTCTCTACTAAAAATACAAAAATTAGCCAGGTATGGTAGGGTGGACCCGGGTCCCAACTACTGAGGCAGGAGAATCGCTTGAACCCGGGAGACGGAGGCTACAGTGAGCCAAGATCGCGCCACTGCGTGCCACTCCAGCCTGCGCAGCAGAGCAAGACTCCGTCTCAAAAAAAGGAAGAGGAAAGCTTCCAACTCATTTTATGAGTACAGCATAAACCTAACACCAAAATAGATGACAGATAAATTTTGTGTATATACCACAATTTGTGTATCCATTCCTCAGTTGATAGATGATACTTCTTGCTTTTAGTTTTTTACCATTATAATGGAGCTGATAGAACGTTTAAGTACAGATCTTTTTCCTTTGCTTTTTTTTTTTTTTTTTTTTTTTTTGAGACAGAGTGTTGCTCTGTAGCCAGGCTGGAGTGCAGTGGTGCAATATCAGCTGACAGCAACCTCTGCCTCCCGGGTTGAAGCGGTTCTCCTGCCTCAGCCTCCCGAGTAGGTGGGACTACAGGCACATGCTGCCACACCTGGCTAATTTTTTTTTTTTTTTTTTTTTTTGAGATGGAGTCTAGCTCTGTCACTTAAGCCGGAGTGCAGTGGCACATTCTTGGCTCACTGCAACCTCCACCTCCCTTGTTCAAGCAATTCTCCTGCCTCAGCCTCCTGAGTAGCTGGGATTACATGTGCCCACCACCACGCCCAGCTAATTTTTGTATTTTTAGTAGAGACGGGGTTTCCCTGTGTTGGCCAGGCTGGTCTCGAACTCCTGACCTCAAAGTGCTGGGATTACAAGCGTGTGCCGCCTCGCCCGGGCTATTTTTGTATTTTCAGTAGATACGGGGTTTCACTATGTTGGCCAGGATGGTCTCAATCTCTTGACCTCATGATCCGCCCACCTGGGCCTCCCAAAGGGCTGGGATTACAGGTGTGAGCCACTGTGCTGGGCTGATAATGTCAGCCTTTTACATTTGAGACCTTCTAATGGGTGTGTATATCACTGTGGTTTTAATTTGCATTTTCCTCATGATAATGGTGTTGAATTTGTTTTCATGGGTTTTTTTGCAATCTATATTTTTTTGAAGACTGTTAAAATAGTTTGCCCATTTAAATGTTTTTGGTTTTATTATTGAATTTTGAGAATGATTTATATATTCCAGATATGAGGCTTTTATCCGAAATTTTTCTCCCAGAGTGTGGCTTGTCTTTCCATTCTTGTAACAGTGTCTTTTAAAAAGCAGACGTTAATTTTATTGATGTCTAATTTCTCAAATGTTGGTTTAATGAATCACTTTGGGTCATATGTAAGAAATCTTTCCCTAACCAAAAGTCACAAATATTTTTCCCTTATGTTTTCTACTAGAAGCTTAATAGTTTTAGGTTTTCTATTTAGTTCACAATCCACTTTGAGTTAATTTTTATATATAGCATGAGGTACAGATCAAAGGTCATTTTTTGGCTGGCCGCAGTGGCTCATGCCTGTAACCCCAGCACTTTGGGAGGCCGAGGTGGGTGGATCACCTGAGGTCAGGAGTTAGAGATCAACCTGACCAACATGGTGAAACCCCGTCTCTACTAAAAATACAAAAAAAATTAGCCAAGTATGGTAGCATGTGGTAGCACCTCAGCCTCCCAAGTAGCTGGGACCACAGATGCTGCCACCATGGCCGGCTCTTTTATTTATTTATTTTTTTTTTAGTAGAGATTGTAGAGGCGGGGTTTCACGGTGTTGCCCAGGCTGGTCTTGAACTCCTGAGCTCAAGTAGTAATCCCTGCTACTTGGGAAGCTGAGGCAGGAGAATCGCTTGAACCCAGGAGGCGGAGGTTGCAGTGAGCCGAGATCGTGCCACTGCACTCCAGCCTGAGCAACAAGAGCGAAACTCTGTCTCAAAACAAACAAACAAACAAATAAACAGAAAACAAAGTTCATTTTTTGTTTAAGAATACCCATTTGTGGCTGGGTGCGGTGGCTCACGCCTGTAATCTCAGCACTTTGGGAGGCCGAGGTGGGTGGATCACCTGAGGTCAGGAGTTCAAGACCACCCTGACCAATATGGTGAAACCCTGTCTCTACTAAAATTACAAAAATTAGCCGGGCATGGTGGGGGATGCCTGTAGTCCCAGCCACTCGGGAGGCAGAGGCAGGAGAATCACTTGAACCTGGGAGGAGGAGGTTGCAGTGAGCTGAGATCGTGCCACTACACTCCAGCCTGGGTGACAGAGTGAGATCTCGTCAAGAAAAAAAAAAAAGTTCAGAAGGAGGTCGGGAGCAGTGGCTCACGTCTGTAATCCCAGTACTTTGGGAGATCAGGATGGGAGGATCACTTGAACTCAGGAGTTCCAGACCAGCCTGGGCAACATAGCAAGACCCCGTCTCTACAAAAAGAAAATTTTTTTTTAATTAGCTAGGCGTGGTGGCACATGCCTGTGGTCCCAGCTACTTAGATGGCTGAGTTGGGAGGATCGCTTGAATAGGGGAAGCAGAGGTTGCAGTGAGCTGAGATCACGCCCCCCTGCACTGCAGCCTGGGCAACAGAGGGAGACTCCGTCTCAAAAAAAAGAATACCCATTTGTTTCAGCACAATTTTTTTTTACAAAAGACCATCCTTTCCCCACTGAATTACCTGTGTATCTCTGTTGAAAATAGCCTATATATGGAATGACCTACTTCTGAAATCTGTTTTATTCAGTTGCTTTTTTTTTTTTTTTTTTTGACAAAGTCTCTCTCTGTCGCCCAGGCTGGAGTGCAGTGGTGCAATCAGAACTCATTGCAAACTCCGCCTCCTGGGCTGAAGCAATCCTCCCACCTCAGCCTCCCAAGTAGCTGGGACCACAGATGCTGCCACCATGGCCGGCTCATTTTTTTTTTTTTTTTTCAGTAGAGATTGTAGAGGTGGGGTTTCACAGTGTTGCCCAGGCTGGTCTTCAACTCCTGAGCTCAAGTGATCTGCCCACCTCAGCCTCCGAAAGTGCTGGGATTACAGGTGTGAGCCACCGCTCCCAGCTATTTGTATGTCTTTATGCCAACATCACATTCTCTTAATTACTGTAGCTTTACATTTTGTCTCGAAATTGAGTAGTGTAAGATTTCCAACTTTTTTTTTCAAAGTTGTTTTTGTAATTCAAGGTCCTTTGAATTTCCACATGAACTTTAGAACCAGCTAGTCAATTTCAACACCCCTTAACCCCCACAGAAACACCTACTGGATTTTAGCTGGGATTGCATTGAAAGTGTAGATCAGGCCGGGAGCGGTGGCTCACGCCTGTAATTCCACCACTTCGGGAGGCCGAGGCAAGAGGATCACTTGAGGTCAGGAGTTCAAGACCAGCCTGGGCAACATGGAGAAACCCCATCTCTACCAAAAATACAAAGTAAGCCAGTCGTGGTAGAACACACCTGTAGTTCCAGCTACTCAGGAAGCTGAGGTGGGAGGGTCGCTTAAGCCCTGGAGATGCTGCCATGAGGGCGCCACTGCACTCCAGCCTGGGCAACAGAGTGAGACTGTCTCAAACCAACAACCAAACAAACCCAAAACAGTCATTTTAGCCTCGTTCTTGATTTTAGGGAGGAAAGAATTAGGTTTTCTACCATTAAATATGATGTTAGCAGTAGGTTTTTCATAGGTGTACTTTGTCAGGTCAAGGAAGTTTCCTTTTATCCCTACTTTGCTGAGAGTTTTTATTAGGATTGGATGTTGGATTTTGTCAGATGCTTTCATCTACATCTAATGAGATGATCATGAGTGTGTGTGTGTGTGGTAATAAGGTAAATTAGAGTGATTTGCAAATGCTAAACCAACCTTGCATTCAAAAGATAAACTCCATTTGATCATGATGTTGTCATGTTTCTATATATCGTAGGGATTCAAATAAAATTTTAAAGTTTTGCATCTATGTTCATAAAGGATATTGTTCTGCAGATTTTTCTTATAAAGTCTTCTTAAAGTTTTCATATCAGGATAATACTGGCTTCTTACACTGAGTTGGGCCGTATTCTCTCCTCTTCAATTTTCTGTTAAGAGTTTATATAGAATGGGTGTTATTCCAGAAATGTTTGGTAAAATTCACTAATGAAACTGTCTGGGCCTGGAGTCTTCCTTGTGGGAAGGTTTTTAACTACAAATCCAATTACTGAACATATAAGTCCATTCAGTTTATCTGTTTCTTCAGTGGGCTTTGATAGTTTGTGTTTTTCAAGGAATTTGTCTATTTTATCTAAGTTGTCCAATTTATTGGAGTAAAGTCGTTAATATTTTGTTATATTTTTTAAAATCTGTAAACATTTTAATGATGCCATTTTACTAATTTCTGATCATGGTAATTCATGTCTTCTCTCTTCCTGATTATTCTGGCCAGAGATTTATCAATTTTATTGATGTTCGAATATATCCTTTTTTTTCCTATTGTTTTACTTTTCTAGCATCATTGGTTTCTGCTCTGATCTTTATTGCTTCTCCCAATCCCATTTTACTTTAAGGCAGACAGCTTTTTTAAAAACTTTCAGGCCAGGCACGGTGGCTCACGTCTGTAATCCCAGCACTTTGGGAGGCTGAGGCGGGTGGATCACCTGAGGTCAGGAGCTCGAGACCAGCCTGACCAACATGGAGAAACCCCATCTCTACTAAAAACACAAAAAAATACAAAATTAGCCAGGCATGGTGGCACATGCCTGTAATCCCAGCTACTCTGGAGGCTGAGGCAGGAGAATCACTTGAACCCAGGAAGTGGAGGTTGCAGTGAGCCAAGATTGCGCCATTGCACTCCAGCCTGGGTAACAAGAGCGAAACTCTGTCTCAAAAAATAAACATATAAATAAATAAAAGTCATTTTCCCCTGTTGGCTTGCATGGTTTATGTCAAGAAGTTTGTTGTCACTCTTTCCTTGGATTTCCTGTACACTTATCTTTTTTTCCACTTCCTTTACAATATTCTTTTTTTTTTTTTTTTGAGATGGAGTCTCGCCCTGTCACCCAGGCTGGAGTGCAGCGGCTCAATCTTGGCTCACTGTAACCTCCGCCTCCCGGGTTCTAGCGATTCTCCTGTCTCAGCCTCCCAAGTAGCTGGGATTACAGGCGTGCACCACTGCACCCGGCTAATTTTTGTATTTTTAGTAGAGACGGGGTTTCGCCATGTTGGTCAGACTGGTCTTGAGCTCCTGACCTTTGGTGATCCGCCCGCCTCAGCCTTCCAAAGTGCTAGGATTACAGTCATGAGTGACCACTGCACAATTCATTGTTTTCAACAGGAACCCAGGCATGGCATTTGAAAGGAGGGGCATATCCTTGATTTCAAAAAAGGATTGAAGATGAGGACAGACAGTGGCTTAGGTGTTGGGAAGGTGAAGGGGATCCACAGTGATGAGATTCCATGTTATCAGGGTATATGAGGCTAGGTCACAGATGGGGATGATGATGGAGGAGGGCCTGAAAGCAGAAGGCTACTGCAGGGAGGAAAAGGCATGAGTTATCTCAATGAATAGGAAATTATACCAATTCAATCAATACAGTACGATGTTATGAGGTGAACTGTGTCCCACAAAATTCTATAGTATGTTGAAGTCCTAACCTCTATTACCTCAGAATGTAACTGTCTTTGGACATAGGTCTTTAAAGGTGGTAATTAAGTTAAAATTAGACAGTTGTGGTGGCCCTTAATCGAATATGGCTGCTAGCCTTTTAAGAGGAAATTTGGAAATACAGATTGACACCAGACTGGTGCATGAACAGAGACAACCATGGGAAGAGAGTGAGATGATCATCTGAAAGCAGAGAGGTGTGTAACAGATCCTTACCAAAGGATCAAGAAAACCAATCCACCCTTCGGAACTATGGAAAAATAAATTTCTGTTGTTTAAGCCACCCAGACTGTGGTATTGCTATGACAACCCTAGCAAACTAATACACATGGTGAAATTGCTGGGGGGCTAGGCACTGTGGTTCACACAGGTACTTTCAGCACTTTGGGAGGCCAAGACAGGAGGATCAGGAGTTTGAGACCAGCCTGGGCAACATAACTAGATCCTGCCTCCACAAAAAAATTAAAATAAAAAAATTAGCCAGGCGTGGTGGTGGGCCTGTAGTGTCAGCTACTTGGGAGGCTGAGGCAGGAGGATTGCTTGAGCCAAGGAGTTCAAGATTATAGCAAGCCATTATTGTGCTTGTAAATTGCCACTGCACTTCAGCCTGGGCGATATAGTGAGACTTGGTCTCAAAAAATGTTTTTCTTTAATAAAAAATTTAAAAATAAAGATTGCCAGGGAGTGTTGAGTTCTGAGTGATTGTGATCATGAATTTCAACAGAAAGTAATAATCCTACTTATGTGATTTTTTTCCAGCAGCAAGCTTGGTTTCAAACAAAGTAAAGCAAATGGTAGAGTTCATCCCAGGGAACTTCCCAATTAATATATTGGAGAGACAGTCACTGAAGCTACTTGCATTATCCCATATAAATCATAAAACACCCTCCAAGGCAGAAAATTAGAAGTCATCTGATTGGTCACAACTTATGTTAATTCTACCTTTTCACCCCCTTATGCTTCTACCATCCAAATTCAATACTTAGCTGGATTACCACACTAACCATATGTTCTATTCCCAATCTCTACCTCCACCAAGCCACTTCCATCATGCATTTTTTTTTTTAAACGGAGTTTCACTCTTGTTGCCCAGGCTGGAGTACAATGGCGTGATCTTGGCTCACCGCAACCTCTGCCTCCCGGGTTCAAGCGATTCTCCTGCCTCAGCCTCCTGAGTAGCCGGGATTACAGGCATGTGCCACCAAGCCTGGCTAATTTTTTTTTTTTGTATTTTTAGTAGAGATGGGGTTTCTCCATGTTGGTCAGGCTGGCCTCGAACTCCCAACCTCAGGTGATCTGCCTGCCTCGGCCTCCCAAAGTGCTAGGATTGCAGACGTGAGCCACGGCACCCAGCCGTCTTTTTTATTATTATTATTATACTTTAAGTTCTGGGATACACGTGCGGAACCTGCAGGTTTGTTACATAGGTATACATGTGCCATGGTGGTTTGCTGCAACCATCAACCCGTCATCTACATTAGGTATTTCTCCCAATGCTATCCCTCCCCTAGCCCCTACCCCCCAACAGGCCCCAGTGTGTTCTCCTCCCTGTGGCCATGTGTTGTCACTGTTCAACTCCCACTTATAAGTGAGAATATGCAGTGTTTGGTTTTCTGCTCCTATGTTAGTTTGCTGAGAATGATAGTTTCCAGCTTCATCCATGTCCCTGCAAAGGACATGAACTCATCATTTACATTGCTGCATAGTATTCCACGGTGTATATGTGCCACATCTCCTTTATCCTGTCTATCATTGACAGGCATCTGGGTGGGTTCCAAGTCTTTGCTATTGTGAATAGTGCTGCGATAAACATATGTGTGTATGTGTCTTTATAGTAGAATGATTTATAATTCTTTCGGTATATACCCAGTAATGGGATTGCTGGGTCAAATGGTATTTCTGGTTCTAGACCCTTGAGGAATCGCCACACTGTCTTCCACAATGGCTGAACTAATTTACACTCCCACCAACAGTGTAAAAGGGTTCCTATTTCTCCACATCCTCTCCAGCATCTGTTGTTTCCTGACTTTTTAATGATCGCCATTCTCACTGGCTTGAGATGGTATCTCATTGTGGTTTTGATTTGCATTTCTCTAATGACCAGTGATGATGAGCTTTTTTTCTTATGTTTGTTGGCCGCATAAATGTCTTCTTCTTGAGAAGTGTCTGTTCATATCCTTCACCCACTTTTTGATGGGGTTGTTTATTTTTTCTTGTAAATTTGTTTAAGTTCCTTCTAGATTCTGGATTATAGCCCTTTGTCAGATGGATAGATTGCAAAAAATGTTCTCCCATTCTGTAGGCTGCCTGTTCACGCTGATGATAGTTTCTTTTGCTGTGCAGAAGCTCTTTAGTTTAATTAGATCTCATCTGTCAATTTTGGCTTTTGTTGTCATTGCTTTTGGTGTTTTAGTCATAAAGTCTTTGCCCATGCCTGTGTCCTGAATGGTATTGCCTAGGTTTTCTTCTAGGATTTTTATGGTTTTAGGTCTTACATTTAAGTCATTAATCCATCTTTTTTTTTTTTTTTTTTTTTTGGAGACAGAGTCTCACTCTGTCGCCCAGGCTGGAGTTGGAGTGTAGTGGCGCGATCTCGGCTCACTGCAAGCTCCGCCTTCCCAGTTCATGCCATTCTCCCGCCTCAGCCTCCTGAATAGCTGGCACTACAGGCACCTGCCACCACGCCCGGCTAATTTTGTTTTTGTGTTTTTAGTGGAGACAGGGTTTCACTGTGTTAGCCAGGATGATCTCAACCTCCTGACCTTGTGATCCACCGCCTCAGCCTCCCAAAGTGCTGGGATTACAGGCGTGAGCCACCATGCCCGGCCTTTAATCCATCTTGAGTTAATTTTTGTATAAGGTGTAAGGAAGGGGTCCAGTTTTCTGCACATGGCTAGCCAGTTTTCCCAACACCATTTATTAAATAGGGAATCCTTTCCCCATTGTTTGTTTTTGTCAGGTTTGTTAAAGATCAGATGGTTGTAGATGTGTGAAGTTATCTCTGAGGCCTCTGTTCTGTTCCATTGGTCTATACATCTGTTTTGGTACCATTACCAATGCATTTCTTTTTCTTTCTTTCTTTCCTTTTTAAAGAGATGGGGTCTTGTTCTGTTGCCCAGGCTGTAGTGCGATGGTACAGTCACAGTTCACTGCAGCTTCAAACTCCTGGGCTCAAACAATCCTCCTGCCTAGGCCTCCCAAGTAGGTAGGATTACGGGTGCACCACTGTGCTTGGCTTCATCATGTTTTTCATTATTCCACTAATTAAGAATTTTCAATGGCTCCCCATTACTGATACGGTTTTATAAAAGCTACACTTCTTATAGTGTCATGCAAGACCTTTCGTGTTCTAGTCCCTGCCTTCTTCAGCCTTTTCTCTCTTTTCTTCCCCATTCTCAAATATCCTACCCTCTAACAATATTAAAATATTATCAACTTCTTAAACAATCACAAAATCATTCCCTCTGCTTGTAATTCCTGCCACCCACTTGCTGGCCAGGCAAACTATGAATTTGCTCAAGGATCACCTCTTATGAAGCTTTTCCTGACTGCTCAGGCAAGGTTGAGAAATGGCACTTTCCCTCACTCAACAATTGGATAAAACAGAGCCCCAGGACCTCTACTACAGATATAAGACAGGGACTGTGCATAACGCCCAGGCTGGCAATGATATGTTTTGTTACATGTGTGATTATGAACATCTCTGGGTGGCCAATTAGCCTCTGTTGACAAAAAAGATCAAGAACTATGATGACTATGATGGTAACAGTTATAGGTTTTCAAAGAGAAAAGTTACATGTTTCAAGGCCGGGCGCTGTGGCTCACGCCTATAATCCCAGCACTTTGGGAGGCCGAGGCTGGCAGATCATGAGGTCAGGAGATTGAGACCATCCTGGCTAACACGGCGAAACCCTGTCTCTAATAAAAATACAAAAAATTAGCCGGGCGTGGTGGCGGGCGCCTGTAGTTCCAGCTACTTGGGAGGCTGAGGCAGGAGAATGGTGTGAATCCGAGAGGCGGAGGTTGCAGTGAACCAAGACCGTGCCACTGCACTCCAGCCTGGGCGACAGAGCAAGACTCTGTCTCAAAAAAAAAAAAAAGAAAAAAAAGAAAAGTTACATGTTTCAACAATATTGCCTTTGCCAATGGCTGTATTTTATTTGTAGCACCTAGTGTGCTGTGTTAAAATGAGTATAGTCTTTAGTAAGCCTAGTCCTACATTATACATTTACTGTTTATGGGAATGTTGCTGACATTTCTGAGCTTCAGTTTCACATCTGTAGTGTGGGGATATCTATTTTACAAGATTGTTTTAAAACTTAAAGATAATTGTACATTACAATGTCTATCTTCTCGTTTGTTGCCTTCAATTTCTTCATACTCACGGTTTTATTTTGGTATCCTTTTGCTTCTCAAATGTCCTGTGAAATTCAAGTTAACAATTACCATTTTACAAATTCCAAATTCAAAGTTTTCTGACTCATACATAGATTAGAGCAATAGTAGTAGTAATGCTTAACCAGGTCCCCCTGGCAATCTTTCTCCACCTTTCTCCTCAACAGCATCAGCAGCCACTATTTCCAGGTATGAAAAGTTCAGAGATATTATTATAATCATTTATTAATTAATTTATTTTTTGAAACAGTGTCTCGCTCTGTCACCCAGGCTGGAGTGCAATGGCACAATCTTGTCTCACTGCAACCTTCACCTCCTGGGTCCAAGCAATTCTCCTGCCTCAGCCTCCTGAGTAGCTGGGACTACAGATGTGCGCCACTATGCCTGGCTAACTTTTCTTTTAGTAGAGACGGGGTTTCACCATGTTGGCCAGGTTGGACTCAAACTCCTGGCCTCAAATTATCCATCTGCCTCGGTGTCTCAAAATGCTGGGATTACAGGCGCGAGCCACCGTGCCTGTTCAGAGATATTAAATTGCCCATATGCACCAGAGACATTTCTGTGAGCAATGAAAAGAATTCAACAAGTATTTACATACTAGCAAGAATATGACACATTAATAAAATAGTTAACTTGGTTAAGCAACTGTGAAACGCTTATTACACTTCAGGCACTTTGTTAAAAGATAACCAATAATTTTTTTTTTTTTTTTTTTTTTTTTTTGAGTCTTGCTCTGTCACCCAGGCTGGAGCGCAATGGCTCAGTCTCTGCTCACTGCAACCTCCATCTCCCAGGTTCAAGCAATTCTCCTGCCTCAGCTTCCGGAGTAGCTGGGACTAGAGGCGCACGCCACCATGCCCAGCTAATTTTTGTATTTTTAGTAGAGCCAGGGTTTCGCCACGTTGGCCAGGCTGGTCTCGAACGCCTGACCTCAGGTGATCCACCTGGTTCGGCTTCCCTAAGTGCTGGGATAACAGGTGTAAGCCATTGTGCCCAGCATGAATAATCATTTTTAAAAACCCGGCCGGGCGCGGTGGCTCACGCCTGTAATCCCAGCACTTTGGGAGGCCAAGATGGGCGGATCACGAGGTCAGGAGATCGAGACCATCCTGGGTAACACGGTGAAACGCCGTCTCTACTAAAAATACCACAAAAAAAAAAATTAGCCGGGCGTGGTGGCGGGCGCCTGTAGTCCCAGCTACGCGGAGGGCTGAGGCAGGAGAATGGCGTGAACCCCGGGGGGCGGAGCTTGCAGTTAGCCGAGATCGCGCCACTGCACTCCAGCCTGGGTGAATGAGCGAGGCTCCGTCTCAAAAAAAAAAAAAACCCAATGTGTCAGCTGGGCACACAATGGGGCCACTGCACTCCAGCTGGGGCGACACAGCGAGACTCGATCTCAAAAAAAAAAAAAAAAAAGCAATGTGTCTTCACCATAGCCTACAAATTGCAGATATTAAAATGTGAATGGGAGCTGGGCATGGTGGCTCATGCCTGTAATCCCAGCACTTTGGGAGGCCAAGGCAGGCAGATGGCTTGAGCCCAGGAATTGGAGACCAGCCCGGGCAACATGGTGAAACCCTGTCTCTACAAAAAAATTCAAAAATCAATTGAACATGGAGGTCGAGGCTGCAGTGAGGCAAGATCGCACACTGCAATCCAGCCCGAGCAACAGAGCAAGACCCTGTCTCAGAAAAAAAAAAAAAAGTGAATCATCTAACAAAATATAGTAATTTTTGTTAATGAGGAAAAACATTTAATGCTGGCAAATAAGACTGCCACTCTCATACATTAGTCTTGAAATTTTGCACTACCTTTCTGGAAAGCCATTTGTTATCAGGATATTTAAATGTTACAGTTACAGCTTTCGGCTCTAAATTCTATTTATCTATCTCAATACATTTTTGATTCATTTCATTTTAGAGATAGGGTCTCACTATGTTGCCCAGGCTGGTCTCACACTCTTGGCATCAAGCAATCCTACCTCAGCCTCCCGAAGTGCTGGGGTTTCAGGCTGAGCCACCACACACAGCAAAAAAAAAAAAAAATTGAGGCATTGTTCTGTTCCCCAGCCGGGAATGTAGTGGCACAATCATAGCTCACTGCAGCCTCAAGCTCCTGGGCTCAATATCTCAATATATTTTCCAAAAGCGTATGTATAAGGAGACTAAAAGAAAAAAAAAATGAAGATTATCTCCTTAATGGGAAATATCTCAGTGAATAATGGGATTGAATTTTTTTTTCTATATATTTAACAGTCAACAAGATTTCTTTTTTGGCGGGGGTTAATCCATCGCTGCAAGCATTTATCCTTTCTTTGTGTTACAAACAATCCAATTATAATCTTTCAGCTATTTGTTTTTTTCTTGAGACAGGGTCTTCCTCTGTGGCCCAGGCTGGAGTGTCGTGGCACAACCACAGCTCACTGCAGCCTCAACCTCCCCAACTCAAGCCATCCTTCTGCCTCAGTCTCCCAAGCAGCTAGGACTACAGGTGCACACCATGGGCCTGGCTAATTTTTTGATTTTTTGTAGAGTTCTCACTGTGTTGCCCAAGCTGGTCTCCAATTCTTAGGCTTCCCAAAGTGTTGGGATTGCAGGTGTTAGCCAGTGCGCCAGGCCATCTTTCAGCTATTTATTTTTATTTTTTTGAGATGGAGTCTTGCTCTGTAGCCAGGCTGGAGTGCAGCGGCACAATCTCAGCTCACTGCAATCTCCGACTCCCTGGTTCAAGTGATTCTCCTCCTGCCTCAGCCTCCCGAGTAGCTAGAATTAAAGGCATGTGCCACCACGCCCAGCTAATTTTTCTATTTTTTAGTAGAGATGGAGTTTCACCATATTGGCCAGGATGGTCTCGATCTCCTGACCTCGTGATCCGCCTGCCTAGGCCTCCCAAAGTGCTGGGACCACAGGCGTGAGCCACCGTGCCCAGCCTCAGCTATTTTTAAATGTACAATAAATTATTGTTGACCGTACTAACCCAAGATTTCTGTATTATACAGCAATTCAATCTCAAGTCCATCTCATCACTGGCTGTAACTTTGGACAGTTCCTTAAATGTTTCCTCAAATACAAAATAGTTCCAACCATATAGAATGCTGTATACTGTGTCACCAAATGCATATTGTACAGGGTGCTGTATTACACTGCTATATATAGTATGTATTTAGAAACACAAAGTTTTTGACTATTTTTATCATATTCAGAAAGCGAACATCTTCAACTGGTAAATTATATGGTATACTAAATTATTTTCAAAAAAGATATTTTTATTATTTTATATATATATATTTTTTGAGATGGCGACTCACTCCCATCAGGCAGGCTGGAGAGCAGTGGCACGATCTCAGCTCACTGCAACCTCCACCAACTGGGTTCAAGCAATTCTCCTTCCTCAGCCTCCCAAGCAGCTGGGATTACAGGCATGCATGACCAAGCCTGGCTAAATTTTTTTTGCTAATTTTTATATTTTTAGTAGAGACGGGGTTTCACCATATTGGCTAGGCTGGTCTCGAACTCCCGACCCTGTGATCCGCCCACCTTGGCCTCCCAAAGTGCTGGGATTACAGGCGTGAGCCACCACGCCCAGTTAATTTTTGTATTTTTAGTAGAGATGGGGTTTCGCCATGTTGGCCAGGCTGGTCTGGAACTCCTGACCTCAGGTGATCCTTCTGCCTAAGCCTCCCAAAGTGATGGGATTACAGAAGTGAGCCACCTTGTGGGCCTCAGCCATATAACTTTGACAAAGTTGTGTGTCTTCCCAGTCAATCCTGGTTTCTCCTTTATTCTTGTTCCCACAGACGCAATTCTGATTTTTTTCCCCACCTAAATTTTCTTTTTCTGTCGCCCAGGCTGGAGTGCAGTGACACAATCTCGACTTACTGCAGCCTCCACCTCCTGGGTGCAAGCGATTCTCCTGCCTCAGCCTCCTGAGTAGCTGGGATTACAGGCCTCACCACCGCACCTGGCTAATTTTGTGTATTTTCAGTAGAGACAGGGTTTCACCACGTTGGTTGGGCTGGTCTTGAACTCCTGGCCTCAAGTGATCTGCCCGCCTCAGCCTCCCAAAGTGCTGGGATTACAGGCGTGAGCCACCCCGCCTGGCCATATATTATTACTATTTTAGATAGGGTCTCGCTATGTTGCCCAAGCTGGACTCAAGCAATCTTCCCGAATAGCTGGGACTACATGCAAGCACTACAGCACCCTGCCAAAATAGCTTAAAAAATACACCTTCCTGTAACAGTTCTGATAAACATCTTTTACTTCGTTTATTTTTCTTTTTTGAGATGCAGTCCCCCAGGCTGGAGTGCAGCGGTATGCTCTCGGCTCACTGCAACCTCCGCTTCATTGCAATCTCTGCCTCTGAGGTTCAGGCGATCCTCCCACCTCAGCATCCCAAGTGACTGGGATTGCAAGCCTGCACCAACATGCCCAGCTAATTTTTTTTGTATTAGAGACGGGTTTTATCACCTTGGCCAGGCTGGTCTTGAACTCCTGACCTCAAGTGATCCGTCCGCCTTGGCCTCCCAAATTGTTGGGATTACAGGCGTGAGCCACCGCACCCGGCCTCTTTTACTTAGCTTAAATGTCCAATTTTAGTAGTAAAATCCCGGAAAATGTTTTTAGGAGTTTTTTAATGTTTAACTGAAAAGCTCATATTTCCTTTTATTTTTGGGCAATTCTTAAGGTAAGCAAACTAATGTTGCATGATAAAGCCCCCATCAAGTATCTCATACTTAAGCAAAGACCTCAAATCATAGTCTGTGGCTTTATTGCAGCTTTCCTTCAAAATATCATCTGTGACTAAGGAAATCCCTATCTTCCTATCAGACTAAAGAAAGGAGAGGACAGCAATTAGACTTTAAGTATTGGAGGGTTTAGAGCCCTAGATATTCTATATGCAGACTACTCATGTTTGTTTGTTTTAATAAAGACTGGTCCAAAGGCTCATTTTCACAGAAGCTAGTTTTTCAGTTCCAGGACCAGGTAAAGATGGGCAGCCCCGTGATCCATAAAATCCAAGGGTGACGACGACTCAGGATTAGGACCATTTCTTGGTGACATTGAGATGGTCGAGCTGGTCCGCAATGAATCTATGCGGGGGGAACTTGGAAGTGGCGGCCGCCTTTATGGCCTCGAAGGCTTCCCTCCTGCGCACCGCGGCGTGGCCGCGCTCCTGCTCCCGGGTCATGTAGGGCATGCTCAGCCAGTAATGGTTCTCCGCCTCGATCTCCAGGCGGCGGATCATGTTCTGCTTGACGCGCAACGACACGAACCGCGGCCGCCGGTGCTTCCCGATCCACTGACGGCCGGGAATGCGGTTGCGGCAGAGGAGCGCAGTCAGGAACATGGTGCCTGCGGAAGAGAGGGACGGGCTTTGCGGACGCGAACTGGCGCGACCGGACCTGGAGAGAGCAGCGGGCGCGCGCTCCAACTCACGCCTACGGGAGTTCCCCCACCGCCTCCCCTCCAGAGAAGCGGGGAGCCCAGCTAAGGCCAGAGGCGAAGAAGGCGCTTCCTAAAGAAGTGAATTCGCACACCTACTCACCAGCCGGGCTGCTCAAGACTCCACGTCTCCACGGCTGCCGGCAGACGCTGTAGCGTAAGCGCACCCGTCTCGCGGGGTCTCCTGGCGCCTCGGCGAGAGACTTCGGCTCTCGCGAGAGAGGACTGCGCCTGCGCAGAGCCGAGGACGAGTCCGGCGCCGAGAGATTCAAACTAGTGGCGGGAGGCTGTGAGCTGAGCGGTGGGGTCCGCGTACGCCTGGAGTCCTTCCCCGCTGTGGTCAGCATGGACCCTATCCGGAGCTTCTGCGGGAAGCTGCGGTCTCTGGCCAGCACGCTGGACTGCGAGACGGCCCGGCTGCAGCGAGCGCTGGACGGAGAGGAAAACGGTGCGTGAGGCGGGCGGCCCGGGCACGGTGCGTGGGGTGCGCCGCGGGCGGAGGGGCGTGGCGAGGGGACGGTGTGTCCCACGAGAACCGCCAGGCACTGACGGCGTGGACGGCTGCCACCGGGGCGCAGGGCGGGTGCTGCGCGTCTCAATGCTAGGCGTTTGGCGTTAGCGTAGCTCTCGGGCCTGTTTATGGTTTATTCCTACGAACCCTTGTCGCGTGTCCGTTTTAGTCCCATGTACAACCCCAAGGCTCTCCTGAGATAATGAAAGTAGCACTATTACGTTGTGAACAGAGACAGCAGCACTTAAGAATAAGAACCTAAGTTAACAGATTGAGCTCATAATACATATAGTAATTTATACGCGATATGCTTTCGTCACATACAATATGTGTGCTTGTCAATAAAATACCATGTAAACCTAAACAGTTTCTCTTAGAATCAAGCTATTTAACGTTGTTCTTTACACGATACTTTACACATACAGTGACTTTCTTCTCACCCAGGTGGTCCACAGTTGCAGTAAACTTCTGTGTTTTTCCCTCTAAACCATGTTACCAACACAAACACTAGTACTCAACAGTGCTGGGGTTTAAAAAAATATGTGTATATAAATAAAGCAAAATTCACCATTCCCCTTTTTATTAGAGATTTTTTAAATTGTTGAAAATGTAGTTCAGATTTTAGAATTATTTCATAAATGTCATAATTGTAATGTGCTTTAAAATATTACACCCTGCAAACTTTTACTTTAATTATATAATGAATGATCTCCAGTCACTTGAAAATGTCTATTTCTGCCGGGCGCGGTGGCTCACGCCTGTAATCCCAGCACTTTGGGAGGCTGAGGCGGGCGGATCATAAGGTCAGGAGATCGAGACCATCCTGGCTAACACGGTGAAACCCCGTCTCTACTAAAAATATAAAAAATTAGCTGGGCGTGGTGGCGGGCGCCGGTAGTCCCAGCTACTCGGAAGGCTGAGGTAGGAGAATGGCGTGAACCCGGGAGGCGGAACTTGCAGTGAGCCAAGATCGGCCACTGCACTCCAGCCTCGGCGACAGAGCAAGACTCCGTCTCAAAAAAAAAAAGATTTGGCCGTGCATGGTGGCACACGCCTGTAATCCCAGCATTTTGGGAGGCCGAGGTGGGTGGATCGCCCGAGGTCAGGAGTTCAAGACCAGCCTGGCCAACGTGGTGAAACCTCGTCTCTACTAAAAATACAAAAAAATTAGCTGGGCGTAGGAGCGGGCGCCTGTAATCCCAGCTACTGGGAGGCTGAGGTGGGAGAATCGCTTGAACCCTGGAGGTGGAGGTTGCAGTGACCCGAGATCGCGCCACTGCACTCCAGCCTGAGCGACAGAGTGAGACTCCATCTCAGAAAAAAAAAATTATCTTCAGATGGCCATTAGGAATGTGAAAAGACATCAATTTCATTAGTCATCAAGGAAATGCAAATTAAATCTCAATGTAGTACAGTTGCATACCCAGCAGGATAGCTAAAACAAAAAGGAGAAAATTACCAAGTGTTTGGAAAGATGTGGAACAAATGCACTTTGTTGTTGTTGTTGTTGTTGGAGCAGTACGCACTTTTTTTTTCTTTTTTTTTTTTAATTTTTATTATACTTTAAGTTTTAGGGTACATGTGCACAACGTGCAGGTTTCTTACATATGTATACATGCGCCATGTTGGTGTGCTGCACCCATTATCTCGTCATTTACATTAGGTATATCTCCTCATGCTATCCCTCCCCCCTTCCCCCACCCCATGACAGGCCCCGGAGTGTGATGTTCCCCTTCCTGTGTCCAAGTGTTCTCATTGTTCAATTCCCACCTATGAGGAGAACATGCGGTGTTTGGTTTTTTGTCCTCGCGATAGTTTGCTGAGAATGATGGTTTCCAGTTTCATCCATGTCCCTACAAAGGACATGAACTCATCATTTTTTATTGCTGCACGTGGTGTATATGTGCCACATTTTCTTAATCCAGTCTATCATTGATGGACATTTGGGTTAGTTCCAAGTCTTTGCTATTGTGAATAGTGTGGCAGTAAACATAAGTGTGCATGTGTCTTTATAGCAGCATGATTTATAATCCTTTGGGTATATACCCAGTGATGGGATTGCTGGGTCAAATGGTATTTCTAGTTCTAGATCCCTGAGGAATCGCCACACTGACTTCCACAATGGTTGAACTAGTTTACAGTCCCACCAACAGTGTAAAAGTGTTCTATTTCTCCACATCCTCTCCAGCACCTGTTGTTTCCTGACTTTTTAATGATGGCCATTCTAACTGGTGTGAGATGGTATCTCATTGCGGTTTTGATTTGCATTTCTCTGATGGCCAGTGATGATGAGTAGGAACAAATGCACTTCTTATGCACTGCTGGTGGGAGTGCAAACTGTAAAAATCATGTTGGAAAACTAGCATTATTTACTGAAGTTGAGCATATGCATAACATATAATCCAGCACTTTTTCTAAGTCTCTTAACATACAGAAATATGAATACATTGGTACCAAAGACATGTTCTAGGAAGTTCAAAGCAAGAGTATTCATAATAGTTCCAAACTAGGCACAATCCAAAGTGTTTCAACAATAGAATAAATAAATTTGGTATCACGCTGTGGAAATACTACACAGTAATGAACATGGATTAGATTACGAACTTGGAAGAATGTAACAGTTGAGTGAAAGAAGCCAATCGCAAAAGAGTACATATTGTATGAGTCCATTAAATCAAGTTCATAAGTGACAAAACTACTTCATGGTATTAGAAATCAGGGTAAGGTGGCCAGGTGCGGTGGCTCACGCCTATAATCCCAATACTTTGGGAGGCCGAGGCGGGTGGATCACTTGAGGTCAGGAGTTCAAGACCAGCCTGACCAACATGGTGAAACCCCCGTCTCTATTAAAAATATAAAACTAGCCAGACGTAGTGGCGCACACCTGTAGTCGCAGCTACTTGGGAGACTGAGGCAGGAGAATCGCTTGAATCCGGGAGGTGAAGGTTGCAGTGAGCCAAGATCGCACCATTGCACTCCAGCCTGGGCAACAAGAGCGAAACTCCATCTCAAAAAAAAGAAAAAGAAATCAGGCTACAGTTTACCCTTGTGGGGAAGGGAGAGACTGTAAGAGGGCTTCTAGAGTTCTAATAAGGCTCTGTTTCTCCTTCTGTTTCTTGAGCTGAGGGCCAGTTGTGCAGGTATGCTCATTTTATAAAGTTCATTAAACTACATACTTAGGATTTGTATGCTTTTCAGTATGTATGTTATACAGTCATGTTACTTAATGGGGATGCATTCTGAGCAACGTTAGGCAATTTTGTTATTGTGCAAACATCATAGAGTGTATGTAACACAAACGTAGATGATATGATCTACTGCATACCTAGGCTATATGGTGAAGCCTATCACTCCTAGGCCACAAACCTGTATAGCATGCGACTGCATTGAATGCTGTAAGCAACTGTAACATTATGGTAAGTATTTGTGTATCTAAACATAAAAAAGGTGTATTATCTTATGGTACCACTGTCATATGTGATCTGTCATTGACGAAAATGTCATTATAAGGTATATGATTGTATAATATTCTTTTTCTTCCTCCTTTTCCTTACATTTATTGGACTTTTTTTCTTTCAATATTCATATTGAAGACTTTGAAGATTATCCAATGAGAATTTTATATGACCTTCATTCAGAAGTTCAGACTCTAAAGGTATCACTCCTACAATATTGATTCATTATTTTTTTGTGGCGAGTAATTTTTTTATCCTAAATAGATTTAGTCAGAAGTTAGAGAAATTAAAATGGACTTTCTTTATTCATAAAAGGATGATGTTAATATTCTTCTTGATAAAGCAAGATTGGAAAATCAAGAAGGCATTGATTTCATAAAGGCAACAAAAGTACTAATGGAAAAAAATTCAATGGATATTATGAAAATAAGAGAGTATTTCCAGAAGTATGGATATAGTCCACGTGTCAAGAAAAATTCAGGTTTGAATAACATCATTTTATAGCATTTGTTTTAGTATTGAAGAAACAAGGCAGCATGATTAACTAAGACAACTGTAGGCTTGGCTATGGTTTTTAGTTCTAGCTCTGTCATTATCTGATGCTTATTTGATAAATATTTAGTCAACTCTTACTGTGTGGTATGCTTTTGGAGTGCTAATCAGGGGTGTAATATAAAGACAGTCCTTGCTCTCCTTTCCAAAATGCCAAATGAAAGCTAGCACAATGCTAGATTTAGCACATTTAGGCTAGATGGCCTATTTAAATGAAAAACTACAAGATAAATCTTCAAAACGTGGGATAAGTCGTTTCTCGTTAGCCCTGAAAATAAAAGCTGAGAGACCTCAAGGCATGTTATTTCATTTTTCTTGTTCACAGTGTTCTCTTCCATAGAGATACTGGCTACAAAATTTGACGAAGTCCTTTTTTGACTCTAAAATTTTAATGAAGGGCAGTCTATCATAGTGGTTTAGAATTTGGAGCCAAAATGCCTGATTTCAAATCTGTATTCCACCACTTAATAGCTGTATTATTATCTTTGTCAAGTTACTTAACCTTGTGCCTCAGTTTCTCATTTTTAAAGTGGGAATGTTTAGTATATCTATCTCATGAGATTGTATAAGGATTAAATAAGATAAAGTTGCTTAGAGCAGTGCCTAGCATGTCAGTCACCCAAAGTTAATTATTAACTGTTATGGATTGTTATGCCCATACCTCCATACCTCTGAATGACTAACTTCAGTGTCTTCATTTCTTTTTTTTTTTTTTTGAGATGGAATCTCGCTCAGTTGCCCAGGCTGGAGTGCAGTGGCGTGATCTCAGCTCACTGCAAGCTCCACCTCCCGAGTTCACGCCATTCTCCTGCCTCAGCCTCCTGAGTAGTTGGGACTACAGGGGCCTGCCACTACGCCCGGCTAATTTTTTTGTATTTTTAGTAGAGACGGGGTTTCACCATGTTAGCCAGGATGGTCTCGATCTCCTGACCTCGTGATCCGCCCATCTTGGCCTCCCAAAGTGCTGGGATTACAGGCGTGAGCCACAGCGCCCGGCCCAGTGTCTTCATTTCTATTATTAAATTGAACAAGTATGTATTGAGGATGTGTGTGGCAGGTAAGTTAAACAGTCCATGTGAGAGGGGCACAGTGGCTCATGCCTGTTATCCCAGCAGTGTGGGAGATTGAGGCAGGAGGATCACTTGAGGCCAGGGCTACATAATGAGACTCTGTCTCTACAAAAAATTCTTTTACAAAATTAGCTGGGCATGGTGGTGCACACTTGGAGTCCCAGCTGGAGGCTGAGGCAGAAGGGATCCCTTAAGCCCAGGAGTTCAAGGCCGCAGTGAGCTACTATCATGCCACTGCACTCCAACCTGCATGACAGAGCAAGACCCTGTCTCAATAAATAAAATACATACATACATACCTACATACAAATAACCCATACTACCACCACCACCCCCCGCATGGAATCATAGAATTCAGTTGACTTTGGTGTGAAAGAGCCACAGATTCAAATACTGGCTCCACCAGTTATTACATGCGTGACCTTGGGTAATTTCTCTAAGTTGCTTTTTCCTCACTTATAAGATGGGGATAATAATATCTCCCTATGGAGTAGTGATAATGATTTATTAATCTCTGAAATGACAGCCCTGGGATAAATACATCAGTAGGTTTTTGGCAACTCTTGTAGCATTTCTCAAAAGTAACAGAAAGCATAATGCCAAAACAACTCAGTGACTCAGAAGCTCTTCAAAGGAACAAAAACTATGAAATCAAAATATAAAACTTTAGAGATTTAAACTCAAGGCTTTTAAAACAAAACAAAACAAACAAACAAGAAAGTATATAACTGGCCAGGCACAGTGGCTCATGCCTGTGATCCCAGCATTTTGGGAGGCCAAGGCAGGCAGATCACCTGAGGTCAGGAGTTCAAGACCAGCCTAGCCAACATGGTGGGACCCTGTCTCTACTAAAAATAGAAAAATTAGCTGGGTGTGGTGGCGTGTGCCTGTAATCCCAGCTACTCGTTAGGCTCATACAGGAGAATTGTTTGAACCCAGGAGGCGGAGGTTGCCATGAGCTGAGATTGCACCACCACACTCTAGCCTGGGTGACAGAGCAAGACTCCATCTCAAAAAAAAAAAAAGTATATAACCTATTAATGGTTGAGAAACTGTATATCTTTGAAATGCTCTCCTATTATTTTTCTCAACTAGGTGTTTTATATAGGTGTTCCAGACTAACTTAGGATACAAACTTATCTTTATGTAGCAGTCTTTGCTATTTAGCTGAGGCATCTGGAAGTTATGAATCTAAAATAATATCATACTGTGTGTTAAATCTGGAACACAGTTGATTCCATACTGTCATGAAATTTTAAAATATAGTTTCATGCCAGGTGCAATGGCTCACGCCTGTAATCCCAACACTTTGGGAGGCTGAGGCAGGTGGATCACTTGAGCCCAGGAGTTCAAGACCAGCCTGGGCAACATGGCGAAACCCTATCTCTACAAAAAGTACAAAAAATTGTCTGGGCATGGTGGCACATGTCTGTAGTACCAGCTGCCTGGGAGGCTGAGGTAGGAGAATCACCTGAGCCCAGTGTTGGGGGTGTGACTAGCTGGGGCTAGTGTTGCAGGTGGTAAAGGAATTTACCAAGACAGTTGTAGGTAGAGAAAGGCAGATTTATTAGCGAAAGTATGAAAATACATTGCAAGGTTGCAATGGGCAGTACAGCAGAGAAGGGGCTGTCTGCAAAGAGGCAGAGGCTGAAGGGAAGTTTTATAGGGTCATGCTGGAGGCAGGCTAGGTACAGAACAAGGTTGTTGTGACCAGGCATGGTGGCTCACATGTGTAATCCCAGCACGTTGGGAGGCCGAGGAGGGCAGATCACTTGAGCTCAGGAGTTCTAGACCTTTCTAGGCAACATGGTGAAACCCTGTCTCTACCAAAAATACAAAAAATTAGCTGGGCATGGTGGTGCATGCCTATAGTCCCAGCTTTGGAGGTTGAGGCTGCAATGAGCCGAGATTGCCACTGCACTCCAGCCTGGGGGACAAAGTGAGACCCTGACTCAAAAAATAAAAATTAAAGAAAAAAAAAGGAACAAAGTTGTTGTGCCTGCAGGTTGTTTGTGATTAGCCTTTTCTCAGAACAGTTGTTCATTGTTCTCCCAACCTGGGGTCTTCCCCCATTGTTGCCTACTTATCTGTGATTGTGCCACTGCACTCCAGCCTGGGCAACAGTCAAAGCTACAGAAAATATATTCTGATGCTCACTAAAGTCTGAGAAAAAAAAAAATTAAGAAAAACTAGTAAATCACATTAAGGATGTAAGAAAATTGGACTTTTATTTGTGAATATTAATTTTTCATCTTGTAGCACTTTAACTTGCTTGCCTTCTCTAATGTATAATCACAATGGGATATGGGTGCACAAGAGATACATGTCAGAACTTTATTAAAGGGACAATTGAAATAACATTTCAGCTGAGTGTGGTGGCTCATGCCTGAAATCTCATCACTTTGGGGGGCCAAGGCAGGAAGATCATTTGAGCCCAGGAGTTTGACACCAGCCTGGGCAACATGATGAGACCCCATCTCTATAAAAAAAAATTTAAAAATTAGCTGAGCATGGTGGCACACCTATAGTCCCAACTACCCCAGGAGCTGAGATGGGACGATCACTTGAGCCCAGGAGGTCGAGGCTGCAGTGACCTGTGATCACACCTCTGTACTCCAGCCTGGGTGGCAGAGCGAGACCCTGTCTCAATAAATACTAAATAAATAAAATGTTTAGACAATCGGAACTTTTGCTGATTTGGGAAATTTCAGATAAGCTGTTTTCTGTTGTTTTTGTAAACATGAAGTTTTCCATTTTGATGTTTGACCAGAATATTCTGATTTTTCCTCTTAGTACACGAGCAAGAAGCCATTAACTCTGACCCAGAGTTGTCTAATTGTGAAAATTTTCAGAAGACTGATGTGAAAGATGATCTGTCTGATCCTGCTGTTACAAGCAGTTGTATTTCTGAGAAGTCTCCACGTAGTCCACAACTTTCAGATTTTGGACTTGAGCGGTACATGGTATCCCAAGTTCTACCAAACCCTCCACAGGCAGTGAACAACTATAAGGAAGAGCCCGTAATTGTAACTCCACCTACCAAACAATCATTAGTAAAAGTACTAAAAACTCCAAAATGTGCACTAAAAATGGATGATTTTGAGTGTGTAACTCCTAAATTAGAACACTTTGGTATTTCTGAATATACTATGTGTTTAAATGAAGATTACACAATGGGACTTAAAAATGTGAGGAATAATAAAAGGTAAGCAGCTCTGTTAAAAGGCATATTTTATCTAGCTTTCTAAACGTTTTGTATTTATTGATTTTTTTCCAGAAGAAATATAATGTTTCAGACAACATTTTTGCTTTGAAAAGTTTTCAGATATTTATTTATTTTATTTCAGTAGGTTTTAGGGGAACAGATGGTGTTTGGTTACATCAATAAGTTCTTTTTTTTTTTTTTTAATTTTTTGAGACAGAGTCTCGCTCTGTTGTCCAGGCTGGAGTGCAGTGGCACGATCTCAGCTCACTGCAAACTCCACCTCCTGGGTTCATGCCATTCTCCTGCCTCAGCCTCCCGAGTAGCTGGGAATACAGGCACCTGCCACCACGCCTGGCTAATTTTTTTGTATTTTTAGTAGAGACGGGGTTTCACCATGTTAGCCAGGATGGTGTCGATCTCCTGACGTCATGATCCGCCCCCCGCCTGGGCCTCCCAAAGTGCTGGGATTACAGGCGTGAGCCACCGTGCCTGGCCAATAAGTTCTTTAGTGGTAAGGTTTTCAGATACTTTATATTACAGATCTTCTCGAATCACCAATACTATCAGTAAAGTGTGAGCTGTCGGTTTCTTCAGGTGAGAGACTATAGAAGAAGTGATAAGGGCCTGAAAAAAAGATGATATTTGTAGGCATAGAAAAGAGGGAATAAAATTAAAGGGGTAAAATTAGTAAGAACTTGTGATTGATTTGCTCTGGAGACATGGGAAAAGAGGATGATCTAGGATAAACCCCAAGTTTCTGTTTTGTTGCTTGGGATGATATTAGAACAAGAAAAGAATACCTGGAGTATGGGGGGATAGGTGATGTGTTTACATGTTGATTTTGACATTGTTAGTGCCTCTTCATGCTTAGGCATTCTAATATCAGTTTAAAGCTCAGTGAAGAACTCAGTGCTAAACTAGATTTGGGAGTCATTAGCATGGAAATGGTGATTAAAACCGTAAGAGTTACAATGAAAATACCACTTATCAAAGTAGCCAAGCAGTGTCTATAGATAAATACTTATCATTAAAAACTGTTACTATTAAAGCAGGAAAATAAACATTCATGTCAAAGAAAAAACCCCCACAACTCTGGGGAAAAAAACACTAAAGATAAAATTTTAATCCAAAAGATTTTTAAAAGAGTAGAATTGATAAACCTAAGAACTGGTCCTTATCTAAACATAAATACAAATAAGGGCATTAAGAACTAAGGACTATATTGTGTGTTTTGTTTGTTTGTTTTGTTTTGTTTTTCAGACGGTCTTGTTCTGTCCCCCAGGCTGGAGTGCAATGGCTCGATCTCAGCTCACCGCGACCTCCACCACTGGGTTCAAGTGATTCTCGTGCCTCAGCCACCTAAGTAGCTGGAATTGCAGGCGCACACCACTACATTTGGCTAATTTTTATATTTTTAGTAGAGACAGGGTTTCACCATGTTGGCCAGGCTGGTCTTGAACTCCTGGCCTCAAGTGATCCACCTGCCTCGGCCTCCCAAAGTGCTGGGTTTACAGGCGTGAGCCACTGTGCCTGGCCTATGTTTTTATTTTTCTAAGCTATCAGAAAATATCGTAGGGTATAGTATTGGGAAATTTGAAAATTTCAGATAAATGAAAGTTTTGGAAAATAATACAAAATGATAAAAATTGACTTGAAGTAGAAAACCTGGGTAGACCAGTAATCAGAGAAGAAAACTGAAAAGTTATCAGATAACAGGCCAGGCACAGTGGATCACTTGAAGTTAGGAGTTCAAGACCAGCCTGGCCAACAGGATGAAACCCTGTCTCTACTAAAAATACAAAAAATTAGCTGGGTTTGGTGGAGGGCGCCTATAATCCCAGCTACTTGGAAGGCTGAAGCAGGAGAATTGCTTGAACCCAGCAGACAGAGGTTGCAGTAAGCTGAGATCACGCCACTGCACTCCAGCCTAGACAACAAGAGCAAAACTCTCCAAAAAAAAAAAAAAAAAAGTTATCAGATAACAAGCTCCAAAAAGCTCTGAGCATAGATGGTGTTTTGGATGAATCCTTTCTAATGTTATGTCATGTCATGTTACTGTTTTGAGACAAGGTCTTGCTCTGTTCCCAGGCTGGAGTGCACTGGGGCAATCTCAGCTCACTGCAACCTCCGCCTCCTGAGTTTAAGTGATTCTCGAGCCTCAGCCACCCGAGTAGCTGGGACTGCGGGCATGAGCCACCACGCCTGGCTAATTTTTCTATTTTTAGTAGAGATGGGGTTTTGCCACGTTGCCCAGACTGCTCTTGAACTCCTGGGCTCAATTAATCCATCTGCCTAAGCCTCCCAGAGTGCTGGGATTACAGGTGTGAGCTACCACGCCCAGCCTAACATCATTCTTGATGCTCTGGCCAGTGTAATGAGATAAGAAATAAGAAATATTTCTGTGTCGCACTTCTAGACCATTTTGTACCTAGGCAACTCAAGCAAATCACATGAAAAATATATAGAAATAATAAAATTCAAGTAAGAGACTGCTAGAAGATATATATTTTATATAGTTACACAGGGCAACTATTTCGTTATATATTTATTTATTTATTTTTAGAGACAGGTTCTTAGTCTGTCACCCAGGTTGGAGTGCAGAGGCATCGTCATAGCTCACTGCAGCTTTGACTTCCTAGACTCGAGCAGTCCTCCTGCCTCAGCTTCCCAAGAAGTAGGTGGGACTACAGGTGTGGACCACCATGCCTGCCTAATTTTTTTTTTTTTTAACTTGCTGTAAAGACAGGGTCTCACTGTGTTGCCCAGGCTAGTCTCTAAGCCCTGGCCTCAAGTGATCCTGAAGGTATTTTTGAAGTAAAGATGATTCAGTAAATTATACTGGAACAATTAGTTAACTGGAAAAAAATCAAGTCATCTCTGCCTCAAGTCAACATAAAATATAGATCAAAAAGATAAATATTTAGATAATTATTTAAAAAGTAAAAGAAAATATAGATAAGTTATCTGTTTAAACAGTGAAAGAGTATACTGCAATTACCAATATGCTTGTAATTGCAAGAAACCTGTAAATTAATTGACATGATTAAACATCTTAACAATATTTGTTTATTCTATTCAGAAATATGGAAGGGAACATGAGTCAGGCATGGTGATTCATGCCTTAGTCCCACCTGCTTGGGAGGCTGAGGTGGGAGAATCACATGAACCCGGGAGTTTGAAACCAGCCTGCGCACCATAGCTAGATCCCGCCTCTAAAAAAAATAAAAATAAAATAAATAGACTGGAACATGAAGCATATAAAGGACAAAAAATAAACCAAGAAAATAATTGCATTGAGGGCTATTACACACATACTGATAAGAAACCACTGACACACCAAAAGCAGCCTAGGCAATGGACAGGAATAGATATGACTAATAAATATTTTAAAAACAGTTTTGTCTATCAAAATAGTACAAAGCATATTTGTTTTAACTGTTAGAAGAGTACAATGAAATATGTGTTCATATATCATTGTCAGGAATGTATCATGGAAAGAGTTGATTCTTAAATGTTTAAAACCTTTTACCTAGTCATTTTACCTCTACAAAAACTTGACAAACATTTTGGCACAGTAGTGTTTATTACAGCCTGATTTTAAATGGGGAGAATTGGAAAGAACCAAAATAACTAACAGTAGAAAGTAGTTAAATTATGGCATGACATCAAAGCTAGAAATCATAGTAAAGAATATGGATAGATTTAATCACATACAAAATTTAAACCACTGTATCATAAAATATTTGACCAACGACAAAGCAGGAAAAGTTTTATAACATGATAAAATAAATATATGTGCATATATATGTTATATAGATACATAACATGTTTTAAAAACCCATATGCAGTCATTAGTGAAAGACAGACATCCCAATTTTTAAAACGAGCAAAGACATGAATTAACAAAAGAAGAGGCCGGGCGCGGTGGCTCACACCTGTAATCCCAACACTTTGGGAGGCCAAGGTGGGTGGATCACTTGAGGTCAGGAGTTCGAGACCAGCCTGGCCAACATGGTGAAACCCTGGCTCTACTAAAAATACACAAATTAGCCAGGCGTGGTGACAGGCACCTGTAGTCCCAGCTACTCATTAGGCTCATACAGAAGAATTGTTTGAACCCAGGAGGCAGAGGTTGCAGTGAGATGAGATCATGCCACTGCACTCCAGCTTAGGTGACACAGTGAGACTCCATCTCAAAACAAAAAAACCCCAGAAGAAATACAATTGACCAATAAGCATATGAACACTTTTAGCCTTGCAGGTAATGAAGGAAGTTCAAATAAAAAAATGAGATGTCATTTTTCAACTATCCAGATGCGTATTTGGATAAAACATATCCAGATGTTTTTATTTCCAAGTTTTAACTAGGCTTGTTAATGTTAAGAGAGAGAATACCAAAAAAGACAGGTTATGTTCAGTGTTGATAAGACATAAGAAAATGCTTTTATAATGCTGGTGGCCACTGGTGAATCTTTCTTAGGGAAAATTGTCAGTGTATATAAAAGCCTTTATGAAATTTTACTTAAATGAACAAATTCAAGGAAAACAAAGTGTGCAGTTATATATATATATATATATATACAGTTATATATATATAAACATATATATATAGTTATATATATAAACATATATATAAACAGTTATATATATATAAAGTTATATATATATATATAAAAACATTTCATTTATAGTTCAAAAGCACAAAAATTATATTAAGAGTACACAAGTAGTTAAAGTACCAAGCAAATCTAGACAGAAATTTCCCTCTGTAGGCAGAGATGGGTACCAAGTTGGGAAGCGTCCACAGAGGACTACACAGGTACTAGTAGTATTCTTTCTTTCTTTCTTTTTATTTTTAGAGACAGGGTCTCACTGTCATATTTTGGTTCTTTCCAATTTTCCCCTTAAAATTATAAATAAGCTGTAATAAATACTACTGTGCCAAAATGTTTGTTGAGTTTTCTTAGAGGTAAAATGACTGGGTAAAAGGTTTTAGACATTTACAAATCAACTGTTTCCATGAAACATTCCCAACACCCAGGCTAGAGTGCAGTGGCAGGATGATAGCTCACTGCAGCCATGAACTGGGTTCAAGTGGTTCTTCCACCTCAGCCTCCTGCGTAGCTGAGGCTACAGGTATGTGCCGCAACTCCCAGCTCATTTTAATTCTTTTTTATTTTTTGTAGAGATGGGGTCTTGCTTTGTTGTGCAGCCTGGTCTCCAACTCATACCCTGAAGAGATCCTCCCACTTTGGCCCTGCAACAGGCATAAGCCATTATGCCCAGCCCTTTTATTTTTAGAAATTTTGTACAACATATATATTCTTTTGTATATGTGCCATACTGTATACACACTTTTAAAAAACTGTTTTACACAATGAACAGGCATAGTGGCTCACACCTGTAATCCACACCTGTAATCCCAGCACTTTGGGAAGTCAAGGTGGGTGGATCACCTGAGGTCAGGAGTTTGAGACCAGGCTGGCCAACATGGCGAAACCCTGTCTCTACCAAAAAAATACAAACATTAGCCAGGCACAGTGGTGTACGCCTGTAGTCCCAGCTACTCGGGAGGCTTAGGTGGGAGAATCGCTTGAACCTGGGAGGTGGAGGTTGCAATGAGCTGAGATTGCACAACTACACTTCAGCCTGGCAGCAGAGCAAGACCGTGTCTCAGAAAAAAAAAAAAAAAAAAAAAAATTTACACAAGATGTTAAAGACAGCATGGGTCATTATGTTTAAATTCAAAACTGGAAACTTGTAAGTGAAAATCAATCCTGAACTATCCTGTATTCAGTGATACTCTTTATAACTATTTTACAGACATCTGTGTAATTGGCTAGGCAATGGTAATCATATGACAGGATCAGTCATTTTAGTCTTAAAAAAATGGCAAGTTTTTAATCTATATGTGTACACTGGTTATAAAATTCCACTTTAGGATTTTGAAGCCCCATCAGTTACATAGTTCCCTTTTTGAACTAATAAGTTGAACTTAATGGTCCTTAACCTTTTTGTACCATGGATACGTATTAGAAAAAAGAAAAGAATTTGTTTCATGGGACTTCTATACCATAAAGCATAACTGAATGTTTGTCCAAACTTGATATTTAGTAAGGTTAAATTTTTTCCCAGAGATTGAATGTTAACTTTTTTAACCTTGTAATTTCCCTATGAATCACGCCAGTGAGGAGGCCGTAGAGACAGAATCCAGGCTTAATGATAATGTTTTTGCCACTCCCAGCCCCATCATCCAGCAGTTGGGAAAAAGTGGTAAGTATAAGAATCAAGTTACTTCTCAGGAACATTTTTCCCAAACCATCCTTGAACAAAATTGATTTCATCATCTTAGACATTCTAATAGTTTTCTTCATCTGTTTAATTCCTAACATTCGATTACATTAAGTACCATTTCATTCAGCATGATTTTGTCCAAGAGAAAGAAAATTTTCTGGTATGTTTTTAATACTCTTGATTATATTCAATATTTGTCAGCTTGTTATTAACATTTTAATCTGAAACTTATATGTTTATTCACCAATCTTTTGATGTAGAGCCATAATACTTTTAACCTATTGATTAGAGTTGTACATTATCTTTCTTATATAAACCACGCACGGAATACATCAGCTGCCAATTTAAATTTTGGTTTCTTTTGAATAGCTCAGTAACTTAAAGAAAATTTTCACACAGAGTTTTCATATTTGTCCCAGCAAACATTGGTGTTCATGAAAAAGCAAAATAAAAAAATCCTAGAGTTTTATGATTTTTTTGTTTTGTTTTCGAGACAGGGTCTCACTCTATTGCCCAGACTGGAGTGTAGTGGCACAATCTTGGCTCACTGCAGCCTCAACTTCCCAGGCTCAAGCAATCCTCTCAAGTTGCTGGGACTACAGGCACACACCACGACGTCCAGCTAATTTTTGTATTTTTTGTATAGATGGGGTTTCGCCATGTTGCCCAGGCTGGTCACAACTGTAGACAACTCACTGCAACCTCCGCCTCTTGGGCTCAGCCAGTCCTCCCACCTCAGCCCCCACGTAGCAGGGACTACAGGCGTACACCACCATACCCAGCTAGTTTTTGTATTTTTTTGGTAGAGGGGTTTCACCATGTTGCCCAGGCTGGTCTCAAACTCCTGGACTCAAGCAATCTGCCCACTTTGGCCTCCCAAAGCACTTCATCCTTTTTAATTGATAAATAGTATTCTACTGTATATATGAGCCATATTCATTTGCTGATTAAGAGGTAGTGTTTTTATTTTTTATTATTATAGGCAGTGCCCTAAGGAAATTTTCCCTTGTGCATATGTTTCTCATATCTAGGAGTAGAATTGCCAGGTCAAAGGGCATGCACATTTTTACTTATTCTAGAAAATGCTGAATAGTCAGCTAAGAGTGGCTGTTAAGGTTTATCTTCTCACTAGTGGTGTTGAGTTCCTGTTTCTCCGTCTTTTCCAGTACTTGATGATTTTTAGACTTAAGATATTTTGCCAGTTAGATTGTTTTTCTAACATATTTACCTTTTCTCTTTGTTGTTTTTTAAGGTTTCCTCGAGGGATACTATGTGTTCTAGATAGCAATTGTCTATATATGCATGGGTCTCTCTTGTTCTTATCTTTAATGTTTCCATCCCTGGTTAATGTTACACTGTTTTTAACTACTGTACCTTTGGAGTAAGTCCTGCCATCTTGGAAGGCAAGTGACCTGTTCTCCCTCTTCCTCCTCCTTTGTCAGAAGTTTGATAATTTTCTCCATAAAGGTTTTACACCATTTTTAATAGATATATTTTTAGGTATCTTGTCTTTCTTGCTACTGTGAAAAGTATCTTTTTTCAAATAATATGTGTAATAGTTTGTTGCTTTTATGTTTAATATATATTACAACACAACTATTTGTTATTGTGTATTACTCTTGCATCCTTGCTGAACTTTATTAGTGCTAATGATAATTACCTAGGTAAATATGAGATTTTTTCCTGTCCAGTTAAGCATACTGTAGTTATAATTTTTTAATGACCATTTTATGTGTCTTTTAGATGCCGAGTATACCAACTCTCCTTTGGTACCTACATTCTGTACTCCTGGTTTGAAAATTCCATCTACAAAGAACAGCATAGCTTTGGTAACTTTCCATAAAATTGAAAGCCACAATCTTTCTCCTAAAGACAAATACACTACTGCTTGCAGGCTCAAAGAGTCTGTTTAGAAGACATGGATGAATCCAGCTTTTAGGAGTGTATTTACATTGCATTTCTGGAGGGTAGCTTGGCAGCATAAATCAGTTGCTCTAAAAAATATTTTTCATACCGTTAAACCACATCTCAGAATTTTTTCTAAGGCAAATTGGGAGAAAGATTTAAAACAAGTTATAGAGTAAGGAACAGCATTATTTATAAGCACAAAACATGGGAAACAATATAAATATCGAATGATATCAAAGAACTAAAACACAGCAAGGCATATCCATAAGATCAGGTGTTACGTATACTATCATGTTTTGAAAAACAGATGAGAGCATATAAAAAGAATGTTTTCAAGAAATATTAATCATATGGAAAATGATGTGTGTGTATGTACACACACACATATATATATACACACATATTTTAAGGAAAAAGTGGATAGAAACAGCAAAGTGTAGTTATCTCTGGGTGATAAAATTATGGGTGATTTTGTGCTTTTTTCCCCTCAATTTTACCAACAAATAAATTTAATCAGATTTCATCAAATCAAAACCTTATCCCTCTTTAGTCAGTATGGTCACTTAACCAATGCTATAGAAAACCAATACTGTATTAGGGTATCCAATAGAATTTTCTATAATGATGGAAATCTTTTATAGTCTGCACTGTCCAATATGGTAGCCTCTAATCACGTTATTGAGCGCTGAAAATGTGGCTAGTATATCTGAAGAACTAATATTTAATTCTTTAAATTTTATTTAATTTTAATTAGCTTAAAATTTAATTTAAAGAGCCCCATGTGGCTGTGGCTACTATATTGGACAGTGCAGCTGTGGATGAACACAGGGCTGTGTTATCAATTGAAGTATCAGGTTATCTGCCTGTTAGTACCTGCCATTTACAATTAATCTACTCCTTATGTTCACGTGGAAGGTACCCTACTGAGGTGACACTCTATCCTCTCTCTGTTAACTCTGACCTGAGAGAGATGAAACGACTTACCCAACTGGCTGATTTAGCATGAATAATCTGCATACTAAACTTACCTCTGATCTGCTTTTCCTTTTGGGAGGGCATGTGGTAACATTTGTTCATGCTGTGATTTCCGTCTGACTACACTCACTGTTGCCTGAGATGGGGTGGGAGTATCCATCTAAATCTTTGGTTCATTCTATTTAGTTATGACATTAAACGTTTTTTTTTTTGGTTTTTTGTTGTTGTTGTTTTGAGACGGAGTCTCACTCTGTCACCCAGGCTGGAGTGCAGTGCCGTGATCTTGGCTCACTGCAACCTCCACCTCTGGGTTGAAGCAATTCTCCTGCCTCAGTCTCCTGAGTAGCTGGGATTACAGGCACGCGCCACCACACCTGGCTAATTTTTTGTATTTTTAGTAGAGACGGGGTTTCACCATGTTGGCGAGGCTGGTCTCAAACTCCTGACCTCATGATCGGCCCACCTCGGCCTCCCAAAGTGCTGGGATTACAGGCATGAGCCACCACACCTTGCTGACATTAAGCTTTAACTCAACCTATATTAGTAATGAAGATGATATTTTGTCCTCTGTATGCCATTTGTTCTTGATTTTGTTTAGAACTTGGTCAGAGAAGATGGGGCATGTGGAGGCCTATTAGAGACCCCAATAGAACTAACAAATGATTAACTATTTTTATTTACTACATTATGTTATATTACCATAATTTAATGGTTTATTTTTATTCAATAGGTATCCACAAATTACCCATTATCAAAAACAAATAGTTCATCAAATGATTTGGAAGTTAAAGATCGTACTTCGTTGGTTTTAAATTCAGACACATGCTTTGAGAATTTAACAGATCCCTCTTCACCTACGATTTCTTCTTATGAGAATCTGCTCAGAACACCTACACCTCCAGAAGTAACTAAAATTCCCGAAGATATTCTCCAGGTTATTTTTCCAGGCTATTTTTTTTTTTCTGATATTCTTTTCAAAATGAAATATTTAAAGACCTGAAACTGCATATAAGCTGTCTTATTTATCATTGGGCTAATGTGCTAATTTTGGTGATGAGAAAATCTAAATTCTGAGCTGTCAGGATCTTATTTTCTAATACTTGTTAAACTGTGGTTTCCATGTCGATCATGGTTCCATTAGAAGTGTTGCTGGCAAAGTCAGAAAAGTCATTTACCCTACAGTTTCCCAGAGCCAGGGTATCATGAATAACATACCAGTGTTTCTTAAACTTGAGACTTCTTGGACCTCAGTTTAAGAAACACCGATTGATGTATATTAGAATATAGTCATGTGCTGCATAACATTTTGGTCAATGATGGACTGCATATGCCACAGCAGTCATAAGATTATGATACTGTATTTTTACTGTACATTTTCTGTGTTTAGATACACAAGTACTTATCACTGTGTAGCAAGTGCCTGCACTATTCAGGACAGTTACATGCTGTACAGGTTTGTAGCCTAGGAGCAATAGGCTATACCATATAGCCTAGGTGTGTAGTAGGGTATACCATCTAGGTTTGTGTAAGTACTGTGATGTTCACACACGATGAAATCACCTAATGCATTTCTCAGAATGTATCCCTATTGTTAAGTGATACCTGACTGTATCTGATTCTTTAGTATTTAACAGCAGTTACCATTAGTCTACTAATCACTTATAACAACTGCCAATTCTAAATAACCAGTCTGATTCTTTGACATTCCCCCTCCTTAATAGAAGTTACAGTGTTTGGCAATTATTACTTACACGTGTGGAATTCATAATAGCCATTCTAGAAATCTTCCTGACTTACGGAGACCCATGAGAAGGATAAATCACTTCGGAAAATACTCAGATGCCATTAGAACTGACTTATGCTAGGATATCAATAAAGTACTTGTTATCCTTTTTTCTCTGTCTTTTCTGCTTCTCTGGAAGATACAATAAATTGCATGAAGGAGCATCTTCTGTCTTTATGAAAATTATATAGTTTCCACTTCTCAATGGTTGCTTCATCTCTCCTTATTTCTTTGTAAAAGGAAGGAAGCCTTATATTTACCATATCACCCCTTTATGCATGAAAAAATTATAGCTGATATTTCATGTTCTCCTTTCATAATTTTTATAATTGATGACCTTCCTTTTGAGCATTCGTTTTACATCTTTCCTTTGTGTATTTTCCCTAACATCTTTGTTAAGGCTTAATTTCCTCTCAGGGATATATTGCTACTTGTTTTCACTAACCTCAGTCAGAATGCATTTTAGGCTTTAAAAATCAGTCCTTCGCATCCAAGTTAAATTTCTAGTATCTCCATCTTTTCATTGCTGTTAGCATGTCTTTTTTTTTTTTAGACTGAGTCTCGCTCTGTCTCCCAGGCTGGAGTGCAGTGGCATGATCTCAGCTCACTGCAACCTCCGCCTCTGGGGTTCAAGTAATTCTTGGGCCTCAGCCTCCCGAGTAGCTGGGATTACAGGTGTGTGCCACCACTCCTAGCTAGTTTTTGTATGTTTAGTAGAGACGAGGTTTTACCTGTTGTCCCGGCTGGTCTCGAACTCCTGACCTCAAGTGATCCACCTGCCCTGGCCTCCCAAAGTGCTGGGTCTGGCCGAGCGCAGTGGCTCACGCCTGTAATCCCAGCACTTTGGGAGGCCGAGGCGGGCAGATCACGAGGTCAGGAGATCGAGACCATCCTGGCTAACACGGTGAAACCCTGTCTCTACTAAAAATAGAAAAAAAAAAAAAAATTAGCCGGGCGCAGTGACGGGTGCCTGTAGTTCCAGCTACTCGGGAGGCTGAGGGAGGAGAATGGCGTGAACCTGGGAGGCGGAGCTTGCAGTGAGCCGAGATAGCGCCACTGCACTCCAGCCTGGGTGACAGAGCAAGACTCTGCCTCAAAAAAAAAAAAAAACAAAGTGCTGAGTCTACAGGCATGAGCCACCATGCCTGCCCCATAGCTTTTATTGAACATTTTATAACTTCTTCCAAATTTGGGTTATGTTGTTCATATGGCTCGATAAAAAGGAATTTGTGTTTTTTTTTTTTTTAGCTTTTATCAAAATACAACTCAAACCTAGCTACTCCAATAGCGATTAAAGCAGTGCCACCCAGTAAAAGGTTCCTTAAACATGGACAGAACATCCGAGATGTCAGCAACAAAGAAAACTGGTATGTTACCTTTGTAAAGAAAGTTCATGTGTTATTTGAGAACATTTAAAAATTAACATTTGACCATCCTGGCCAACATGGTGAAACCTTGTCTCTACTAAAAATACAAAAATTAGCCAGGTGTGGTGGTACACACCTGTAGTCCCAGCTACTCAGGAGGCTGAGGCAGGAGAATCGCTTGAATCTGGGAGGTGGAGGTTGCAGTGAGCCGAGATCATGCCACTGCACTCCAGCCTGGCAACAGAGCGAGACTCCATCTCAAAAAAAAAAAAAACATTTGAATATTAGTAAAAATTTTGTTTTTAATTGACATTTGCCAGCTTAAGTTAATAGCCTGTGTCTATCTTTTGATACAGAACTTGTGATCCCTGAATCTCAGATTCCCGAATTATCCAGTTTAATGATATCAGTGGGAATCTATCCTCAATTATTTTATAAGTGTAAAATATATGGCCACAGTATTGTGTCATTTGTCTTAATGGCTTTTAATTTTATTAAATTGATATTTGTTATTTGTATCTGTTGCAGAAATTCCAGTGGATCTATCCATTACAGAAACTGAACAGAATGAGGTGAAAGCCGAGCTGGACCGATTTTACCATTCACATTCCCCTGCCTCTGTCCCCCTTTAAACATTGACCCATTTTAAAGACAAACATGAACATTAACATCATAACACGCTTTTTATGAAGTTTCGATAAGGTTTAACCTTAGTCTTGTTGACATGTAGTCCAGTCATTCACTCTTTAAGGATTATTAGTGTTTCATTGATACTAAATTACCCAGCTTAATTAACAGAATGGTTTAAGTAGTACCAGGATGTAGGACAAGTAATTTTAAAAATATAAAGGTGTTTGCTACTCAGATGAGGCCGCCCCTGACCTTCTGGCCAGGGAGACATTGCTGCCAGCCAGCTCTTCCTTCCCATCATCTCCTTTCAGGACCGACCGTCCCACACCTTTTACTTCCTCAGTGCTGTCTGAAGATGCAGTTGCTGTTTGCAAACCACAGGAACACCAGTTAAACTAATTAGGAAAAGAGGGAGATTTCCAGGCCTGGGTAACTATATACTGTGACCACTGGAGGTGGAGACAGGTCTCGACAGTTGGGACCAGGAACTCTGCTGTCAGGTTGTGAGTTTTTTTTTTTTTTTTTGGTTTTTTTTTTTTTTTTTTTTTGAGACGGAGTCTTGCTCTGTCTCCCAGGCTGGAGTGCAGTGGCGTGATCTCGGCTCACTGCAAGCTCCGCCTCCCGGGTTCACGCCATTCTCCTGCCTCAGCCTCTCCGAGTAGCTGGGACTACAGGCGCCCGCCACCGTGCCAGACTAATTTTTTTTGTATTTTTAGTAGAGATGGGGTTTCACCGTGGTCTCGATCTCCTGACCTCATGATCCGCCCGCCTCGGCCTCCCAAAGTGCTGGGACTACAAGCATGAGCCACCGCGCCTGGCCCCAATGAGTTTTGTTTCTCTTTTCTCCCAGCTTTTCACTGTGTGGGGGTCTTTTCTCTCATGTCAGCTCTTTCTGTCACATGGCAGCTGAGCTCTCACGCTCCACTCTGCAGCTTGGACACCCAGTAGACCCCGAATCTCTCTCTCTGAAAGGTTCTGAGCGCTCATCCTGGGCCAGGGGCCCTCCTGTGCGCTGTTAGCTATGGCCACAGGAGCCTCCGGAGCTGCCTGGTAGCTTCAGGCTGACCTGCTTATCAAGCCTACGATCCTTCTGATTTAAGTACAACTGAAAGTATTATCTAATTAAGTTCATGGTAGTGCTTTTGGAGAACTTGTCAAATTACAGCCAATGAGAAAATAAGGACCTAGCATACTGTGGAGAACCATTAAAAATTTGAGAAGAAACAACAAGTATTATGTCAACTTACTTCAAAGGCTTAGTTTTGGGAATTTGATGCAGTAAAGATTACCCTGTTTTATGATTGTTCCTTGAAAGTCAAATGGGGGACCTGTCCATTGTGCTCTATTAATCTTGTCAGAAAACTGTCACCAAAACAAAACTTGACTTTGTCCTTGTTCTAGGAGTTACTGGGTAGTTGTAAGTATAATTTGTGTTAAATATAATGTAAAATAAAATGTTAAGATACTTAGTTTTGTTTTTCAAAGTAAAGCTCTAGTCAGCCTTATGTATGCCATTGACTCTGAAATGTATACCAGCCTTTCACTGTGTACTGTGTGTATATAAATCCACAGAACCGGATGAGCTGCTTAGGGAGGGAATGTATTCAAAGTGTACCAAGGACCAAATCCTGGAGTTCTCCCAACTTCACAGGCTGGAAAGGGGCAGAGTAATGTAGCAAAGGAGACTGAGAAGAGGCCAGTGAAGTAGGAAGAAAGTATTTCAAGGAGAGTGATGATTCTGTGAATATTGCTGAGAATTCAAATAAAAAGAGGACTGAGAATTGACTGTTGGGTTTGGCAAAGTCAATGTTATTGACAACATTGATTAATTTTGATGGAGTGCTGGTACTAGAAGTCTGTAGTGGATGGAAGAGAAAACAGCTGAGGAGGTAAAACAGTGGCTTTAGGCAGCTCTTTTGAGGAGTTTTGCTAAAGAAGGGAAGTGAGAGAAGGGGTAGTAGCTAGAAGAGGTTATGTAGTGAAGAGGTTTTTTAAAGATGAGTGTATTAGTCTGTTCTCACGCTGCTAATAAAGACATACCCAAGACTGGGTAATTTATAAAGGAAAGAGGTTTAATGGACTCACAGTTCCACTGGCTGGGGAGGCCTCACAATCATGGCAGAAGGCAAAGGGGGAAGCAAGACACGTCTTACATGGTGGCAGGCAAGAGGGCATGTGCAGGGGAACTACCCTTTATAAAACCCTCAGATCTCGTGAGACTTATTCACTATCATGAGAACATGATAGGAAAGACCCACCCCCATGGTTCAGTTACCTCCCACTGCATCCCTCCCACGACATGTGGGAATTATGGGAGCTACAATTCAGGTGACATTTGGGTGAGGACACAGCCAAACCACATCGATGGGCAATAAAGACTGTTAAGCATTTCTGATTATCTGCAAGGGAGCACCAGTTTAGTGGTGGCCCCTCAGTTTGTCCAAGTCATATTTCCCTAACCCTTAACACCTCCCTCCTACGATCTTAGTTTCTGTTCTTAGAACTGATGCTTCCAGCTTGTCAAGCTTCAAATATTGGGATCTTTCAAGTGTGTCTTCCCACTGCTGTTAAAATGAAATCCAAGATCCTTATTTTGGCTTACATGGCCCTATGTGATTTGACCCCAGCTTGCTTCTTCCTCCTGTGCCTTGTGCTCCAGCCACATCACCCTCTTCCACTCCGTTCTTCCTGCCCCCGGGCCTCACACAGGCTGCTCTCATCCTGGAATACTCTTTCCCACCCACTGTGCTAACACTCCCTCATCCTTAATTGGTGGACACTTGATGTTTTTGTCTGCCCCCAACTACTGCCCTTAAGAACTTACAGGCCAGCGCCAGGCTCAACCAAGCAACATCACAACTTCTGACCACACTGGTCAAGTCAGGTCAATGAAAGCCCATTCTGGGACTGGGGAAGTACTGGGAAAGAGCAGCACACTTCTGGAGATGCAGAGGTACAGCTGGAGCCGTGAAGGGAGGGCCGGCCTGTGGAGGAGCCCTCGCAACAGAGTTGAGGTGGTGGTGGCGCTCAAGGATCAGCTGGGCCTGAAGTCAGCTAGCTCTACCCTGGACTCTTCTGTTAAATGATGCATAAGCTCCTTGCCCTTGAGCCAGCTGGAGTTTTCTGTTACTTCAGACTTTGAGCCCTGGCTAATACGCTCTCAGATTAAGTATCATTTTATCAGACTTTACCTATCTTCCTGGTTTAAAAGAGATCTTCCCCCTTAGTTCTTTCTCAGCACCTTATTCTCGTCCTTCATAGTATTTGGTAGAATTTAATAAATTCTATTTAATAAAATATTTGGGTATACATTTATTTAATATTTGTCTCCCCCGCTGGACCACAAAAGCTCAGTAAGGGCAAGGACCTTTGTTTGCTTGCTTTGTCCATTACCCGAGCACCTAGCGGTTTAAAAGGTTTATTGTGTGAATTAGTGATTACATCAAAGAGTTGAGATCTTACAATGCCAGGGATGGTTCTAAATGCTATACATTTATTAATGTGTATAATTAACTGTTTGAGGTAGGTACCCAATTTTTCAAATGAGGAAATTGAGGCTTTAATGATTAACTTTCCATGTCCGATTTCCCATCCCAAGTCTTGTTTGTTGCCAAGCCCTACGGAGGCTCCGTCTTTTAACATCTTCCTACCACTACCCAGATTCTCACCTAGATTATTACAATTCTTTAGAATTATCTGATACTCCTCTTTATCTGGAACTCCTGCCAAAGGTCAGTAGGTGAGTGCTTTACTGATTGTGAGCTCATCGTTTCCTCTCTTGTTCATGCTGTGCGCTTTATTGGAGTGTATATCCCACTCCACTTTTAGGAGTTGAACAAGCTTAAATGCCATCTGTAGAAAACCATTCATTATCCTACCACAGTTTCAGTAGCAGTTCTTTCTTGTGACATTTTTCTGTCCACCTTTTATCAATATTTGCACCTTTTCCTCCTTACTAGACTGTAAGATTTTGAGGAAGGATCTGCATCTGTGTCAAATCTTTGTATTGCCAGGTTCATAGCATCTGGTACATAAAATAGGCACTCATCTAAAATTTTCAAGGATTTTTTAATATCCCTCAGAAGGTTCACCTCATTCTTTTTTGTTTTGTTCTGTTTTGTTTTTTGAGCCTCCCTCTGTTGCCCAGGCTGGAGTGCAATAGTGAGATCTCGGCTCACTGTAACCTCTGCCTCCCAGATTCAAGTGATTCTCCTGCCTCAGCCTCCCGAGTAGCTGGGATTACAGGCATGTGCCACCATGCCTGGCTAATTTTTGTATTTTTAGTAGAGATGGGGTTTCACTGTGTTGCCCAGGCTGGTTTTGAACTCCTGACCTCAGGTCATCTGCCAACCTCAGCCTCCCAAAATGCTGAGATTACAGGTGTGAGCCACTGCACCCGGCCAAATCCTGGTTAAATTTTCTTATGAGTTAGTTGTAACTGGGTTGACATAGTACCCTGGGTAGAGCAGGAAATTCTGAACAGCTGAAGGCACAAATTGAAGAGGCTAGAAATACCTCTTTTCTCTTTAAAATAGCCTACCTTTACTGAATATTCACTGCCCACCAGGCTCTCCCCTAATTTCACTGACTCCTCCCAAGTTTTATGAGGTAGGGATATCATTACACCTTCCTATAATAAAGTCTGCATTAACATTCCCAGGCTAAGGACTTTTGCTTATTACAACTACTTTTTAGTATTAAAATTACTTTTATGTTTAGCTTATTTCCCATAAAGATTTCTTGAGGGGGAGAATCCATGATTTTGTCTTCACAGAATAGTTGCCTAGTCATGATTAATCCTTTCTAACAGAATAAACATAACTTCCTTCAAGCTTGTGCCATTGCAGACTCTAGGAAATTACTTATTTGCAAAAGCAACCTATATTTAAGTAATAGAAGACAAACCAGAACAGGCAGACATCTGGCTGCTCTTAACACATTCAAAGTGGAAACTATGACCATGTCCTATTTTTTTTTTTGAGAGGCATTTTGAGTTTGTATAAAAACAAGAGGTCTACTTTAGGTAACTAGGCAAAAATTGCTACTTGTAGGGAATAACATCACTACAAGAATAGTATGTCAATGTAGTGTGGGTGGATGCCAGACTGTAAGAAACTGAGGATAAAAGAAACAATTGAGTATGAAAGAACATTATTTCTGGAAATGTTTCAACCAATCCTCTATTTTTGGCTACCTAGGTCCAATACCCCATTTTTGAGCTGTTAAATAGCCCCTCAATCTGGGCCTCATTGTCACCTATAAATGGCAACTATAGTCACTGTATCTCAGTTGTGGTTACATGAGGTAATGCTGGTAAAGTTGTTCCTTAGCACAGTATCAATGTTCCTTACTTATGGGGTCATGTCTGGATAAACTCATCATGAGTTGAAAATATCCTAAGATGTTCAGTTCACAGCTGGTTTATTGGGATGTAGCCCCATAATAAGCTGAGGACCGTAGTGAATGGCTTATTGCTTATGCACCATTGCAAAGCTGAAAAATCTAAAGTTGAACTATCATAACTTGGGAACCATCTGTGTTTGGCACAAGTAAACACTTAAATCATAGTTACAAACTTGATTTAGAGTGCTGCCTTCTGTTTCACAAAAACAGGTCTGAAATGTGTTTAACTGAACAAGAAAGAGGTATATCAAGTTCAGCTCCTTATTATGTTCAATTTTAGATAATTTTAAACCTAGCCTAATGTTTCTTTCTACCCCCATTCACATCTGCCCCTCACATGCATAAAACCGATACCTAAAACATTACCTGAGTCAATGATCAGCTGGGCATAACCGTCCCAGTGTTTGTACACCGTGAAAAATTAAAAAGACATTATAGGCAATATCATGTACTGTAACACATATTCCAAAGGGAAAACGTCAATTCCAAAATACCTAGGAGCAAATGAGGCAACCAGGGCAGACACTAAAGCACTGAGCAAGACGCTGTCACGATGACTACTTATTTCTGTTTTATATGTGGGGAAACAGCTCAGTTATTACTCAAAGCCACACTTACCAAAGCCAGAGGTAAACTAGTACAAGTCTTCTGATTCTTGGCATTATATTCAATAAATTCACTAGGTATTCTCTAACTGTAGTTTTGATGGAATATTGAAATCTTTAAAGGAAAAATTCCATGTTGGAACCAAGCAAAGGGTGGAACTTGACAAACCAGCCCAACCACTTTGGCTTACAAAGTCCTTTATTTAGTTCCTACCCTCTTCATCTGCATAGTAAATCACAGGGTTCCTCCCCCACTGCCACCACGAATAGGAAGTTAATCGTGGCTATTCTCCAAAAAGCTAGGTGCAAATTAACTTTATGGCTCCAGTCTATCTAATCTGAATGAATAAACAACCTAGAGGTTTGGGGTAAACCACAGCACAGAAGAGGCACCAGATCTAGGCTCCAGGCTGGTCTCTGCCATTGCTAACAGGGACACCAATTCCACAGAATCATTAGATTTTAAATGGCTATTTTTTGTATGTACCAGATAAAACTAGTGCAATTTTATTGCTGCTAGTACTTTTTTTTTTTTAAATTTTGGGATATACACTTTCAATTGGCTACTGTAACAAACTAAAGGGAATTTACAATACACTGTCATACTGTTCATAAACTTCAAAATGAGAGTAGTGCCATGGAAGAGAAGAGATCCAGTTTTAATATCACTTTATGGCCAATAATCAGTATTTATTGTTTCTCATTTGTCAGGCACTATTCTAAGCTCTTAAAATATTCAGTCTTAACAATCCTATAGGCTGTTATCTCCATTTTACAAAATAAAGACTCAATTTATCCAAGGTTGCAGAGTCACTGCTGCAATCAGGACTTAAATGTTCTGCTGCACTGGTCTTCACTGCTTTACTGCCTCTCAAATCAGATGCACGCCAGTACCTAGCACACAAGAGGGTGTGAATACCTCCTATTCAGCCTGACATTGTCCTTGGCTCTTCTCCCTGGGTCTCAAGATTCCTCCTTCACCCCTCCCTCCATCTGCAGATCTCCAAGGTAAACCTTTCTACCTGTACCGAAACCCTTGTTTCCTCTGAACTGGTTCCAGCCTTTAAAATGCCCTATTCCCCACATGTTAAAAATTTAAGTGCTCATTGTGGTGCCTTTCTTTAACCTTTTATGTCATGGTACCCTGATCAAGGCGGGACAATCTCTTCCAACACAGCTTCAACTTGCCTCAGCTTATACTATTCCAAACTGCCTCTGCTGCCACTTGAGCTCACTCTCACATGTCCTTTCCAACTGCATACAGCAGTCTACACCACAATCTCATGTTTGATTACATCCGTGGCTTTCTTGTTGTGCCCCTTTGGGCTTAACCATACGCTCCTCCACTACTTAGAATAAACCCTGTTCCCAGGCCTCCATTAACTTTCACACTCAGGCTGATTACACACATATATTTAACAGTACAGTTTTACACAGAATGCTAAGAGCACTTTTCTTCATATTTTACAGAAGGGCTTGAAACATACAGACTTTCTATTAGTAATCATACAATAGTACATCCAAATCTAATTCCTAAATAGATGATGCATTATAATTTGTTTAGAATTTAAAGGCTTAATGGCAATAATCAGGGGAGGAAAAAGAGTAAGTTTATTTTACATAACTGACGGAAAAATAAATTCAAGAAATAGTAAATAGAATTTAATATGGTCTCATGCGCCCTGAAGGAGGTGGTGCCCGATTTGGAGGGGTAATTGCTATGTCCAAGTAATCTCCTATCTGGAACTTCTGTGACTGCAGGGTCATGGAATCATCAGTCCCTTTTCTGCCAGACATGGTGCTGCCAATCTCCTTAACTCTGCAAGAAAGAAAATCAACTGTTAATGGATCCAAATCAATGAAACCCAATTATGTACTACAAAGTGAATATGGCACTGGATTTGCTCCATCATTTTATAACACAGTTCCAAAATTTAACTACTTTATTAAACCAAACCATGTATTAATATAAACCCATATTTTCCCACTAACAAGATTCATTGAAGGAGTTATCTGTATCAGTTAAAACATACTAAAAACAAAGAGAATACAGGACTTAAAAATGAGAAGTTACCTACCGATAGCCAGGTCTTTTAACATCTGTAAAAACGATTGCAAAATTGAAGTGAGTGCCCTTCTTTCTAGCTTCTGGGTAGACTTCTTTTACTAAGCTTGTCAGTTCTTTCAAGGTTGCATCCATCCTGGATTTTTTTTAAAAAAGACATTTACATTTGCTTAATCAATAATATTAAAAGGGATACTGACCATGAGTTAATTACATATATCTGAGTTGTGACTTACATTAGAAACTGCCAGGGTCTTATACTAGAGTTTAATTTTAAAGCAGCTAAAAATACTATTTGCCTCCAAAAACTCCGTGTACCAGCCTTACTGCTGGAAATTTCAATTAATTAGACTCTTAGTGCTAAAAGGGACTTCAGAGATTCTATATGCTATCTTCTGTTGCTACACAACACCTTATGGCCTAGTGATTTACCTAAGGGTAACTAGTCTAAATAAATCCAAATATGCAAAATAGACGTATCCCATTAGTTCTAAGACATGTACCCTTCCACATTTTAGCATCTCTTGAAATTGGAATGTATCTCAGAATCAATATACTAGGAAAGCATTTTAATACTGATGTTTTGTTTTTGAGAGAGTCTCGCTCTGTCGCCCAGGCTAGAGTGCAGTGACGTGACCTCAGCTCACTGCAACCTCCGCATCCCAGGTTCAAGGAATTCTCCTGCCTCAGCTTCCTGAGTACCTGGGATTACAGATGCCCACCACCACGCCCAGGTAATTTTTGTATTTTTAGTAGAGACAGGGTTTCACCATGTTCGCCATGCTGGTCTCGAACTCCTGACTTCAAGTGATCCACCTATCTTAGCCTCCCAAAGTGCTAGGATTGATTACAAGCGTGAGCCACTGCACCCAGCCAGATGTGTTTCTTCTTTCTTAGATAGAATCTTAAGTTTTGCAACAGATAAGAGTCCTAGAGCCAATGAAATAGACAAAATTTTCTTATGATGAAGCACAGGCTCTTGTCACAATAAAGTTTCTTACCCTGCAAATACTGATTTGAATGCAACTTTCATATAGTCCCCTGAGCTAATAGAGCACAATCTGAAAAAATATTTTAAAATATAAGCATCTTAGAAATAACCTAGTATACATTTTTTTGCCAGGTGCAGTGGCTCCTGCCTGTAATCCCAGCACTTTGGGAAGCCAAGGCGGGTGGATCACCTGAGGCCAGGAGCTCAAGTTCGAGAGCAGCCTGGCCAACGTCGTGAAACCCCGTTTCTACTAAAAATACAAAAATTTGCCAGGCATTGTGGCACACAACTGTAGCCTATAATCCCAGCTACTCAAGAGGCTGAGACAAGAGAATCGCTTGACCTGGGAGACAGAGGCTGCAATGAGCCAAGACTGTGCCACTGTAGTCCAGCCTGGGTGACAGACTGAGACTCTGTCTCAAAAACAAAAAAACCTGAGGTCACACTGGTTTATCTGTCTCAGAGGTGACTTTTTTTTTTTTTTTTTGAGACGGAGTCTCCCTCTGTCACCCAGGCTGGAGTGCAGTGGCGCAATCTCGGCTCACTGCAAGCTCCGCCTCCCGGGTTCACGCCATTCTCCTGCCTCAGCCTCCCGAGTGGCTGGGACTACAAGCGCCCGCCACTACGCCCGGCTAATTTTTTGTATTTTTAGTAGAGGCGGGGTTTCACCGTGGTCTCGATCTCCTGACCTCATGATCCGCCCCCCTCAGCCTCCCAAAGTGCTGGGATTACAGGCTTGAGCCACCGCGCCCGGCCTCATTTATATTTCAAACATACCTTATACACAGCTGGAATATAATTTTATACATCATTTTAAGTAATTTTGTGCATGAAAGGAAGTTTGGTGCATGCCTGTAATCCCAGCTACTCAGGAGGCTGAGGCAGGAAAATCGCTTAAACCTGGGAGGCAGAGGTTGCAGTGAGCTGAGATTGTGCCACTGTACTCCAGCCTGAATGACAGAGCAAGACTCTGTCTCCAAAAAAAAAAAAAAAGTTGGTGAGAACTTATGTGTGCAATCTTCCACCGGTGTCACGTCAGCTCTCAAAGTTTCAGATTTTGTGGCTATCAGATTTTGGACTTGCAATGCTCAATCTATATTCTGATACACAGGACATACTTATGATGATATATACCAGAAAATTTTTCCCTTTCTAAAAATATTTTCAATATTGTCTTGCTCTTAATGAATTTGGGGGATTTATATCACACCTTTTATCAGTTCTGACAGTGTGAAACCTACACAAGCTTCCCACCTTCTAAGGACTGTCTTTCCAGACCAACAATTGGAGTGCCAAGTGTTGCTTTTTCATCACTAGTCAGAAGCTTGAGGACAGGGTGGGGGGTTCAGTACTTGTGTCAGCTTGACGAAGCTACAAGTCCCCAGACATTCAACCAAACCCTAACCTAGGTATTGCTGTGAGATATTTTATAGATGTGACTAAAGTCAACAACCAATTGACCTTAAATTCAGAGGTCTATCCTATATAATCTAGGTAGGCCTGATTCTATTAGTTGAAAGGCCCTAAGAGCAGCCTTTCCTTCCTGAGAATCTGCCCTACAGATTTGACAATTAAGGGCCTAGACAGCCCCCACAATCACATAAGCCAATTCTTTGCAATGAAGCTTTTTTTTTTTTTTTTTTTTTTGAGATGGAGTCTCGCTGTCGCCCAGGCTGGAGTGCAGTGGCACCGATCTCGGCTCACTGCAACCTCTGCCACCTGGGTTCAAGCAATTCTCCTGCCTCAGCCTCCCAAGTAATTGGGATTACAGGCACCCACCACCATGCCTGGCTAATTTTTGTATTTTTAGCAGAGACGGGGTTTCACCATGTTGGCCAGGCTGGTCTCCAACTCCTGACCTCATGATCCGCCCACCCTGGCCTCCCAAAGTGCTGGGATTACAGGTGTGAGCCACCGCTCCCAGCAGAAACAAATCTCTTAGCACATCTCTCCCAATTCTGTTTTTCTGGCTGAGTCCTGACTGACTGGTGAACACAGCCTGCCTCTACTGGGCTCCTCTGGACTTCCACTCCTTTTTCCATAACTTGTCTTGGGACTGCCTACTTTAACCCCACAGTCTGCTTCTCCAAATTGAGAATTTCCAGTATATGTTAACTAATTTTCCCTCATTACTATTTCTGGGAGTGAGGGCAGGCCTTTGTGTTACCCCCATACCAATCATCCAATCTTTCAGAATCTTTTCTTTGGCCACCATTTTGAGATATATAACTTAAGGCTTTGTTTGGTTGCAATTTATGGATGGTATAGTTTAGGACAGGATTTTGTAATTTTTTTTCTTGATTCAGAATAGAAGGTCTGTGGAACAACCTCACTCTGCCATTTTAACCCTAAAAATCACTCTATTCATCCGCTTTCCCTGATAAAAGGACTTACTACAGGGAGGAGCAGTACCTTCTTGACTTTATACCCTCAGGATCTAAGCACACACAGCACCTGGCAAATAGGAACTCTTATTTGTTGGAAGAAGCATACACTTTAATTTCTGAAAAGAGATTTTCATCAAGCCATTATTCAACAGTTCTTCCATATAAGTTAAATCAACCTTCCTAGAACACTTACCCTTGAGTGATGCTTAAGTACAAGTATTACACTACTGCATAAATTTAACAAGCACCTCCAAATAAGACAAGCTCCCAATCTTCAAGGGATTAGCTCTAGTGTACAGGGCTTAAATAGTTTAAAATTATACATCTTTTGGGGAATATAAAATAGTGCAGCTGCTATGAAAAAGTTTGGTGGTTCCTCAAAAATTAAACAAAACTAACATATGACCCAGGAATCCACTCCTAGGTACATACCCAAAAGAACTGATAGCAGGGACACAAACACATTTGTATGCCAATGTTCACAGCAGCATTATTCACAATGGCAAAAAAGGTGAAACAACCCAAGTGTCCATCAATAGATGAGTACATATGTGATGCACACATACAACGAAATACGATTCAGCCTTGACAAGGCTAAATGGATGCTACAACATTAACCCTAAAAACACCATGAAATAAGCTAATCACAAAATAACAAATACTGTAACGAGTTCACTGAAATGAAATATGCAGAATAGGCAAATTCATATATAGACAGATAATACGTTAGAGGCTACAAGGGGATGGGGCAGGGGAGGAAGGGAAATTATTAATAGGCACAGAGTGTCCTTAAACGGGTACCAGCACACTGGGCATGGTGGTGTGTGCCTGTAGTCTCAGCTGCTTGAGCCAAGGAGCTCGAATCCAGCTTGGGGAACAGAGCAAGACTCTGTCTCTTTAAAAATTAAAAAAAGGCGGGATGAGGTACAGGGTTTCTGTTGGAGAGAGGGATAAAAACTTGTAGAAACAGTGGTTGCACAACAATTTGAATGCTATTAATGCCACCAAATTGTACACTTAGAAATGGTTAATGACCAGGTGCGGTGGCTCACGCCCGTAATCCAACCACTTTGGGAGGCCAAGGCGGGCGGATCACTTGAGGTCAGGAGTTCGAGACCAGCCTGGCCAACATGGTGAAACCCTGTCTCTACTAAAAATACAAAAATTAGCCAGGCGTGGTGGCGGGCGCCTGTAATCCCAGCTACTGAGGAGGCTGAGGCGTGAGAATCGCTTGAACCCGGGAGGCAGAGGTTGCAGTGAGCTGAGATCGTGCCACTGCACTCCAGCCTGGGTGACAGAGTGAGACTCAAAAAATAAAAATAAAAGAAATGGTTAACACAGCAAATTTTGTTATATATGCACACACATATATATTTTGAGACGGAGTCTCGCTCTGTCGCCCAGGCTGGAGTACAGTGACGCAATCTCACCTCACTGCAACTTCCACTTCCCAGGTTCAAGCGATCCTCCTGCCTCAGTCTCCCAATTAGCTGGGATTACAATTCTGCGCCACCACACCCGGCTAATTTTTGCATTTTTAGTAGAGACAGTGTTTCATCACGCTGGCCAGACTGGTCTCGAACTCCTGACCTCAAGTGATCCGCCAGCCTCAGCCTCCCAAAGTGCTGGGATTACAGGCATAAGCCACCGTGCCTGGCTTGTTATAACATCTTTTTTTTTTTTTTTTTTTTTTTTTTTTTTTTTTTTTATCTATCTTTTTATCACAATAAAAAATTTATTTTAGGCCGGGCGCGGTAGCTCACACCTGTAATCCCAGCACTTTGGGAGGCTGAGGCAGGCAGATCACTTGAGGTCAGGAGTTCGAGCCCAGCCTGGTCAATACGGTGAAACCCCATCTCTACTAAAAATACAAAAATTAGCCAGGAGTGGTGGTGGGCACCTGTAATCCCAGCTACTTGGGAGGCTGAGTCAGAAGAATCAATTGAATCCAGGAGGTGGAGGTTGCAGTGAGCCGAGATGGCACCACTGCACTCCAGCCTGGGCAACAGAGCGAGACTGTCTCAAAAATATACAGAGAGAGTATATACATATATTTTTCAATTACACACCTTTTATTTATACTAAAAAGCCATTATGGTGTCAATCCAAGGAGTTACGTGCAGCACTAAAGACAAGCCTGCAGTAGTTTGTAGGGAGGTACACCCAAGAAATAAACATTCAGGAACCACCTTCACTAAACACATATCAAAAGCTTTTCCATTAACCCTTAGAGAAGAAATAACTCGGGTTTTGGTAGTTTATTTTTCACTTTTGGTGCTTTGGTACCTAAGGCTTAATATTACGTGGAAATGCTCTTTGAGAATAACAAATACCACTCGACAGCATCACTCTCCCTTAGCATGTTGTCCTAGTGCAATTTATTTGACTATGAGTCCCTTTAGGGAGGATACTACAACTTAATTATCTACCTATCACTTTTGTACCTAGCAGCCATAACAGTGAATGCAATCTTGGGTCTGTCCATTCTTAACCGCCCAAAAGTTGCAACATTAATCACAAAAGCGTTACAATACAGGCAAATCTCCTTTCACCTAACAACAAAAACTTCTAACTTCCTGAAAGCTGAGTCCGAAGGCCCCAGGTGGAGAAATGAAATTGAAATCAAGGAGAATAACTCTACACTGGCAAAGGCAATTAACTGTTGTTCCAGGTTCCCAGCCCGGGTCCCTGAGCCCACCCCGCCCTCCTCACCAAGTGTAGATCTGCAACTCGCTAGACGGTACATTTCCCCGGGAGAACTCGTCCATTCGGTGGTGGCGGCCGTTATTGGTGGTGAAGACCCGTAGCAACAGTGGGCATGTCTGACGGAGAGAGAAAACGGAAGGGCATAAGTTAAAAACACCAGCTGCGAACCCGGACCTCATCTCTCTTCCCGAGGCGTTGCGGCCTCCGAGCCGCCCCGAGACCAAAAACACCATCTCCTCCCGCACACAGGCCGCGCCTCTGCACCCGGCCGGGCTCATCCCCAACCTCTTCCCGGACCTCAAAGCGGAGGGGGCCTTCACCTTTTCGCGGTCGATCGGCTTTTCTGGCTCCTTCTTAATTTCCTCCTGGGTAACGCGCGACTCCACCGCCATCTTTCTCCTACGGCCCGCGAGACGCTCGCCCTGACCTCCGACCCCTGCAGCGAGCATGAGCAGGAAGTCTCTCGCGAAGAGAAGCTCGACACTTTATAGTCGGCCAGGGGCTGGGCGGGGCGTCTCCTAGCGCAGGCGCACTTCCGTGCGTGGCGTGCAAGCCCGGGCGCGCCTGCGTGTTGCGACTTCGGGAAAAGGCGGGTGCTGGCGTCAGCGGGGAGGAGGTGCTTAGCGTCCGTCGCCTAGCAGTTGGTTGCCGGGATGTTTTTTTCCCTTAAATATTCACAGGCGAAATAAGCTTAAGGTGGCGTTTTCACAGTAATGACGAAAACCTTATTGGACACAAAACGTTCCTTTATTAGCAAAGTATAGATCTTTCTGATGAAAGAACAGGCCCTCGATGCCCGCCCCTGAGGTAAGCCGGAAGAGGGGCCGCCAGCTTAAGTGATCCGGGAGCGATCCTTCCAGCCACACACAGTTCGGGTGGCTTAGAGACCTGAACGCGTACAGCAAATCCAGAACTTGTAGGAAATAACGTTCTAGAATATCTTCAGGACCTATGGGTGGGAATATATGATACAAAAACAACTAACTTGAAGCAATTGATTTGACTGGGTTACGACAAAAATAATCTGACCTTCAAAATACATAACTCCATGATGAACCCAAAATGCCAAGTATATGACTGAACTTACAAGTGATACCATCTTACGACTGAAGAGTGGGAAAAAAAAAATACATCATAAGAGAGAAGCCACACAGTAGGAGAAATTTGTTACACATATGATTGACAAAGGCAGTTATCCAGAATGTATAGGATCTAAACAGACAACCCAATCGAAAAATGGATAAAATTACTGAACAGGTGCTTTGGCAATGACAAAATCCAGATAGTCAACAAACATGTAAGGTGCGCAAGCGCATTACGAATCAGGGAAATGCATTAAAACCACAATTAGTTTCAATTGATTGGTTTTTAAGTCACACCCACTAGATTGGCAAAAATTAGGAACTCTGGCCGGACGTGGTGGTGGCTCACGCCTGTAATCCCATCATTTTGGGAGGCCGAGTCAGGCGGATTATTTGACCTCCTGACTCCCGACTTGAGGTCAGGAGTTTGAGACAAGCCTGGCCAACACGATGAGACTCCGTCTCCACTAAAAATACAAAAAAAAAAAAAAAAATTAGCCAAGAGTGGTGGCAGGCGCCTGTGATCCCAGCTACTGGGAAGGCAGAGGCAGAAGAATTGCTTGAATCTGGGAGGTGGAGGTGATAGGTTACAGTGAGTGGAGATCGTGCCACTGCAGTCCAGCAACCTAGATGACAGAGTGAGACTCCGTCTCAAAAAAAAAAAAAAAAAAATACGGCCGGTCGTGGTGGCTCACCCCAGTAATCCCAGCACTTTGGGAGGTCAAGACGGGTGGATCACTTGAAGTCAGGAGTTCGAGACCAGCCTAACCAACATGGTGAAGCCCCGTCTCTACTAAAAATACAAAATTAGCCACTCGTGGTGTCACAAGCCTGTAATCCCAGCTACTTGGGAGGCTGAGGCAGGAGAATCACTTGAACCGGGAGGCGGAGGCTGCAGTGAGCCAAGATCATGCCATTGTACTCCAGTCTGGCCAACAAGAGCAAAACTCCGAAACTCCGTCTTAAAGCAAACAAAAAATCTAGGCACTCTGACAGTAGCAAGTGTTTGTAGGCTACTGGGAATTCTCATATACTGCTGGTAAGAATGTAAACTGGAACACCTGCTTTAGAAAGTAGTACTTACCCTAGAGAAAATCTTGCTCAAGTGTATCCAGAGACATTACAAGAATGTTCTTAGCTATATTGTTCATGAGAACAAAAAGCTGGAAACAGCCCAAGTGTCCATCAACAGTAGGACAGTTCAGTGAATTGTGGTGTACTAGACAGCAGTAAAACTACCAATCAACAATGGGATACTATAAAGCAACACAAATTTACAATCTACAGTCATATGAAACAATGTGAATCTCACAAACATGGTGGTGAATATAAGAAACCAAAGACAAAAACGTTTTTACTGTATGAATTCATTTTCAAAACATTCAAAAGCAGGCAATACTAAAATATATTGTTCAAGAGAATTCCCAGTTAACAAAATTATAAAGAAAATGGAGAAGTAATTATAATTACCAGAAAAGTCTGAGTAGTAATGACCTCTGAGTATAGAAGGGAATTGTAATAAGGGAGGGGCAAATGGAATCCTTCTAGAGTGTTGGCAACATTCCATTTTTTTTTAACCTAGGTGGGGGTTACATAGCTGTTTTAATTAAAATTACTTTTTTTTTTTTTTGAGACAGAGTCTCGCTCTGTCACCAGGCTAGAGTGCAGTGCAGTGGCACAATCTTGGCTCACTGCAACCTCTGTCTCACGGGTTCAAGCAATTCTCTGCGTCAGCCTCCCCAGTAGCTGGGATTACAGGCACCCGCCACCATGCCCAGCTATTTTTTTTGAATTTTTAGTAGAGACGAGGTTTCACCATGTTGGCCAGGCTGGTATTGAACTCCTAACCTTGTGATCCACCCGCCTCAGCCTCCCAAAGTGCTGGGATTACAGGCATGAGCCACCAAGCCTGGCCTGAATTAAAATTACTCTTTAAAGAGTACATTTATGTTATTATTATTGAGATGGTCTTGCTTTGTCACCCAGGCTGGAGTCCAGTGATGGAATCATGACTCACTGCAGCCTTGACTTCCTGGCTCCAGCAATCCTCCCACCTCAGCCTCCTGGGTAGCTGGGACCGTGTAGCCAGGAACACAGGCGCAAGCCACCATGCTGGGCTAATTTTTGTAGAGATAGGACTTCTCCATTTTGGCCAGGCTGGTCTCAAACTCCTGACCTCAAGCTATCCACCCTCCTCAGCCTCCCAAACTGCTGGGATTACAGGCAAGAGCCACTGTGCCCAACCCCATTTATATTTTTATGCACCCCTCTGTACTAATGCTATACCTTGCTATTTTAAAAATACATAATTCAATAGAAAAAATGACAAAAGACATGGATGGGCCAGGTGCGGTGGCTGACGCCTGTAATCTCAGCACTTTGGGAGGCTGAGATGGGTGGACAGCTTGAGGTCAGGAGTTCGAGACCAGCCTGGCCAGCATGGTGAAATCCTCTCTACTAAAAATACAAAAATTAGCTGGGCGTGGTGGCAGGTGCCTGTAATACCAGCTACTCTGGAGGCTGAGGCAGAAGAATCGCTTGAACCCAGGAAGCGGAGGTTGCAGTGAGCCAAGATCTTGCCACTGCACTCCAGCCTTAGCAACAGAGCCATACACCGTCTCAAAACAAAAACAAAACAAAAAATAATGGGCATTTCATGGAAGATTAAATGAAGGTAAACATATGAAGATACCCGACCTCAAGAATAGTCATAAAAATGCAAAGTTAAACACATATAACATTTCACTCTACTAGATTAACCAAAATGTGAAAGTCTGACAATTAAGTGCTCACAAGGATATGGAGAAAAGGGGATTCTTATAGATTGCTCTCATCCACTTTAGAAAACTGATTGGCAGGGCCGGGCGCGGTGGCTCACTCCTGTAATCCCAGCACCTTGGGAGGCCGAGGCGGGTGGATCACAAGGTCAGGAGATCGAGACCATCCTGGCTAACACGGTGAAACCCCATCTCTACTAAAAATACAAAAAATTAGCCGGGCCTGGTGCCGGGCACCTGTAGTCCCAGCTACTCAGGAGGCTGAGGCAGGAGAATGGCGTGAACCCAGGAGGAGCTTGCAGTGAGCCGAGATGGCGCCACTGCACTCCAGCCTGGGCGACAGAGCAAGACTCCATCTCAAAAAAACAAACAAACAAAAAAAGAAAACTGATTGGCATCACCTAGAAAGATTCAATATGTGTACACCTTAAGACTCAGCTATTCTGGCTGGGCGCAGTGGCTCACGCCTGTAATCCCAACACTCTGGGAGGCCGAGGTGGGCAGATCACCTGAGGTTGGGAGTTCAAGACCAGCCTGACCAACATTGAGAAACCCCATCTCTACTAAAAATACAAAATTAGCCAGGCATGGTGGTGCATGCCTGTAATCCCAGCTACTTGGGAGGCTGAGGCAGGAGAATTGTTTGAATCTGGGAGGTGGAGGTTGCAGTGAGCCCAGATTGCACCATTGCACTCCAGCCTGGGCAACAAGAGCGAAACTCCATCTCAAAACAAAAAAAAGACTCAGCTATTCTATGCCTTATATGTAACTCAGAAAAACTGTTGACCATGAGCACAAGGCAGCAGTTTAAATAATATTATAATGTGTTTATTCATAATAACTAGAAACAATTCAACTGCCTACCTAGAGTATATTCGTAAAATGGAATACTATAAAGACTTGAAAGTAAATAAATGAATCAGTACTCTTTTTTAAAGCTTTTTTATGATTTTTATTTATTTTTTATTTTTTTGAGATGGCGTCTCACTCTGTCGCCAGGCTGGAGCACAGTGGTGCGATCTTGGCTCCCTGCAATCTCTGCCTTCCAGGTTCAAGAAATTCTCCTGCCTCAGCCTCCTGAGTAGCTGGGATTACAGGCACGCACCACCATTACAGGAAGTCAGGAACCCTGAATGGAGGGACCGGCTGAAGCCATGGCAGAAGAACGTGGATTGTGAAGGTTTCATGGACATTTATTAGTTCTCCAAATTAATACTTTTATAATTTCTTACGCCTGTCTTTACTGCAATCTCTGAACATAAATTGTGAAGATTTCATGGACACTTATCACTTCCCCAATCAATACCCTTGTGATTTCCTATGCCTGCCTTTAATCTCTTAATCCCATCATCTTCGTAAGCTGAGGAGGATGTATGTCACCTCAGGACCCTGTGATGATTGCGTTAACTGCACAAATTGTTTGTAGAGCATGTGTGTTTGAACAATCTGAAATCTGGGCACCTTGAAAAAAGAACAGGATAACAGCAATGTTCAGGGAACAAGAGAGATAACCTTAAACTCTGACTGCCAGTGAGCCGGGTGGAACAGAGCCATATTTCTCTTCTTTCAAAAGCAAATGGGAGAAATATCGCTGAATTCTTTTTCTCAGCAAGGAACATCCTGAGAAGGGGAATGCGTCCCTGAGGGTAGGCCTCTAAAATGGCCGCTTCGGGGGGCGGCCATCTTTTATGGTCAAGCTGTAGGGATAAAATAAGCCCCAGTCTCCTGTAGCGCTCCCAGGCTTATTAGGAGGAGGAAATTCTCGCCTAATAAATTTTGGTCAGACCGGTTGTCGGCTCTCAAACCGTGTCTCCTGATAAGATGTTATCAAGGACAATGTGTGCCTGAAACTTCATTCGCAATTTAATTTCGCCATGGTCCTGTGATCTAGCCCTGCCTCCATTTGCCTTGTGATATCTTATTACCTTGTGAAGCACGTGATCTCTGTGACCCACACCCTATTCGTACACTCCCTCCCCTTTTGAAAATCACTAAGAAAAACTTGCTGGTTTTGCGGCTCAGGGGGCATCACGGAAGCTGCTGACATGTGATGTCTCCCCCGGATACCTAGCTTTAAAATTTCTCTGTTTTGTACTGTGTCCCTTTATTTCTCAGACCGGCCGACACTTAGGGAAAATAGAAAAGAACCTACGTGAAATATCGGGGGTGAATTTCACCCGATATCTGGCTGAATTTTCCCCTGATACATGCCCAGCTAATTTGTGTATTTTTAGTAGAGATGGGGTTTCACCATGTCGGCCAGGATGGTCTCAATCTCCTGACCTCATGATCTGCTCACCTGAGCCTCCCAAAGTGCTGGCTGGGATTACAGGCATGAGTCACTGCGCCTGGCCTACTTTTTTTAAAAAGTAGAAAAAGCAAGTCACAGAACACATATGATAGGATTCAATTTATGCAGTTTATTCAATTTAGAGGGGGAAATAGGAACCCCTCACCTAAAAATACTGTTTAGGGAAACAAACATGAGTAGTAAAACTATAAAGAGAAGCGGGGGAAATAAACATTAAATTCAGTTTAGTGTTACCTCTGAGGGTAAGCTTGGGTGATGCAATTTATGAAGGGCATCCACAGCTTCTAACATACTGGTAATATAGGTAATATACTCTTTCTCACTAGGAGGAGTGTGTTTTTTATTCTTTACATTGTAGCTGTACATCTTAGAAACTCTTTTATATGTGTGATTTAGATTACTCTTTTAAAATAGTTACTTACTTTTGAGACAGGGTCTGGCTCAGCTGCCCAGGCTGGAATGCATTGGCATAATCTCGATCTCAGCTCACTGCAGCCTCTGCCTCCTGGACTCAAGCAATCCTCCCACTTCAGCCTCCCATGTGGCTGGGACCACAGGCCGCACCACCACACCTGGCTAATTTTTTGTAGAAATGGGGTTTTGCCACGTTACCCCTGTATGTCTCAAACTCCTGGGCTCGGCAGGGTGCGGTGGCTCACGCCTGTAAGCCCAGCACTTTGGGAGGCCGAGGCAGGTGGATCACGAGGTCAGGAGATCGAGACCATCTTGGCTAACACAGCGAAACCCCGTCTCTACTAAAAATACAAAAAATTAGCCAGGCGTGGTGGTGGGCACTTATAGTCCCAGCTACTCGGGAGGCTTAGGCAGGAGAACGGCGTGAACCTGGGTGAGAATCCGTCTAAAAAAAAAAAAATTCCTGCCCTCAAGCAATTCACCACCTTGGCCTCCCAAAGTGCTGAGATTACAAGCGTGACTAAGCGCACCCAGCCATAAAAAATTTATTTTTTCATTGTGCCTAGAATAGGCATGCATGCAGAATTGCATGCAGGCAATATTTGTTTTTTCAAAAAGATATTTAAATTTTCTCCCCAGTTCTATGATTCTAGTATATCCTTTTTAAAAATTTTATTTTTCCGAATAAGGAAGAATTCTAGGATGATTCTAGTATTGTATCTTTTTCAAAACCTCCATAATATAAAAATGCAGACACATGAGGGCACTCTAATCAATCCATTAAAGGGAAAACATTGAAACTATGAAAATGAAGAACTTCACAACCTTTTATTGGTGATAATGGGGAGGGTTCGTTTCTTAGATATAAGCTCTCATTTTGGGACCTTTCCAAATAACCAGCTCTCATCAAAATGAAACTTTCCGACATCTTGAGGCAGTAGAAGCCTTCAGCAGCCCTCATTCTACCTACATGGACTTGTAAAACCAGCTCTGAATTGCTCCTAAAATTGTAATATTTAAGGGTATGCATCTTTCCTTTCTTTCTTTTTAGAATTTACGTGGACAAGTATTACGCTTCTAAGTAATATACCCAAGGGAATTGAAAGCAGGGACTCAGGTATTTGTGCACCAGTGTTCATAGCAGTATTATTCACAGTAGCCAAAAGGTAGAAACAATCTGAATGTCCATCAACAGATGGAAAGATATACATAGAATGGAATATTCAGCTTTCAAAAGGAATAAAATCCTGACACGTTACAACGTGGGTGAACCTAGAAAACATTATGCTAAGTGAAATAAGCCAGACACAAAAGAACAAACATTGTATGACTTCATCTATAAGAGGCACATAGAATGAACAGGCAAATTCATAGGCAGAAAGTAAAACAGAGGCTGCCAGGGGCTGGTGGGTATGTGGGGAGTGGGAAGTTATTGCTTAATGGGTACAGAGTTTCTGTTTGAGATGATGCAAAAATTCTGGATATGGATGGTGGGGATGGTTGCACAACATAGTGAACATAATTTTTTTTTTTTCACACAAAACAATAAACATTTTCTAAAAGTACATATGAACAAAAAGATGCATATCAAACATATTAGGAAGGTTGCACGTGGGAAGACAGGGAATAGAAATGGGGGGTGGGAATTAAAGAAAATAAATGAGAGAGGGACTTTGTATGGATCAATGATAATAACGCAATCCTCTATTTGACAAAGAAGAAGGAGAAGGAAGAGGAAGAAAAAGAAAGTGGGATAAAGGATCAGAAAGGGAGGAAAATAGAAAAAATTAGAGTATGACTCCAGAGTAGACCTGTTTTGTTGTCGCTTGGTTCGTTGGTTGGTTTGACAGTTGTATTTTTCATATGTTTCGCCATGTTGGCCAGGCTGGTCTCAGCTCCTAGCCTCAAGTGATCAACCTGCCTCAGCCTCCCAGAGTACTGGGACTACAGGCGTGAGCCACCACGTACAGCCCCCACATTGCTTCTGGCCTCTGTGGTAGACCTCCCAGACGGGGCGGCTGGGCAGAGGTGCTCCCACATCCCAGACGGGGCGGGCAGGCAGAGGTGCTCCTCACTTCCTAGACGGGGTGGCGGCCAGGCAGAGGGGCTCCTCACTTCCCGGACGGGGCGGCTCGGCAGAGGTGCTCATCACATCCCAGATGATGGGTGGCCGGGCAGAGGTGCCCCTCACTTCCCAGACGGGGCAGCCGGGCAGAGGCGCCCCTCACATCCCAGAAGGGGCGGCCGGGCAGAGGCGCCCCTCACTTCCCAGATGGGGTGGCCGCGCAGAGGCGCTCCTCACTTCCCAGACGGGGTGGCGGAGGCCTCCCCAGAAGGGGGCTGGGCAGAGGCGCTCCTCACTTCCCAGACGGGGCAGCCGGGCAGAGTCGCTCCTACATCCCAGACGATGGGCGGCCGGGCAGAGGCGCTCCTCACATCCCAGACAATGGGCGGCCGGGCAGAGACGTTCCTCACTTCCTAGACGGGGTGGCGGCCGGGCAGAGGCGCTCCTCACCTCCCAGACGGGGCGGCCGGGCAGAGGAGCTCCTCATAACCCAGACGATGGGCGGCCAGGCAGAGACGCTCCCCACTTCCCAGACGGGGCGGCGGCCGGGCAGAGGCTGCAATCCCAGCACCCTGGGAGACCAAGGCAGGCGGCTGGGAGGCGGAGGCTGCAGCGAGCCAAGACCACGCCACCGCACTCCAGCCCGGGCAACACCGAGCACCGAATGAGCGAGCCTCCGTCTGCAGTCCCAGCACCTCAGGAGGCGGAGGCGGGCAGAGCACTGGAGGTCAGGAGCTGGACACCAGCCTGGCCGACATGGCGAAACCGCGCCTCCAGCCAAAGTAGTAAAACCAGGGAGGGGTGGTGGCGCGCGGCGGCAGTCCCAGGCAGCCCGCAGGCCAGGGCAGGAGAATCACGGGAGCCAGACGCAGGGAGTCTGCAGCGAGCCGAGTTTACTCCAGCCTGGGCCACAGAGGAAAGAAAGAAAAGAAAGAAAGAGAGAGAGAGGGAGGGAGGGAGGGAAAGAAAGGAAAGAAAGCGGGCGGGCAGGCAAGCATAGTGAACATAATTAAAGTCACTGAATTGTACACCAAAAAATTGTTAAAATAACACGTTACATAAATTTTATCAGAATTTTAAAAATTAAAAAAAGTGAACATCCGAAGTATGTAAAAAATAAGTCATCAGACTCTCCACTCTTCTTTTTCTACTCTCTCTCTTTTGTGTGTCCTAGCATTATGAATCTAGGAAAAGGCAGATTCTCCGAATTAAAATCAGAAATATGTAATGAGGAGTTCTAAAGAATATGCCTCAGTCAATCACTGCAACTCCATGGCATTCTCTGCTGTTAATATGAAGAAGAATGACCTTCTAATAGCAGGGAAATAAGTGAACACTATACAAAATGTGCTTCTGGAGAAGATTTAATGAAATGTATTATTCATAGAACTTTCTGGTTCTTTATAAAAGTTGTGGATTATAAATTTGAATCTCTAGGGGTATTATTAATGCTTTTCAAATTCCTCACATGACACTCTTTCCTTCAGGTGCATCTGTAGGCGACAAGGGGTACAGCATTCATAAGCACAATATTTACTGGGCTCTTTTTTACAAAGGGGTGTATGTGAACAGTCTCAGTAATGCATCTACTTGTTACCAAGAGTAAAGACTGGGCGCAAAGGCTCACACCTGTAATCCCAGCACTTTGGGAGGCTGAGGCAGGAATATCACTTGAGTCCAGGAGTTCAAGACCAGCCTGGGCAACATTATCACGACCCCTGTCTCTTAAAAAAAAAAAAAAAAATAGCTGTGGTGGCACGTGCCTGTAGTCCCAGGTACTCAGGAAGCTGGAGGTGGGAAGTTTGTATGAGCCCAGGAGGTCAAGGCTGCAGTGAGCCATGATTGTGTAACTGTACAACTCTGCTGCTTAGACAGCAGAGTGAGATCCTGTCTCAAAAAAGGAGTCAAAAATATATATAAATTTCCATAACAATCCTAGAAGAATTAAGCTTACAGGTAGTACAATTATTACTTAGACTATATATTTCTTTTCTTTTTGGTTTTTGATACAGAGTCTCTCTCTCTTGCCCAGGCTGGAGTGCAGTGGCCACCTTGGCTCACTGCAACCTTCGCCTCCACACTTCAAGCGATTCTCCTGCCTCAGCCTCCCGAGCGGCTGGGATTACAGGCACATGCCACCACACTTGGCTAATTTTTATAATTTTTAGTAGAGACAGAGTTTCGCCACGTTGGCTAGGCTGGTCTCAAATTCCTGACCTCAGGTGATCCGGCCACCTTCACCTCCCAAAGTGCTGGGATTACAGGCGTGAGCCATCTCGCCTGGCCCTTTTTTCTTTTTTTTAAGACAAAGAGTCTCACTCTGGCGCCCAGGCTGGAGGGCAGTGGCATGATCATAACTCATTGCAGCCTCCAACTCCTGGGCTCAAGGGATCCTCCCTCCTCAGCTTCCTGAGCAGCTTGTACTACAGGCATGAACCACCACATCCAACTCATTTTTTAATACTTTACTGTAGAGATTGAGTCTTGCTATGTTGCCCAGAATGGTCTTGAGCTCTTGGCCTCAGGTGATTCTCCTACCTCTGCCTCACAAAATCCTAGGATTACAAGCATAAGCCACCAAGCCCACGTGGTTACTTTCTGCTATCCTAAGAACTTTTTTTTTTGGGGGGGGGGGCGGGGGGACAGAGTCTCCCTCTGTCTCCCAGACTGGAGTGCAATGGCACGATATCCGCTCACTTTGCCCTCTGCCTCCTGCGTTCAAGCAATTGTCCTGTCTCCCTTTCCAAGTAGGTGGCATCACGTGTTCACACCACGACACCCAGCTAATTTTTGTATTGTCAGTAGAGACGGAGTTTCACCATATTAATCAGGCTGGTCTCAGCACTCCTGACCTCAAGTGATCCACCTGCCTTGGCCTCCAAGGGTTCCCAAAGTGCTGGTGTCTGGTGGGTTCCTGGTCTCTCTGACTTCAAAAATGGAGCCAGGGACCCTTACAGTGAGTGTTACAGCTCTTAAATACGGCACGGTAAGTGTTACAGCTTTTTTTTTTTTTTTGAGATGGAGTCTCGCTCTGTCACGCAGGCTGGAGTGCAGTGGCGCGATCTCGGCTCACTGTAAGCTCCGCCTCCCCGGTTCACGCCGTTCTCCTGCCTCAGCCTCTCCCAGTAGCTGGGACTACAGGCGCCCGCCACCACGCCTAGCTAATTTTTTTGTATTTTTAGTAGAGACGGGGTTTCACCGAGGTCTCGATCTCCTGACCTCGTGATCCGCCCGCCTTAGCCTCCCAAAGTGCTGGGATTACAAGCGTGAGCCACCGCGCCCGGCCCCACGTGTTACAGCTCTTAAAGATGGCATGGTGTCATGCTCTTAACCACGGCATGGACCCGAAAAGCAGGCAACAGCAAAATTTATTGGGAAGCGTGAAAGAGCAAAGACTCCACAGTCCAGAAGGAGACTGGAGCTGGTTGTAATTGCTGGCTAAGCAGGGGTCCAGGGAGGGGGAGTGGGGTGGCCAGCTTTTATTACCTTATTTGTCCCCGCCCATGTCCTGCTGATTGGTCCATTTTCCAGAGTGCTGATTGGTCCATTTTACAGGGCACTGATTGGTCCATTTTACAAACCTCTAGCTAGCTACAGAACACTGGTTGGTGCGTTTTTACAGAGTGCTGATTGGTGCATTTTACAAACCTCTAGCTAGCTACAGAGTGCTGATTGGTGCATTTTACAAACCTCTAGCTAGCTACAGAGTGCTGATTGGTGCATTTTACAATCCTCTTGTAAGACAGAAAAGTTGTCCAAGTCCCCACTCCACCCAGGAAGTCCAGCTGGCTTCACTTCTCACTGGGATTACAGGCATGAGCCACCACGCCTGGCCAGAACTCTGTATTTTTACAAATGAGCTCAAGTGCCTGTTTGGCATCAGCACTACAGGCAATGCTGCCATGAATCAGTCCTGATCCTCCTAACTGGTCTTGCTGTGTCACCCCTACTGGCATTCTTCACACTATAGCCAGAGGGGTAGTGTTTTAAAAGTCGTAATCCCTTGATTAAAAACCTTCAAAGTATCCATTGTACTTTGGAACAAAAGCTGACTTCCATACTAAGGTACTGATGACTCCTCCGCCCTCCTCTCCCGCCATCCTCCTAATTCGCTGCTCTGCAGCCCTGTGGGCCTTCCCTACCAGCCCAGGAGGTTAACACTTGCTGCTTCCTCTACCTGAGACAATCTTCCCCCACACCCTTGTCCCATCCTCAGTCCTCACTCAGTCTATTATCAAAGTAATCTCAGAGAGGCCTTTCTCAGCTTTAGTAATGTAGAGTTCTCTCTACCTCCCTCCTCCATCAGCAATCGCTTGTTTATTTCTCATAGCATCTCTCGTTTCTGATTTATGTGACTTACGTCACCCTCTCTTTATAGAATGTAAACTCCCTGAGGGCAGAGGCTCTGTCTTACCTCTGCATCCCCAGCTCCTAGCCCAGTCCACAGAGCCTACCTAGCACATAGCTAGTGCTCAGTTAGTGCCTATTGAATTACATAAATGAACAGTTGGATAAATTACTAGGCTGTTCCCACCAATTAGATCTTGAGGTGTAGGATTTGGAAACCCACTTACTTTTAAGCCAGTGGAACAGAATAAGGGGTGGCATTGTGTTTTCAGAAAGTTGAAATGTCTCTCATTTTACTCCCTAATTTAAGCATTAGAATGATTAGATGGAAAATGGTTTTCAAACATTCCACTTCCTCAAGAGTCTGCAGAGTGTCAGCAACATATTTACCAGGGGCAAGCTGTAGAGGCCTCCTAAAGTGCTGGGATTACACAAGTGAGCCACTGCTCCCAAATAAATGTATACCTGGTATTAAAATATGTGTTACATGGTTAAAGACATTTTAGGGCCAGGCGCAGTGGCTCACACATGTAATGCCAGCACTTTGAGAGGTCAAAGTGGGCAGATCACTTGAGGTCAGGAGTTCGAGACCAGCCTGGTCAACATGGCAAAACCCCATCTCTAAAAAAATATGAAAAAGTAGCCAGGCGTGGTGGTGCATGTCTATAGTCCCCGCTCCTTGGGGGGCTCAGGTGGGAGGATCACTTAAGTCTAGGAGACTGAAGCTGCTGTGAGCCAGGATTGCACCACTGCACTCCAGCTTGGGTAACAAGATGAGATCCTCGCTAAAAAAAAAAAAGTAAACTACAGATAGATCAATATCTCTCATGAACACAGAAGCAAAAATCCTCAACAAATATAAGCAAATTGTACCCAACAATGTTGTATAAAAAAACCATAACCAAGTGGGATTTATCCCAGGTATGCAAGGCTGGCTCAATATTTAAAAATCAGTTAATGTGGCCACACGTGGTGGTTCATGCCTATAATCCCAGCACTTTGGGAGGCTGAGGCAGGCGGATCACAAGGTCAGGAGTTCGAGACCAGCCTGATCAACATGGTGAAACCCCGTTTCTACTAAAAATACAAAACAAAATACAAAAACCCCATCTCCACTAAAAATACAAAAATTAGCCAGGTGTGGTGGCACGTGCCTGTAATCCCAGCTACTCAGGAGGCTGAGGCAGGAGAATCGCTTGAACCCAGGAGGCGGAGGCTGCAGTGAGCCAAGGTTGGGCCACTGCACTCCAGCCTGGGCAGCAGAGCAAGACTCCATCTCAAAAATAAATAAATAAATAAAATAAAAAGCGACAAATGACACAGAGTCCAGAAAAAAAAAAAAGTCAGTTAATGTGACGTGACCCATCATATCAACAAGCTAAAGAAGAAAAATCGGCCAGGCACAGTGGCTCATGCCTGTAATCCCAGTACTTTGGGAGGCCAAGGCTGGTGGATCACGAGGTCATGAGTTCAAGACCAGCCTGGGCAAGATAGTGAAACCCCATCTCTACTAAAAATACAAAATTTAGCTGGGTGTGGTGGTGCACGCCTGTAATCCCAGCTACTCAAGAGGCTGAGGCAGAAGAATCACCCGAACCTGGGAGGCGGAGGTTGCAGTGAGCCAAGATCACGCCACTGCACTCACTCCAGCCTGGGCAACAGAGCAAGACTACATCTCAAAAAAATAAGAAGAATAATAAAGAAGAAAAAAAATCATATCAATAATGCAAAAAAAAAAGCATTTGACAAAATCAAACACCCATTCATGATAAAAAACTGTCAGCAAACTAGGAATAGAGAGGAACTTCCTCCACTAGATAAAAAACATCTACAAAAAGCCTACAGCTAACATCATTCTTAATGGTAAGAAATTAATCCTCCGCCTAAGATGAGGAACAAGGAAAGGATGTCCCTTCTCACTACTGCTGTTTAAAATCGTATTAGAAGTCCTAGCTAATGCAAGACAAGAAAAGAAAAGTAAAGGTAGACAGATTGGGAAGGAAGAATTAAAACTGTTGTACTGGCTGGGCGTGGTGGCTTATGCCTGTAATCCCAGAAATTTGGGAGGCTGAGGCAGGCAGATCACTTGAGCCCAGTAGTTTGAGACTAGCCTGGGCAGCATAGCAAAACCCTGTCTCTATTTATATAAACTAGTTTAAAAAAAAAAAAAAAAAAAGAACTGTTGTAGTTTGCAGGTGACATGATTGTTTATGCAGCTAAATAAAAAACATTCACAACACCAAATGCTGAGGATGTAGAACAGCAGGAAATTTCATTCATTGCTGGTGGAAATGCAAAATGGTACAGCCACTTTGAAAGATAGTTTGGCAGTTTCTTACAGCACTAAACATACTATTATCATACAATTCAGCAATCATGCTCCTTGGTATTTACCCAAATAAACTGGAAACTTGTGCCTATAACACCAACACTTTGGGAGGCTGAGTCAGAAGGATTGTTTGAGCCCAGGACTTCAAGATCAGTCTGGACAACATAGTAAGACCCTATCTCTACAAAAAATTTTAAAATTAACTGGGTATGGTAGTGTGCACTGGTGGTCCCAGCTACTTGGGAAGCTAATGTAGGAGGATCACTTGAGCCCAGGAGGTCAAGGCTGCAGTGAGCTATGATTGTGCCACTGCGCTCCAGCCTATGTGACAGAACAAGACCCTGTCTCAAAGAAAAAAGAGAAAGAGAAACACACAGGGCTCTGAAGTGATGCCAAATGAGAGGAGACAGCCTGGAGATTTGGGAGACAGGGCTTGCAGGCAGAAGGTGAGCTCTGGGAAGGGGCTAGGAGATGGCCCAGGCTGCATGTAGGGAGAATGAAAGCAAGCCAGGCCAGCCGCTCACAGTGGCTTACGGCTGTAATCCCAACACTTTGGGAGGCCGAGGCGGGCGGATCACCTGAGGTCAGGAGTTCGAGACCAGCCTGGCCAACATGGCGAAACCCCGTCTCTACTAAAAATATCAAAAAAATTAGCCAGGCGTGGTGGCAGGCACCTGTAATCCCAGCTGCGCAGGACACTGAGGCAGGAGAATCACTTGAACCCGGGAGGCAGAGGTTGCAGTGAGCCGAGATTGCGCCATTGCACTCTAGCCTGGGGGACAGAGTGAGACTTTGTCTAAAAAAAGAAAAAAAAAAAAAGCCAGGCCAGGGGCTGGAGCAGGGAGGACAAAGGACAGAAAGGCCAGAGATGTGGGCAGGGGCCAGGTCACCTATCTGAGGCCATGACAGGAGTTTGAATTTTATTTTAATTAGAATAAGAGTCATAGCGGTTGGGATTCTTCTTGCAAACACGGAAGGACTCTGGCCAATTTAAGAAAAGGAATGGACTGAAAAAGCAGCTCACAGAACCACCAAGAAGGCTGATCAATTAGGCTTAGAAAAACACACAACCACTCTGTGAGGCTGGGCAGTCAGCAAAACAGGCAGAATCACCTCCCGGAGCTGGTGCAGAGGGCATGCCCCCGCCAGAGTGACTATGTTGCCCAGGCTGGTCTGGAACTCCTGGGCTCAAGCGATCCTCCTGCCTTGCCCTCCCAAACTGCTGGGACTACAGGTGTAAGCCACTGTATGGGGCTTCACTCACGTTCTTGACAGCCAGATTCAAGTTCTGAAGAATATTTATTTTAATCAACTTTCAAAACTCTTAAGTCCTGATCAAGGAAAAGGGAGAAAAAGCAAATAAGTAGGCATGTATTGTATGGAAGGTATTTCAAAATGGCCAGGGAGGAGAGGAGACAGTAACTCTAGTGCACACACCGTTTCACTCAGGGAAAGTCACAAAAGTCAGCCACAACCCCAGGCTATGAAAGGAGTCAAGGTGGCTGTTACAGGCCAGGTGAAAACAACTTTAAATGGCATCAGTTCAAGACTATTACATTGTTGGACTGGAAATAGTTACTAGATTATTTCTGGGAGTAGTAGAAGTAGTGAAGTATCAATATGAAAACAGTTGAGATGTCCGCCTTATTTAACCCCTAAACCAGAGGTTTTCAATCCTGGCTGCAAATTAGAAGCACCTGGGAATCTTAAAACAACAACAACAACAGCTGGGCACAGTGGCTCACGCTTGTAATCCCAGCACTTTGGGAGGCCGAAGCGGGTGGATCACGAGGTCAAGAGATGCAGACCACGGTGAAACCCCGTCTCTACTAAAAATACAAAAAAATTAGCCGGGCGTGGTGGCGGGCGCCTGTAGTCCCAGCTACTCAGAGAGGCTGAGGTAGGAGAGTGGCGTGAACCCGGGAGGCGGAGCTTGCAGTGAGCCGAGATCGCGCCACTGCACTCCAGCCTGGGCGACAGAGCGAGACTCCGTCTCAAAAAACAACAACAACAACAACAACAAACAATGGAAACCAACATCTCCAGGGAAAGCCCAGGGCCTCAGCTGCTTCGAGGGCTCCCTGGGGTTAGGAATCATTCCCAAAGCTTGGTGCTCACTGACTTGGGAAGGCGAGAGGTTTGAAATTCAAGCAGCCAGGCAATTTCTGTGCAACGCCTGCCAATGCTTTGGACATCTCTTCATTATTTACAGTTCTGAGTTCAAAGAATTTTTAAGACTTAAAAATTACCAGATCCACACGAGGTCAGCAGATCAAGACCATCCTGGCTCACATGGTGAAACCCCGTCTCTCCTAAAAAATACAAAAAATTAGACAGGCGTGGTGGCAGGCGCCTGTAGTCCCAGCTACTTGGGAGGCTGAGGCAGGAGAATGGTGTGAATCCAGGAGGCGGAGGTTGCAGTGAGCCGAGATTGCACCACTGCACTCCAGCCTGGGCGGCAGAGCGAGACTCCATCTCAAAAAAAAAAAAAATTACTGGATCCAAATTTTTGCTTGATCTATTCTGGTGGGTAGTATCACAAGCCTTTATTTTGTTGCTGTTGTTTTACAAATTTACATTTTAATTGCCTTTATTTATTTATTTGAGATGGAGTTTTGCTCTTGTTGCCCAGGCTGGAGTGCAGTGGCTCAATCTTGGCTCACTGCAACCTCCGCCTCCCAGGTTCAAGCGATTATCCTGACTCAGCCTCCCGAGTAGCTGGGACTACAGGCACTCGCCACCACACCTGGCTAATTTTTGTATTTTTAGTAGGGACAGGGTTTCACCATGTTGTCTAGGCTGGTCTTGAACTCCTGACCTCAGGTAATCCGCCCACCTCAGCCTCTCAAAGTGCTGGGATTATAGGCATGAGCCACCATGTCCAGCCTGCCTGTCTTTACAAAGAAAAAATAATTAAGCCTTGAGAATTTGTAATAGTTATATTTTTCTTTGTAACCGTAATCTTTAGGCTTTTAATAACATCTAGTTTGTAACTCAGCTTAATTTTTTTTCTCTGCTAAGGTATGAGGCTAGGGTGTGTAACTGTAAATTTGTAATTTATACTGAGGGTATGAGTTGGGCATGGCAGGAAAGCCGCTGGGACCCTACAGTAGACTATTTGTCATTCTTCAGCACAAAGGGGATGACAGCAGCCAGCGCTTCCTGCCTTGTACTCATACACTGGAGTGTGCTGAAGCATACTGAGGAGGCAGGGCCATCTCAGATGCCCCATCCTGCTCCTGACTTCGCAAGCTGCCACTCTGGGCAGTGCCGGCACAGGGGGAGCAGACACAGCTCAGTTGCTCATCGAGTTCTGTGGGCTTTGCAACCATTGGAAACTCCAGAAACCTTAGCTTCACAGCTTGGAGAAAAGGAGAGTTTGGGTTGTCAGCTTACTTAAGGGTGGTCCTAGAAAGGCCGCCTGCAGAGAGCACATTTTAGTAGCATTGGCATGGGGCACACCTGGCCTGTGGACCAGGCCCTGAGAAATAGCAGCCTGTGGGAGGGGTCAGGAGATTCACAGAAAGAGTGAGTATAATGAAGAGAGCTGAATTCCTGATTAGAAAGAAGTTTTTTGTTGTTGTTGTTGTTGTTTGTTTTTTTTTTGAGACAGAGTCTTGCTCTGTCACCCAGGCTGGGGTGCAGTGGCGCAATCTGGGCTCACTGCAAGCTCCGCCTCCTGGGTTCACGCCATTCTCCTGCCTCAGCCTCCCGAGTAGCTGGGACTACAGGCGCCCGCCAACACTCCTGGCTAATTTTTTTTTGTATTTTTAGTAGAGACGGGGTTTCACCGTGGTCTCGATCTCCTGACCTCGTGATTCTCCCTCCTCGGCCTCCCAAAGTGCTGGGATTACAAGCATGAGCCACCGCGCCCGCCCAGGTTTTTAATGGAGCGTGCTAGACATTATGGAGCTTTCTCTCCCTCTTTTTATCTTCAAACACCGTTTATCTCCGCTGCCTTCCTCGGAATCCTGGAACTATATTTCCCAGACCCTCTTGCCTCCAGCGTTCTAGGATTTACATTCTGCCAAGGACCAAGGATAGGTACTCCTGCATTATTTGAAAGACAAAGGGATGCTGAGGCCGCGAGCAGTGGGCATGTGGGGACCTCAGCACACTTGAGGCCTTGCAGCCACCTCCAGGCACCCGCTGCGAGGCTGCCGCTCCCTGATGGGCGTTTGAGCATCATGGAGGTTTCTGACCAGGGAACAGGGGGCAGCAATTTCCTAGGTCCCCGTCCCACAGCTGCCATGATGAACCTGGAAACTAACACCTTACTTTCCTGGATTTTTTCATGCTGCTTAGCATCTTTCTTCATGCTATTTTGACAAACTTCCCTGGATTTTTGCTCCTTTAGACCTGCCAGCAGTTTTTACAGTATCTGATTCCATAATTTAAATCCCTTTCTGCTTAAAATATCTAGAATGGTTTCTGTTTTTCCAGTTGAACACTGCGTAAGTGTTTGGTGCCAGAAGTGGCCCCAGGAAACAACTCTCAAATGTGGGTGTCTCAGTCTGTTCAGGCTGCTGCAGCAAAACAGCTTAGACTGCGTAATTTATACACAACAGCATGTCTTGCTCGCAGTTCTGGAGGTGGGGAAGTCCAAGATCAAGAAGCCAGGTATTCAGTGTCTGGTGAGGGCCCATTCATCTTAGATGGCACCCTCTATGTGTCCTCACGTGGCAGAAGGGCAAAAAAGGGCAAACAATAGCCGGGCATGGTGGTGGGTGCCTGTAATCCCAGCTACTCGGGAGACTGAGGTATGAGAATTGCTTCAACCCGGGAGGTGGAGGTTGCAGTGAGCTGAGATCACGCCACTGCACTCCAGCCCTTGTGACAGAGGGAGACAGAGGGAGAGCCAGGTGCAGTGGCTCACACCTGTAATCCCAGCACTTTGGGAGGTCGAGTCAGACAGATCACCTGAGGTCGGGAGTTCAAGACCAGCCTGACCAACATGGAGAAACCCCGTCTCTACTAAAAATACAAAATTAGCTGGGAGTGGTGGCACATGCCTGTAATCCCAGCTACGCAGGAGGCTGAGGCAGGAGAATCACTTGAACCCAGGAGGCAGAGGTTGCAGTGAGCCAAGATCATACCACTGCACTTCACCCTGGGCAACAGAATGAAATTCTGTCTCAAAAAAAAAAAAAAGAAAAAAAAGATTATATTACAAAATGATCATTGTGGAAAAGGTAAAGCAGGGTAAGGGGCTTGGAGTGTTTGGGTAGGCATGGATGTTGCATTTTTAAGTGGGGACATTGGCCCAGCATGGTGGTTCACACCTGTTATCCCAGCACTTTGGGATGCTGAGGCAGGTGGATCACTTATGGTCAGGAGTTCAAGACCAGCCTGGCTGACGTGGCAAAACCCTGTCTTTACTAAAATAAAAAATTAACTGGGTGTGGTGCACACCTGTAGTCCTAGCTACTCAGAAGGCTGAGGTGGGAGGATCACGTGAGCCTGGGAGTTTGAGGTTGCAGACAGCTATGATCATGCTACTACACTCCATTCTGGGCGACAGAGCGAATAATCCCACTTCATAAAATCAATCACCATAAGCAAAGTTAAAAAAAAAATGACATGGCTAGGCATGGTGCATGCCTGTAGTCCCAGCTACTTGGGAGGCTGAGGCAGAGGGGATCACTTGATCCCAGGAGTTCAAGGCTGCAGTGAGCCCTGATTGTGCCATATCACTCCTGCTGGATGACAGAGCAAGACCCTGCCTGTAAACAGCAAACAAACGACAAACCAGAAAAAGATACTGGAAACTATGCCACAGACACGGGGCTATTCTAATTATTATTATTATTATTATTATTTTAATTTCTATTTTTTTAGATTTTTTTGTAGAAACAAGGTTTCACCATGTTGCCCAGGCTGTTCTCGAACTCCTGGGCTCAAGCAATCCTCTCATCTTGGCCTCCCAAAGTGCTGGGATTGCAGGTGTGAGCCAATCTGTCCGGCCCTCTCTGCCTTATAAGGAGTTCTTAGAAATAGAAAAGATTAATCCAAATGAAAAATGGGCAACAGACACAGTTTATAGAACAAGAAATGCAAATGGCCCTGGAATCAATGAAAGGATGCTCAACCTCTCTCATGTAAGAGAAAAGTAGGCACATTAAAACTTGACGGAAATACTGCTTTTTACCTATTGCATCAGCAAAAACCCGAATGTTGAAGAAACAGGAGCTTTCCTACGTTGCTGACGAAAATGTAAAATGTTACCACCCCAATAGGGAACACTTTGTCAAGGCAGTATTTAATCCAATTTAAAAATATGTTTGACTCTGCAACCCTTTTTCTGAGTACTAATCATTCAGATACACAAGCATGTATACAAAAGGCTATGGTTACAAGCTTGACACAACAAAAGACTTTAAACTAAAAAACCCAAATGCTCATCCGTCAGAGTTTGGTTAAATAAACTATGGCCCATTCACAAAAAGGAATATAATGCAGCAGTAAAAAATAATGAGGATGTTATCATTGTCCAGGATATACTGTTAAATGAACAAAAGCAAGGTGCTGAGTATTGTAGACAGAGCGCTACATTTTATTTATAAAACGGGGAGGGGGAGGAGTAAGTAAGCACATTTGCATTGGTTTGTTCATGAATGAACATAGGAAAGGCCCATGAGGAACTAATAAAAGTAGCAACCCATAGACACTGTATATCTTATGTATGTATATGTATATATACACATAAATATAATTATTAATATTTTATACTTATTTTACTTATTTTATAAACCTTATAAAATAAAAATATTTTATTTATTATTAATAAAATAAATTATTTAGTAATATTAATCATGTATATATGATTAATGTATTAATGATTAATATATATAGTAATATTAATCATGTAATATATTAATATATAAATAATATATGAAAATACATTTAGTTATATTTTTAAATACTTTTTTTTTTTGAGATGGAGTCTTGCTCTGTTGCCCAGGCTGGAGTGCAGTGCTATAATCTCGGCTCACTGCAACCTCCGCCTCCTGAGTTCAAGTGATTCTCCTGCCCTAGCCTAAGGAGTAGCTGGGATTGCAGGCACACGCCATCACGCCTGGCTAATTTTTGTATTTTTAGTAGAGACAGGGTTTTGCCATGTTGGCCAGGCTGATCTCAAACTCCTGACCTCAAGTGATCTGCCTGTCTTGGCCTCCCAAAGTGCTGGGATTACAGGCGTGAGCCACCATATCCGGCCTAAAAATACTATTTTTGAACCATGTAGGCATATTACCACTCGAGCAAGAAATAAAAACAAAAAATGAAAAAGCAAAGCAATGCTGAGTAAACTGAGATTGTGCTTGAGATTTAGCTCAATTGTTGATAGTTTATGCTCATAAATTATCTCCCCATTTGAAAAGGTCCTGTGTATTGGAGGAGAGAAGAGACCCAGATTACATGGAAGAAACATTAAATTAGAAAAGATAAACCATTGCCTGTGATTGCAAGTGGCACGACACTTCATTATTCCTTTCTCCTGTACCCACATTTTTTTTTTTTTGAGACATGGTCTCATTCTGTCTCCCAGGATGGAGTGCAGTGGCACGATCTCAGCTCACTGTTGGCTCCACCTCCCAGGCGCAGGTGCGTGCCACCATACCTAGCTATTTTTGTATTTTTGTAGAGATGGGACCTCATTATGTTGCCCAGACTGGTCTAGAGTGATCCTCTTGCCTTGGCCTCCCAAAGGGCTGGTATTACAAACATAAGCCACTGCACCCAGCCACCCACAAATCTTGGATGATGATATTATTTGTTACCATGTCAGTCCTTCTAGACCAATGCCTGGCACAGAGTTAAGTGGCACTTGCCCAATGTTCTTTCTTTTCTTTCTCCAGGATGGTAGGGTCTGTTTATTTTTCCTGCATCCTAGGACATAGCTTGTGCCTGAGATCTAACATTCAACAAATGTTGGTTGAAACTGTGTATAAATGAATGAATGAGTGGCCAACAAATTGGTCCTACCTATTACACTTAAGAACATATGGAAAAAGTAAATATGAAGCAAAGGTGGTTATGTTAGGTACATCTTCAATTAGACTTCTAGGAACAAGGTGAAAATTCTCAAAACTTGATCTATGTTATAAATTTCATATGCACAGAACTTGTCATTGCCAAGGACATGATGTCATCATAGCTTTATAAATAGAATGGGAATGTTTAAGATCTTCCACTTTAGCTTTGAATGTACTACAAAAGGTACAGTAGTTTCTTGACAGTGCTTAAAAGTGTAGTTACAAGGCACAAGCAGTAATTACAGATTAGTATCATCAGGCTGTGCCTTGACTTCAGTCCAGCATGGCTCCTGGTGGCCTGCCACAGAGATAAGGCAAAGCTGGAATTCCCCAGCTGAAAATGTGGCAGCCACTAGGGAGCAGCCACTGGGTGGGAGGGGTGCTCCCTCCCAAACAGAAAGTTCAGTGAAAAATCTCCATTCCTGGGGCGACTGGGTGGTCCCAACTGGTTAGGGCTAAGGTGAGTGACAGGAAATACTAAGCATGGTGTCTTAATTTATGAATAAATACCATGTGGAACTCTCACACTTTTGCTTTCCAAACCCAGGTAATGCAAATGCAGATTCTCAGTCATTTTAATTTTGCTTACATTCACCATTTTTCCATGACCACTTGTGTTGATTTACATAAATTTCAACAATGTATCTGTTTATAATGCCTGTATAAAGATGGCTTTAGGCTTTTGGATGTGTTCATTCAGTGAAAATAAAAATAAGTGAAATAATGAGTAAAAACGGAAATAAGAAACTGGGAGGCACCAGCCTGGGCAACATAGTGAGACCCTCAAAAAAAAAAAAAGGAAAGAAAAGAAAAACCCCAAGACAAACAAACAAAGGAAGCATTGTGTAGTGCTCTGAGGCCAGCTGCCTGGATTTGCTCATGGTTCTCCACTTGCTAACTCTGGGTGACCTTGGGGAATTTACTTAGTCCTGTGGTTTGCATGTGTCCCCTCTAAAACTCAGGTGTTGCCAATGTGACAGTATTAAGAGGTAGGCCTTTAAGAGGCAATGAGACCATGAGGACTCCTTCCTGGTTAATGGGATTAAGGCCCTTATAAAAGAGGCTTCATGTAGCACTTGCCCATTCGCCTCTCTACCCTCTGCCATATGAGGACACGGCATGCCTCCCCTCCGGAGGATACAGCCCTCACCAGATCACCAGGTGCCATTGCCTTGACCTTGGACTTCCCAGCCTCCAGAACTGTGAGAAATTCCTTTGTATATTACCCAATCTCAGGTATCCTGCTATAGCAGCACAATATGGACTAAGACACTTGGCCTTTTCATGCTTCAGAGTTCTCATCTATAATAGAGAAATAATCATGGCAGCCTCATAAGATTGCTAAGAGGGTGCAGTTCAATGAGTTAATATTTGTAAAGCACTAACGACAACGTCTGACACTTAGGAGATGCTGTTAAGCACCATGTGTTTGATGTGAGGGTAATGGGGGAACTGCTTTTTGTGCTTGTGTGACAGCAGTTTTGTGAGATATGTTTTTAGGAATCTGGCTTTGATTAGTTATTGGCTTTAATATCAGTTTTGTTCTATAAAAAGGCCCACTAACTTGTATGATGTCTGTTGGTCAAAGTAACAGGAAATGGGAGTCTCAGAAAGATTAACTGCAGAGTCAAAGCTTTCCATAGACAGCATAAAAAGCTGCTGCTCATGGTTGTGCAAACTGTGTTTTGCACCACTCTGTGTGAGCCCCGTCCCATTATAGTTGTCATCAAATGGGACAGTGACTATGACCGTGTCCAGTAGCACGTGGTAAGGGGTCTGAAGAAAGGCTTGCCTTTTTCTTTCTTTCTTTTTTGAGATGGAGTCTTACTCTGTCACCTGGGCTAGAGTACAATGGCGCAATATCAGCTCACCGCAAACTCCACCTCCTGGGTTCAAGTGATTCTCATGCCTTAGCCTCCCAAGTAGCTGGGATTATAAGTGTGTGCCACCACACCCGGCTAATTTTTGTATTTTTAGTAGAGTCAGCGTTTTGCTATGTTGGTGAACAGGTTGGCCTCGAACTCCTGACCTCAAGTGATCCACCTGCCTTGGCCTCCGCAAGTGCTGGTATTACAGGTGTGAGCCACCGCTCCAGCTGGCTTGCCTTTTTCTGGTTGAGTAAAAGTGTTGCCTGGCTAGCAAGGAGCATTGGGATGGAGTAAATGCCCTTGGGCAGAAGCTTCAGGGGCTGCAGGGGGTTGGGAAGAGGGGAGCAGGACCACAGGGAGGAAGGGTAACACAATAGCAATGTGAGGGCTGATGTCAATGCACCCACATGCCTGACCACCTGTAGGGGATGGCCCTAAGTGCGTCTACCAAGGTACTCAGCATCCCTGCAGCCCTCTTGCCACAAGACTACATCCTGCGGTATACTTTGAATAAATCAGGAAGTTTGCCAGTAGGCTGAGTCTCCCATGTGATGTGTCACTCTGACCACCCACAGGCTAGCCCATGGCTACCCAAGTGTGCTCTGAAGCCTGGCTGGCCTCACGTCCTTGCACCTCATCTCCTTTTTCAGCCTCCCCTTCTAAACTTCTTTTCTCAGGAGGACACTTTCTTCAGGGAACACCAGAGGGAGAAGAGATAACCATCATCAACAACGGGTAAAGCCATTATGAGTGTGACCCCTTTCAGAGTTAACAAAGAACAAAGGGTGAATTGCGATGCTGACTGGATCATATGGGTCATCTTTTCTTCAAACTTCAAACAACCCTGGGCATTTTTAAATCGAGGGTGTGACACGGTAGATGAACTAATACCAGTGATATTCCTTGGCCAATAAGAAATCAAGAATTGACAATTAGGTATCTGGGTTTTTAAAAATTGTGGTTAAAAACACCTAACATAGGATTTATCACTTAACCATTGTTAAGTGTACAGTTCAGTAATGTTACGGATATTTATATCATTGTGAAACAGATCTCCAGAAGTTTTCCATCTTGTAACTGGAAGCTGTGCTTATTAAACAACAAGGCCCTCATGTCCCTGCCCCCAGCCCCTGGCAACCACCATTAGGCACCTCATTAAGTGTAATGATACTGTATTCATCATTTGCACACACACACACACACACACACACACACACACACACACACACCCCTATCCTTAGCTCAGGCTGCTATAGCAAATTACCATAGACTGGGTGGCTTAAACAACAAACATTTATTCTCACAGTTCTGGAACCTGAAAGTCAGAGATCAGGGTGTCAGCATGGCTGGAGTTCTTGGTGAGGGCCTTCTTCCTGGCTCACAAAACGTTGATTTCTTGTTGCCTCCTCACATGGCACAGAGAGACAGAGGCAGACACAGAGAGAGAGAGGACGCTCTCTTATTCTCTTCTTATAAGAGCATTAAACCCATTCATGAAGGTGCAATTCTCATGATCTAATTATTTCCTGAAGGCCCCACCTCCTAATACTATCATCATGAAGGTTAGAATGTCAGCATTCGAATTTTGCGGGGGACACAGACATTCTGTCCATAGCAGATATACATATATTTTGTACATACATATATAGGAGTCTTCCTCCTTTTTTTCTTCTTTTAATTCTTTAGAGTTTTCTATTGCAGGCCAAGGGAAAAATGCTCCTTTAATGTATTTTACCTCTTTGACTTTGTTGGTTGGAGGTACCCCAGGATGGAAACACAGCTTAAGTAATGTCACCTGCTCCAAATGCAATCCATACAAATTGCACCCTGTGTTCAGAACCCAGGCCTTTTTGAACCCAGCAGGCCACCATCAGAAAAAGAAAAATACGAACCTTAAGCCAAAATGAACTGAAAGATTGCAACACCTTAAAGAAGGCCTATTAAGGATAAAACTAGGCCAAGCACCTGTAATCCTAGCACTTTGGGAGGCCAAGTTAGGGGAATCACATGAGCCCAGAAGTTTAAGAACTGCCTGGGCAACACAGGAAGACCCCATCTCTACTAAACACACAAAAAATTAGCCAGGCATGGTAGCATGTGCCTGTAGTCCCAGCTTCTCAGGAGGCTGAGGCAGGAGAATCACTTGAGCCCAGGAGTTTGAGGCTGCAGTGAGCTGTGATCGCCACTGCGCTCTAGAATGCGCAACAGAGCGAGATTCTGTCTCAAAAAAAAAAAAAAAAAGATAAAAGTATGCCATTTATTGTGGCAAGAAGAAAGATCCATTAGAAGGCACACATGAGACACTGAGACTTTGAGGACAGATGCTTTGATGAATTGCAAAGGCAGAGAAAGATGGCAGGATTAGTTTCCACTTGAGTAGGGGTTTGTTTATCCCACATATCTGAAGTTGCAGACAACATGCCCAGTGTTTCTCTGAATTGGGGGCGGGGTGCTGCACTGCCTCTAAAGTGAGCTTTGACAAACCGAGCGGAGCAGTGATCTCATCCTTACGTGCCCCGAGCCCAGGTTGGCAGGCAGCACCGCAGGAGAGGGTGGGGTCTCCAGGATGCCGGCCACCAGCACTTCAGGAGGACAGAAAGGACCAACCACAGATTTGGAGTTTCCTTTGCATCACATTATGGTTAAGAGTCTTTCTGTCTCAGCCGGGCGCAGTAGCTCACGCCTGTTAATCCCAGCACTCTGGGAGGCCAAGGAAGGCGGATCACCTGAGGTCGGGAGTTTGAGACCAGCCTGACCAACATGGAGAAACCCTGTCTCTACTAAAAATATAAAATTAGCCGGGCATGGTGGCTGTACTCCCAGCTACTCGGGATGCTGAGGCAGGAGAATTGCTTGAAGCCGGCAGGCGGAGGTTGCAGTGAGCCCAGATCCCGCCATTGCATTCCAGCCTGGGCAACAAGAGCAAAACTGCATCTCAAAAAAAAAAAAAAAAAGAGTCTTTCTGTCTCCTCACAACCCCCTTAGCCCCTTGGTGGCAAGGGCAGTGTCTCATTCTGCTTGGTGCTGCTTCCTGCCAGCTCCATCGCCTGCACACAGCTGCTGCGTGGTAAACACAGGGTATACTCAGCGGGGCGGCCTCGAAGTCTTGATCACACCAGGGACTCTCCCCCGCATGTCTAAAGGATGGATGGGACATCTGTGCTTTCCTCCTGAGCCCCCTGCAGCCACTCACCATTTGTCAACTTTATTCTACTTATCCCTTTAGCCTAACATAGAGGACCAAACTCAAGCAACTTACCACGTGGCTTCCCCCACGTGGCTCAGCACATCCACAGACAGCTAGAAGGGAAACCAGGCCTGGCTCAGCCCTGTGGCTGAGCCCTTTCCTCTAAGGCTCCTGCCTCCAGGCCAGTTTCCATATATAGGCTTCTTTCTGCTTCCTGGTTTTTCTGTGGCCTTAATGGGGGGGAACTCATCCTAGCGACCATTCAGTAAAAGTCCAGGGCAAGACAGGTGCAGTGGCTCACGCCTGTAATCCCAGCACTTTGGGAGGCCAAGGCAGGTGAATCACTTGAGCTCAGGAGTTCAAGACCAGCCTGGGCAATATAGTAAGACCTCATCTCTATGTTTAAAAAAGTCCAGGGCAAGGCCTGGCATGGTGGATCACGCCTGTAATCCCAGCACTTTGGGAGGCCGAGTCAGGTGGATCACGAGATCAGGAGTTTGAGACCAGCCTGGGCAATATGGTGAAACCCCATCTCTACTAAAAATGCAAAAATTAGCTGGGAGTGATGGCACATGCCTGTAGTCCCAGCTACTCGGGAGGCTGAGGCAGAAGAGTTGCTTGAACCCAGGAGGCAAAGGTTTCAGTGACAAAGCAAGACTCTATCTCAAAAAAAAACAAAAAACAAACAAAAAAAAGTCCAGAGCAAAAGGTCTACAGTTGAGTCCAAGACTTGGGGAATCTAAGAGATTAAACCTATTTAAGGGTAACAGTAGTGACGAGTGGGGACTTCCATCTAAAACTCCTACACAGTCTATTAAGCAAATACCTACTGTGTTTTAGCCCACAGGCTACATTGCTGTAACAAGAAGATAGAAAAACAAAGTCCTAAATAATAGAGGAGCTCTTTTTTCTTTCACATACAGTCCAGATGTGGTGGCCCAGGCTCGTGGGACAGCTCTGCCATCCTTCCCTGGGGGACGGCTCTGGTTGTTGACATTTCCTGCAAGAGAGCAGGAGAAGGGGCAATGGGGGAAGCCCTCACCGTCATTTGCAAGGACGCTGTTCACGTCACTTCCAATCACATCTCAGTGCAGGAACTCAATCACAGAGCCACCGTGTGCTGTGGGCGAGTCTCAGGCTGCGTGGCCATGGCCCTGCTAAAATTCATGGCCCTAGCCCTGGTCATTCCTTGCCCTCCCCTTCACACCAAGATACCCTTGTCCCCAATATAACACATGATACAGTACAGATGTCCCTGACGTTCAACTTAAGATTTTCGACTTTGTGGTGGCATGAAAGCAACACTCATTCAGTAGGAACCGTATGTACTTGGAGTTCTCATACAGCCCTTCTGTGTTCAGTTTCAGCACAGTATTCAATAAATTGTATGAGATATTCAACACTTCATCACAAAATAGGCTTTGCGTTAGATGATTTCCCCAACTATATGCTAATGTAAGTGTTCTGTGGATGTTAAGGTAGGCGAGGCTAAGCTATGATGTTCAGTAGGTTAGGTGTCTTTTTTTTTTTTTTTTCTGAGACGGAGTCTTGCTGTGTCACCCAGGCTGGAGTGCAGTGGCATGCTCTCAGCTCACTGCAACCTCTGCCTCCCGAGTTCAAGTGATTCACCCACCTCAGCCTCCCGAGTAGCTGGGACTACAGGTGTGCGCCACCATGCCCAGCTAATTTTTGTATTTTTAGTAGAGATGGGGTTTCACCATGTTGGCCAGGCTGGTCTCAAACTCCTGACCTCAAATGATCTGCCTGCCTCGGCCTCCCAAAGTGCTGGGATTACAGGTGTGAGCCACTGTGCCCGGCTAGGTGTCTTTTTTTTTTTTTTTAAGAGATGGATCTTGCTGCGTTGCCCAGGCTGGAGTGTGGTGGCTATTCACAAATGTGATCACAGCACACAGCAAACTCCTGGCCTCAAGTGGTCCTCCTGACTTAGCCTCCTGAGTAGCTGGGATCATAGGCTCATACCACCACAACTTGTTTAGGTTAAGTGTATTAAATGCATTTTTTTTTTTTTTTTTGAGACAGAGTTTCACTCTTGTCACCCAGGCTAGAGTGTAATGGCACGATCTCAGCTCACTGCAACCTCCACCTCCTGGGTTCAAGCAATTCTCCTGCCTCAGCCTCCCAAGTAGCTGGGATTACAGGTGTGCGCCACCATGCCCAGCTAATTTTTGTATTATTATTAGAGATAGGGTTTCACCATGTTGGCCAGGCTAGTCTCAGACTCCTGACCTCAGGTGATCCGCCCGTCTCGGCCTCCCAAACTGCTGGGATTACAGGCGTGAGCCACCGCGCCTGGCCTTGCAACTGGGATTCATTTGAGAATGTGTGGGGCCCCAGGACAACAGGTGTAAATAGGGCTTGTTCTATGCAAACCAGGTCCTGGTCAGGCTCTCTGGTCACCCTTGCCATAGCCTGGCTCAGGGCTCCCTCCCTCCTGCCTGGTGGACAAGTTTCCTGCCTGGCCTCCCAGGTCCCAGGTTTGCATTCTCCCTTCCAGTCTCCACACTACAGCCCAAGGATCTGCTTAATCCATCAAGCTAATCTTGGCATTCCTGGCTCCAAACCACTCGGTGCTTCTTGGTCATCTTAAACTTTCAATTACATCATTGTCATCACTTCTTAAATCGTTAATTACTTTTGCTGTTTGTATTAGTCTGTTCCTGCCACTGTAACAAAATACCTCAGACTAGGTAATTTATAAAGAACAGGCTGGGCACGGTGGCTCATACCTGTAATCCCAGCACTTTGGGAGGCCGAGGCGGGTGGATCACCTGAGGTCAGGAGTTCAATACCAGCCTGGCCAACATGGCAAAACCTCATCTCTACTAAAAATACAAAAATTAGCCAGGCGTGGTGGCGGGCACCTGTAATCCCAACTACTCGGGAGGTTGAGGCTGGTGAATCACTTGAACCCAGGAGGCAGAGGCTGCAGTGAGCTGAGATCGTGCCACTGCACCCCAGCCTGGGTGACAGTGCAAAACACCATCAAAAAAACAAACAAAACCATCAAAAAAACAAACAAAACATAAAAAACACCAGAACTTTATTTCTCACAGTTCTACTTTTTTTTTTTTAACCAATACACTTGATGTCTCAAACTCTATTTCTCACAGTTCTGTGGAGGCTGGGAGGTCTTAGATCGGGGTGCTGGCAGGTGTGTGGTCTCCGAGGGTAACTCTGCTCCCAGATGCCACCTTGTGGCCGCATCCTCTGGAGCACAGGGACTCTGCGTCCTCACATGGCAGAAGGCAGAAGAGGCAAGACTTGAATGCCACGTGAAACCTTTTTAATAGGGGTCTTAATCCCATTCACTAGGGAGGAGCCCTCATGGTCTAATCACCTTTTAAAAGGCCACCTCTTAGTATTATCACATTGGCCATTAAATGTCAACACCTGAAGTTTGAAGGGAACACATTCAAACAGTAGCACTGTTTTAGTTTAAATTATGTGAAGTTCTTCTTGCTATATCAGTAACCTGTGGCTTTTGGCTAGGTGTGGGAGCTCACACCTGTAATCCTAGCACTTTGGGAAGCTGAGGCAAGAGGATCACCCAAAAGTTCGAGACTAGCCTGGGTAACATAGTGAGACTCCCATCTCTACAAATACTAATAATATTAAATGTTGGCCGGACGCAGTGGCTCACGCCTGTAATCCCAACATTTTGGGAGGCTGAGGCAGGTGAATCACCTGAGGTCAGGAGTTTGAGCCCAGCCTGGCCAACATGGTGAAACTCCATTGCTACTAAAAATACAAAAATTAGCTGGGCGTGGTAGTGCATGCCTGTAATCTCAGCTACTCAGGAGGCTGAGGCAGGAGAATCACTTGAATCTAGAAGGCAGAGGTTGCAGTAAGCCAAGATCACACCCCTGCACTCCAGCCTGGGCAACAGAGCAAGACTCTGTCTCAAAAAAATAAAAATAAAAAACAAAAACAAAAAAACAAAAAAGGCTGGACGCCATGGCTCACGCTTGTAATCCCAGCACTTTGGGAGGCCGAGGCGGGCGGATCACGAGGTCAGGAGATCAAGACTACGGTGAAACCCCGTCTCTACTAAAAGTACAAAAAAAATTAGCGGGCGTGGTGGTGGGCGCCTGTAATCTCAGCTACTCAGGAGGCTGAGGCAGGAGAATGGCGTGAACCCGGGAGGCGGAGCTTGCAGTGAGCCGAGATCGCGCCACTGCACTCCAGCCCAGGCAACAGAGCCAGACTCAGTCTCAAAAAAAAAAAAAAAAAAAAAAAAAAAAAAAAAAAAAAAAAAAAACTTAGCCGGGTGTGGTGGTATGCGCCTGTAGTCCCAGCTACTTGGGAGGCTCAGATAGGAGGATATCGCTTCAGCCCAGGAATTCCAGGCTGCAGTCAGCTATGATCATGACACTGCACACCAGCCTGGGCAATGGAGAGAGACCCTGTCTCTAAAAAACAAACAAACAAAAAGACCAGAGTGGCTGCACCATTTTGCATTCCACCAGCAGTGAATGAGAGCTCCTATTGCTGCACATCCTTGCCAGGTCATAAGTCGTGCTCTGGATTTGGGCCATCCTAATTGGTGATGTTGACAGAGTTAAACTTTGATGATGTCTCTGAAAAGCAACCTGACTCAGACTACATAAAGGCTGGTAGAAACCTCAGAAAAGACTGAGGGGATCCCACAGCTCAGGGAGCCCAGAGCTCCTCAGGGCACGAGGGTAGTGCAGCAGCTGTGGCAGGGTGAGGCTCCCAAGCACGTGGCCCGAGCAGCCTCATGCTGTCCCACACACCCTGCATGCCATGGGGAGAGCGGCTAAAGGAGCCTGGGCCCCAGGAAAGGCACGTGGAGGTCGCTGAGAGAGGGGCCTTACAACAGGGACAAGAAGGACTCAGATAACAGACACTTGGCCAGAGCCCATGGTGGAGCTGGGCTTCCTCTGCTAGGGGCTAGGAACAGAACAGTGAGCAAGACTTAACTCAGGGCTCGTGCCTTCCCGTCACAGGGCTGGCTGACCTCCTCAGAAGACATCAAACAACTAGACAATTGTCATCTGGTGAAAAGTGCTATGCTAGGGAACTTCAAAGTATTGCGTTGGGGGAGGGGAACGCCAGGGCAGCTTCATGGAATAAATGATTCTACATCGAGACTTCAAGGATAAATAGAGATTGCTGGGGGAAGTTGTGCAGGGTTGGCCTTCAGACAGAGTTGAACATATGTGCAAAGGACAGAGGACGGAACGCTTAGGGGCTGGCTACAGAGGAGAGTTGGGGTTGGAGAGTGAGCAGGAGCCAGTTATAAAGAACACAGGAAGTCCCAGTAAGAAAGTTGTATGTTATCCCCAGGGCACCGAGACGCCCTTGAGGGATTTATCTATCATCTATTTTTTTAAAGTTTCCTGGTTTATTACGTAAACCTACAATGAAACTGCCAATGAAAATTGTAAGATATAAACTAACTGTAAAAACGTAGGCCAGGCGCAGTGGCTCACACCTGTAATCCCAGCACTTTGGGAGGCCAAGACGGGCAGATCACCTGAGGTCAGGAGTTCAAGACCAGCCTGACCACCATGGTGACACCCCCATCTCTACTAAAAATACAAAATTAGCTGGACGTGGTGGCACATGCCTGTAATCCCAGCTACTGGGGAAGCTAAGGCAGGAGAATCACTTGAACCCGGGAGGCGGAGGTTGCAGTGAGCTGAGATCGATCGCACCACTGCACTCCAGCCTGGGCAACAGGAGTGAAACTCCATCTCAAAATAAATAAATAAATAAAAATTTGCTATATCAAACACCATCAGTTTTTTTGTTTTGTTTTCTCCTTTTTTTTTGTAGAGATGGAGTGTCTCACTATGTTGCCGGGGCTGGTCTTGCACTCCTTGCTGAGCTCAAGCAATCCTGCCATCTCGGCCTATCAAATTGCAATGAGCCACTATGCCCAGCCAACGGCCACTTTGGAAGACAGTTGATGGTTTCTTAGAAAACTAAACATACTGTTACTATACAATCCAGCATTTGTGCTTCTTTGTATTTACCAAAATAAATTGAAAACTTATGTCCACACGAAAACCTGCGCATGGAATACAGCAGCTTTATTCACAACTGCCAAAACTTGGAAGCAACCAAGATGTCCTTCTGTAGGTAATGGATAAACTGTGGTTCGTCCAGACAATGGGATGCTATTCAGTGTTAGAATGAACTGAGCTATTAAACCATAAAAAACATGGAGGAACCTCAAATGTATATTGTTAAGTGAAAGCAGCCAATCTGCAAAGGCAACATACTGTATGATTCCAACTCTGACAACCTGGAAAAGCCAAAATTATGAATCACACAGAAAAGGTCTGTAAAAAATACACAGGAAAGAGGAATCTGAGTCCCATCAACAGGGATGGAGAAAGGAGGCGAAGCTTTACCTTCTTCCCCTCTGTATTATTTGAGTTGCTTTTTACAATGGGCATGTAATACCTTTTACCTGCTTTAATTAAATTAAAATTAAATTAAAAATTACATTTGTAAGCTGATTTATTGCTTACAATATATTGTGGACATATGCATTTGTAATGGGAGCAGGGTATTTCATCCCAAGGATGTACCAAAAATATTAACTTTGACTCCATTTGATTTGTCTCTAATTTTAAAAATTTCAAATAAGATGGGAGAAGTATTCCTTTTTTTTTTTTTTTCTTTTGAGACAGAGTCTCGCTATTTCGTCAGGCTGGAGTGAAGTGGTGTGATCTCGGCTCACTGCAACCTTTGTGCCCCTGGGTTCAAGTGATTCTCCTGCCTCAGCCTCCCAAGTAGCTGGGATTACAGGCATGCACCACCATGCCTGGCTAATTTTTGTATTTTTAGTAGAGATGGGATTTCACCATGTTGGCCAGGCTGGTCTCGAACTCCTGACCTCAGATGATCCACCCGCCTAGGCCTCCCAGAGTGCTGGGATTACAGGTGTGAGCCACTGTGCCCAGCCTGAGAAGTATTCTTTTACATAATCTCTGCATACTGAAACCTTGGTTCTTATCATGGACATTTTCAAGTATTTTTTTTTTTTTTTTTTTTTTTTTTTTTTTTTTTTTTTGAGATGGAGTCTTGCTCTGTCCCCCAGGCTGGAGTGCAGTGGAACGATCTTGGCTCACTGCAAGCTCCGCCTCCCGGGTTCACGCCATTCTCCTGCCTCAGCCTCTCCAAGTAGCTGGGACTACAGGCGCCCGCCACCACGCCCGGATAATTTTTTGTATTTTTAGTAGAGATAGGGTTTCACCGTGTTAGCCAGGATGGTCTCGATCTCCTGACCTCATGATCCACCTGCCTCGGCCTCCCAAAGTGCTGGGATTACAGGCTTGAGCCACCGCACCCGGCAACATTTTCAAATATATGCAAGAGTAGAGAAAATAGTACTAAGACCCTGCAGGTATCTCATCCGGCTTCAAAAAGTATCAAGTAGGGGTATGTCCTGGTTCATTTCTACCCCACCTACTTTCCCAATCCCAGAAATAATATACTTTTATCCATAAATATTTCAGTGTCACTAAAAGATAGGATTCTTCTAAAACATAACCAAAATACCATTATTAAATATAATTTTTTAAAACATTAATCCCTTGAGATTATCACATTGGAAATCAGTGTTTAAATGTCCAATTGTCTCATAAAACTTTTTTAGTACTTTTTTTTTCTAATCAGGATCCAAATAAGAGCCCTATGAGTCCTGGTTGATAATCTTCTTAATTAGTTTTTTTGTAGCAGCTTGATTGAGGTATCATTTCTATTACATAAAAGTCACCCAACTTAATTTTCTTTTAATCCATGAGTTCGCCCTCCATCTCTTTTTTTCCTTGCAAATTTTCAGATGAAAGAGACAGGTTGTTTGTCCTGTGGAGTTTTTCGGCTCCCGGACTTTACCAATGGCAGCCTCACTTCAATGCATCACTTAGCAAGTTCCCCTATATTTCCCAGAAATTGACTGAGATGCTGGGTCAGATTTAAATTTAAAACTTTTACAAAAACACTTCACCAGTGGTGGTGTGCACTTCCACACAGAACATCTGCTCGGTTTTGTGTGCTTTGTGTGTGTGTGCCATTGGGTAGATCTCACACAAGGGCGGCATGTGGTGGTACTCTCATTTTTCTGTTCTTCATTAATCAGCTGGATTGCTTTGTAAATAGGAGCTGCCCCTCTGTCAGCTCTCTGGTTACCCAGTAGTACAGTTTATATTGGAAGCACAGAATAAATACTTACTGCTTTCCTTTTACTTGCCGGTTTTCAAAATTAAACGTTGGTTCCTAGCATTCTTCAAGGATGAGCAACGAAGTTGTGGTCATCATTGTTTTTAGTCTCTTTTTGAATTCATAGATTTAGAAATTTTCAAATGTTTCCTTAGCCAGTGGCACTTTCAGCTCCATCCAGGGACTCACTGACGTGGGCCTGCCAGTGTCTGATGGCTTCCCTGCTGCTTGGCACAAGGAGTTGTTCCAGGCTTATTTACACCCACTCACTCTGAACCCCAATGTGTCACAGACAAAAGAAGGCAGAGGGAAACTAATAAATAAAATTAAAAAAAAAAAAAAACAGCAGCTTCACTGGAAAAAGCACTGGAGCAAGAGTCAGAATTTCTAGGTTTAAGTCCCGACTCTGTAACCTGTTAGGTATTTCAGTTTAGACAATTGGTAAACTCTCTTCCTTTTTACTTTTTTCCCATTTGTACTGTTCCAACAGCAGGAACAACAACAGCAATAATAATGATCACACCAGCCACAGTGGGGTTTTTTTGTTGTTGTTTTGTTTGTTTGTTTGTTTGTTTGAGACAGCGTCTTGCTCTGTTGCCCAGGCTGGAGTGCAATGGCGTGATCTCGGCTCACGGCAACCTCTGCCTCCCTGGTTCAAGTGATTCTCCTGCCTCAGCCTCCTAAGTAGCTGGGATTACAGGCGTGTGCCACCACGCCCGTCTAATTTTTATATTTTTAGTAGAAACGGGGTTTCACCATGTTGGCCAGGCTAGTCTTGAACTCCCGACCTCAAGTGATTCGATTGCCTCGGCCTCCCAAAGTGCTGGGATTACAGGCATGAGCCACTGTGCCTGGCCCCAAATCTCTTTTTTTTTTTTAGTTGAGACGGAGTCTCTCTCTGTCCCCCAGGCTAGAGTGCAGTGACGCGATCTCTGCTCACTGCAAGCCCCGCCTCCCGGGTTCACGCCATTCTCCTGCCTCAGCCTGCCAAGTAGCTGGGACTACAGGCGCCCGCCACCACGCCCGGCTAACTTTTTTATTTTTAGTAGAGACAGGATTTCACCGTGTTACCCAGGATGGTCTGGATCTCCTGACCTCGTGGTCCGCCCGCCTCGGCCTCCCAAAGTTCTGGGATTACAGGCGTGAGCCACTGCGCCCCGCCCAAATCTCCTTTTTAAACTATATTGGCTAGTGCCAGTGAAAATGAGACTGGTGAAGATGGATTTCTGGACATAGCACTAGAAAGCATGTAGGGAAACAAGCACACCCACTGAGTGCCGTGTGGAGGGCAAATCAGTATGACCTTCTGGAAGGTCACTAGACAACTGCAGCAAACTTTAAAAATGTAAATTCTGGGCCGGGCGCTGTGGTTCATGCCTGCTTCCTCTCTCTTCCTCGCACTTAAGCTACCTGGTATGTTTGTGGATTGACTGCTCTCTGTTGCCTGACTCCTCAAAGCCGAGGCCTCTGTTTGCTGCACCGCCCCTCCCTGGCCTCCAGCGCGGCACCTGCTCCATCAGAGATTTGCTGAATGGGCAAATGAGTCCACATAGGAGTAAGTCTCTTGGTGGTAGCACTGGTGATGTTCCTTTTCTTCCTTCTACATTTTGCTCCAGTGTGAATGTTTGTGTCACCCCAGCCCCATTCACGTGTTGAAATCCTAACCCTCAGTGTGATGGTAGCAGGAGGTGGGGCCTGTGGAAGGTGATTAGGTCATTAGGGTGGAGCCTCCATGAGTAGGATTTGTGCCCTTATAAAAGAAGCCCCAAAGGGCCACAGCTTGCGAGTCGCCGCGGCGGGGTCGAGTGGGTGGCGGCAGCTGACAGGCACTCCTCCCCCGATGGCAGCGGCTGGTGCCCAGCGAGGTGGGCAGCCACCAGCTCGCGTTCCCGCATCCCAGCCCGCGAGGCGCCAGGGCTGCGCCAGGGCATGGAAGAGGGGCAAATGGACGCGAATTAATGGGGGTGCCTACCACATGTGCAGCGCTGTGTCTTGCTGCGTTTTCTGAAGTTTCCTCCAAATAGGAAGAAGACCTCGGAAGAGATATTTCAGCACCTGCAGAACATAGTGGACTTTCGCAAAAATGTCATGAAGGAGTTTTGGGGGGAGAACAACTATGTTCATTGTGGGGAAGTTGTTCAGCCACCTTTAGAGTTTGTGAAACAGCTTCGTTTAAAGATACAATCTGGGCCGGGCGCGGTGGCTCACGCTTGTAATCCCAGCATTTTGGGAGGCCGAGGTGGGCGGATCACGAGGTCAGGAGTTCAAGAACAGCCTGGCCAATATGGTGAAACCCCCACCTGTAGTAAAAATATAAAAGTTAGCTAGGCGTGATGATGCGTGCCTGTAGTCCCAGCTACTCGGGAGGCTGAGGCAGAAGAATCGCTTGAACCCAGGAGGCAGAGATGTCAGTGAGCCGAGATTGCACCACTGCACTCCAGCCTGGGTGACACAGTGAGACTCCATCTCAAACAAATTTTAAAAATAAAAATAAAATAAAGATACAACCTGAAAGACCAGAGTCTCACTGTGACAAGGACCTGGACACTCTCACTGGTTACACTATGTGCCTTCTCCGTTTAACCAGACTTCAGACCTACCACTTTGCGGAGCATCATAGGCCGATTCTGTGTGTAGAGATTAAGGCAAAACGTGGGTTTATTCCTCTCTCTCGAGTGATGTCACGCATGACTGTCTGTCGTTACTGTGACAGACTTTTTTTTTTGAAACCGAGTTTCGTTCTTGTTGCCCAGGCTGGAGTGCAATGGCATAATCTCGGCTCACTGCAAGCTCCGCCTCCCCAGTTCAAGCCATTCTCCTGCGTCAGCCTCCCAAGTAGCTGGGACTACAGGCACCTGCCACCATGCCCAGGTAATTTTTGTATTTTTAGTAGAGATGGAGTTTCACCATGTTGGCCAGGCTGGTCTCGAACTCCTGACCTCAAGTGATCCGCCCTCCTCGGCCTCAAGGTGCAGCAGTACCGCATCGCCATGACTGCCAAGGACTGCTCCATCATGATCGCACTGTCCCTGTCTGCAGGATGCCAGATCCGATCAAAGGCCTGTTATCCCTTCATCAAGGTCCAGGTTTGCTTTCTCCGTGTCTATGGTGGACCTTGACCTCAAGCCCTACGAGAGCATTCCCTATCAGTATAAACTGGATGGCAAGATCATCAACTATTATTCAAAGACTGTATGTGCCAAAGACAACACCATGATGTCGACTCGGTTCAGGGAAAGTGAAGATTGCACATTAGTTCTCCACAAGATCTAACTTTTCCCCTGCAATGTCTTTGAAACTTGAACATAGAATGTGAAGGTTGAATGATAGACCTATTTTCTGTTGGGTTGGGTGACCCTTGGTTGTGAATGTTTTTGCTTTTAACCCCTGTTGAGGTGGGATTGCATCTTGGAGACATGCAATTGAAGAGCACTAGAAACATCTTCCTGGACAAGAAATGTAGGACCCGAGTGCTGTGTCCCAGGAAGTTGCTCTCATTCTTAAAATGGAAGCATCCGTTAAGCCTTGGGAAGACCTTCTGGGTAGTTCTTCCTTCCCAACCAGTGCTCGTCTCTGATTATTTAATGCGAAAAGCCTTATTCTAAGACCTAAGGTTTGATCTGCTACCACCAGACTCCTAACATAGAAAACTTGACTTGTCACATACATTTTACAGTTTGAACTTTTAAGAAACCATGGATACTACTGGAACTTTCCCCAGCTGAGTTACACGGTCACTTTTTCAGTGCAAGCCACATATCTGAACACAGGTTTTTAGGTGGTACCCTGCTGCAGAGCATGACCTCATGGTCATGCAGATGCCAGTTCTGAGCAGGGTAGACTCAGGGTCCCTGTGGAGGTGCTGAAGCCCACGGCTCCAGATGGGGCAGCAGGGAGTGCAAGACTCAGGTCAGGATGGACACCACTCATGCGAGCATTGACCTTTTTTTTTGCTTTACGATTTTATCTTTCACATGAGGGGGAGATGAGGTGTTCTTTCCCACTGGAAATTGCTGCTGTAGAAGCTGGAGGTGGAGCTGTGACTGGCTGAGCTGCTGTGTCCGGGCTGGACAGTGTGCCCTGACAGCTAACTGCTTTCCTGACACTCCAGTGTTTGGGGTGGTTGAGAAGCTAGTTTTCTCTTCCTCCCGGACCAAATTCCTCCCTCAGGTTTGCCTTGAAACAAATTGCGTTTTTGGGCCCCCTGGCCTCTCCCTGTCAGGCTGCGACAGGCCCTGCTTCCGGAAGGTGAACAGCTCCTGGCTGCTGCTGAGAGGTTTCTCATTGGGGTCACCAAAGTGTGCCCAGCTGCTATGAAAAACGTTGGGAATCTTGGTTTCAGTTTTTTACTCTAGGCTAGGTTGTACAGACTGATTATATCATCGGTTTGAGGGACTAGAGGAGGCTTATTGTAACATATAAAATTAGTGGAATTATATGAAAATGATACATGAGAAATAAGGAAGCTATTTTGCTGATTGTAAATTTTTTTGGGGGGGGAATTTTGTGATAACTTGAGAATTATACTTGTTTGAATAATAAAAAAAAAAAGAGGCCCCCAGAGACCCTCACTTCTTTGGCCATGTGAGGACACAGTGAGGAGAGGGCTGTCTAGGAACCAAGAAGTGGACGCTCACCAGGCATGGAATCTGCCAATGCCTTGCTCTTGGACTTCCCAGCCTCCAGTAATGCCAGAAATAATTTTCTTATGTTTATTTTGTTATAACAACCAAATGGACAAACACATACTTTCCTTCATTTTCTGAAATGTTTTACGATGAGCATATATTATCATTATAATACTTTTTTCAAGACAGAATAAACGTACTGTTTGCCCGGGCTGCGAGAACAAAGTGCCATTGTACACGGGGTAGCTTAAACAACATTTATTCCCCCCACAGTTCTGGAGGCTGGAAGTCCAAGATCAAAGTATGGGCAGGGTTGACTCCTGCGACTGGGACGGGAATCCATTCTAGGCTTCTCCCCCAGCTTCTGGTGGTTGCTGGTAGTGTTTGGTGTTGCTCAGCTTGTACAAACATCACCCTGTCTCTGCCTATCTTTGTCCAAATAGCCTCTTTTTTTTTTTTTTTTTTTGGTTGTTGTTGTTGTTTGAGTCAGAGTCTCACTCTGTTGCCCAGGCTGGAGTGCAGTGGGGCGATCTCGGCTCACTGCAACCTCCACCCCCGGGCTCAAGCAATTCTTGTGTCTCAGCCTGCCAAGTGCACCACCATGCCTGGCTAATTTTTTTGTATTTTTAATAGAGATGGAGTTTCACCATGTTGGCCAGGCTGGTCTCGAACTCCTGACCTCAGGTGATCTGCCTGCCTCGGCCTCCCACAGTGCTGGGATTACAGGCGTGAGCCACCGTGCCCGGCCCAAATATCCCCTTCTTATAAGGACACCAGTCATATTAGATTGACCTCATTTTTTCTTGATTACCTCGGCAAAGACCCCATTTCCAAAAGAGGTCACATTCTGAACTTACTGGACGTTAGAACTCCAACCTTTTTGGGGACACAGTTGAATCTCTAACAAAGATTTTCCTTAAATTGAGAAAAAATGATAGATTTCTGACATTTAGTTGTCAGAAATGTATGGAATTTTAACCTGTGCATGAAAATAAGACATTTCCCTGGAAACATGAACAAGTTTTCTTAAGACTGATGCTTTCACTAATGTCTAAAGCTGTCTGAGAAGATTTGGGTCACAAATTCAGGACAGTATGACAGGAGAGCACATCTTTTCGGAAGATGCTTTTCCATTTGCTTTAATTCTCCACCACTGAAGCTTCCCGGGCCTGCAGGATGGGCCCCACTTTCTCTGAGAAGAGCTGAGCCAGGTCACCACTCAGAAGGGCCTTCCTGTGCCGTAGGGGCATCGAGGTGTCCAGGAAGCTGGGAGTCCTCAGCAGTCAATACTTGTCCCTGCACCACAGCAAGAGGAGGCTTGCTCTGGAAGAGCTACTTGACCTTATTAAAACTTTTCTTTTTTCCTTCAGAAGATGCTTTCGTTTTCAAGAAAATGTCCTTAATATTACATATATACAGACACAGGCACACATGCCGGTATCTATCTTGAAGTTATCAATACATGCATATTATCTATTTATTTATTTTTTAGAGATGGAGTCTTCCTCTGTCACCCAGGCTGGAGTGCTCCGGGGCTCAAGATCCTCCCACCTCAGCCTCCCAAGCAGCTGGGACTACAGGCACGCACCGCCACACTGGGCTTATTTTTTATTTTTATTTTTATTTTTTAGACACGCAGTCTTACTTTGTTGCCAGGCTGGTCTCGAACTCTTGGCCTCAAGCAGTTCTCCCACCTCAGCCTCTCAAAGAGTTGGGTTTACAGGTATGAGCCACCGCTCTGCCTTAAATGTATAATTTTATATAATAAATAACATATATATATAACCTTTTCTACGAATATAGAATGAAACTGTAACATTTGGTAATCTCCTTTTTAAAAAACTTTTCTTTTTTTTTGAAATGGAGTTTCGTTCTTGTTGCCCAGGCTAGAGTGCAGGCTGGAGTGCAGCGGCATAATCTCGGCTCACTGCAAGCTCTGCCTCCCCAGTTCAAGCCATTCTCCTGCCTCAGCCTCCCAAGTAGCTGGGATTACAGGCGCCTGCCACCATGTCCAGGTAATTTTTGTATTTTTAGTAGAGATGGGGTTTCACCATGTTGGCCAGGCAGGTCTTGAACTCCTGACCTCAAGTGATCTGCCCTCCTTGGCCTCCCAAAGTGCTGGGATTACAGGTGTGATTAAAAAAATTTTTCATTAGAGTATAACATACTACAAAAATAAAAATAAAAAATAAATCTAGTAACCTCCTTTTTACACAATATATAAAATACATTTTGGGGGTTTCGTTTGTTTGTGTGTGTGTTAGTTGTTTCTTTTGTTTTGTTTCAGACAGGGCCTCACTGTCACCCAGGCTGGAGTACAGTGGCACCATCTCAGCTCACTGCAACCTCCTCCTCCCACCTCAGCCTCCGGAGTAGCTGGTACCACAGGCATGCACCACCACGCCAGACTAATTTTTTTGTATCTTTAGTAGAGACGGGTTTCACCATGTTGCCCAGTCTGGTATCGAACTCCTGAGCTCAAGCAATCTGCCCAACTTGGCCTCCCAAAGTCTTGGGATTACAGGCGTAAGCCACCGCATCCCTCCTAACAAGCATCTTGACATGTCATTAAATCTGTTACAGCATGATGTTTTATAATTCTGTAGTATTCCACTTTGTGCACATACCACCTCTCTAGGCTTCTTGAATTGCCTAAGGTCAAACAACTTTCTGAACAGCTGCCATGAATTTCATTTCATCAGTTGGACCTGTGGCTGAAGGTCCAGTATCTTCTTCCATACCAGTGTATACAAATTTGTGGTTCTTAGGACTACCTGTATCAGGATCACCTGGTACTCTAAACAAGCATGCAGATTTTGGGGTTCCCACCTGAGCCTTACTGAACAAACATGCCAGGGTTTGGGACGCAACAATCTTTATCATAAGCAAATGTGTCTTGGAAATTCTTTTTTTTTTTTTTTTGAGATGGAGTCTCACTGTGTTGCCCAGGCTGGAGTGCAATGGCGCAATCTTGGCTCACTGCAACCTCTGCCTCCCGGGTTCAAGCGATTCTCCTGCCTCAGGCTCCCGAGTAGCTGGGATTACAGGCGCCTGCAACCACCCCCAGCTAATTTTTTGTATTTTTAGTAGAGACGGGGTTTCACCATTTTGGCCAGGCTGGTCTCGAACTCCTGACCTCATGATCCACCCGCCTCGGCCTCCCAAAGTGCTGGGATTACAGGCGTGAGCCACCATGCCCGGCCTTGGAGATTCTTATGAGCATTAAAGTCCACTGGCCTTTTGGCATTTTCATGTGAGCATTCCTCCTTGGGGTGTATCATCTGAAATGACTGAGGTGGTGTCCCACTTGCTTTTATGTTCCTCAGCAGCACCTAGATTGAAGGGTCTCTCTGTCTAATGGGAGGTTGTGTGGGAAGAGAAGCCAGGCTATAACACCTACTGAGCATCCTTGAGCAAGCCACTTTCACGCCACAGAGCCTTAATTTTCTTATGGCAAAACCATGATGGTGAAAATAATGATCTCACAGCAGTACTACAAAGACCACACGAGAAATGTCTATGAAAGTCTCTGCACAACAAAACTTGCTCTAAAATATTATTCCTGTTGTTATTGTTATTACTCACAGCCCAACCCTTTCCCCTCTCCACTAAGGGGGTCCTGGTTAATGATTGCTTCTAGACTGATGAAGTCCAATATGATAGCCACTAGCCACATGTGGCGTTTGTTTGCTTAAAATGTGGCTAGTCTGAATTTTATTACAGATGTGCTGTAGGTTAAGATATATATCAGATTTTGAAGACTTAATACAAAAAACAGGAAGTAAATCAATACTTTTTTGGATATTGATTACATGTTGAAATGATAATTTAGGTTAAATAAAGTATATTCCTAAAATTAATCTCACTCTTTTTCTCCTTTTTAAAAAATGACTGAATGGGCCGGGCACAGTGGCTCATGCCTGTAATCCCAGCACTTTGGGAGGTCAAGGTGGGTGGATCACCTGAGGTCAGGAGTTCGTGACCAGCCTGACCAACATAGTGAAACCCCATCTCTACTAAAAATACAAAAATTTGGCCGGGCGCGGTGGCTCATGCCTGTAATCCCAGCACTTTGGGAGGCTGAGGCGAGTGGACCATTTGAGGTCAGTAGTTGGAGACCAGCCTGACCAACATGGTGAAACTCCGTCTCTACTAAAAATACAAAAATTAGCTGGGCATGGTGGTGGGCACCTGTAGTCCCAGCTACTGGGGAGGCTGAGGCAGGAGAATGGCTTTAACCTGGGAGGCAGAGGTTGCAGTGAGCCGGGGTCACACCACTGCACTCCAGCCTGGGCGACAGAGCTAGACTCCGTCTCAAAAAAAAAAAAAAAAAAAAAGGAGAAGGAGAAATGTGTTGACTTGAAGGAGAAATTGGTTCAAGAGAAGGAGAAATTGGTCCAAGAGAAAGGGCAATGTTATGATTACATGGGGAGTTTACCTAAATTTCAGGCAGCATGGCTGGCAACCCACGGAATTATAAAAAATTGCCCAAGAGAGAAGGGAAGATAACAAAAAATTCAGCAGCATGGCTGGCAACCCACGGAATTATAAAAAACATTTGCCCCAAGAGTTGCTAGGAGAGGGTGGAGAGAGTACACAGAGCACCAGGCTGCATTAAGTCATTTTAAGGAAATCACAGGCTGCAGAGCAGCAAACATCACCAGGCAGCAGGGAAGGTGAGAGGCAGGCTGTAACTAAGGCCAGAGTCCAGCACATGGGCATTATCATGCCAACAGGTGTGAAGATAGCTGTAATTTACTTCATTCATTCATTCATTCATTCACTCAAGACAGGGTTTCACTCTTTTGCCCAGGCTGGAGTGCAGTGGCATGATCACAGCTCACTGAAGCCTTGACCTCCTAGGTTCAAGTTATTCTCCCACCTCAGCCTCCTGAGTAGCTGGGACTACAGGCATGTACCACCATGCCTAGCTAATGTGTAAAAAATGTTTTATGGAGATGGGTCTCACTATGTTGCCCGGGATGGTCTCGAACATTTTTCCTGCCTTGGCCTCCCAAAGTGCTGGGATTATAGAAGCAAGCCACCATACCTGGCTTTGTAATTTACTTTAAAATATTTCAGTTGTCCAGGCATGGTGGCTCACTCCTGTAATCTCAACACTTTGGGAAGCTGAGTGGGGAGGATCACTTGAGCCCATGAGTTTGAGGTTACAGTGAGCTATGATTGTGCTGCTGCCCTCCAGCCTGGGCAACATAGCGAGACCCTGTCTTAAAAAAAAAAAAAAAAAGGCTGGGCACGGTGGCTTATGCCTATATTCTCAGCACTTCGGGAGGCTGAGGCAGAAGGATCACTTGAGGCAGAAGTTCAAACCTGCCATAGAGAGGTCTCTAGTATCAAAATATTTTTAAAATAAAAAATGAAATAAATAAAATACTTCAGTCAACCTTGTGATATCATGTGTGTGCCAATCGGATTCAAATTTAATTATAAGAAGTTCTAGCTAACAGTATGCTATCAGCATAAAAGGAATGAACTACAGATACACACAGTAACATGCCTGAATCTCAAAATGCAGTATGCTAACTGAAAGAAGCTAGACTCAAAAAGCTACATGCTGTATGATTTCATTAGTGTGACATTCAGGGAAAGGCAAAACTATAAAGGTAGAAAACAAATCAGTGGTTGTCAAGGGCTGAAAGTTGGGGCAGTTATTTACTACATAGTGGCATGATGGCACATTTTATTTATAAAGCTGTAACATTTAAATATCCTGATGACAAATGGCTTTCCAGAAAGGTAGTCCAAACCTTCAAGACTAATGTATGAGAGTGGCAGCCTCATTTGCCAGCATTAAATGTTCTTCCTTGTTTACAAAAATTACTATATTTTATTAAATGATTCTTTTTTTTTTTTGAGACAGGGTCTTGTTCTGTCACCCAGGCTGGAGTGCAGTGGCACTATCTTGGCTCACTGCAACCTCTGCCTCCCAAGCTCAATCGATTTTCCCACCTCAGCCTTCCAAGTAGCTGGGACTACAGGTGGGCATTACAACATCAGGCTGATTTCTGTATTTTTTGTAGAGACAGGGTTTCACTGTGTTGCCCAGGCTGGTCTCAAACTCCTGGACCCAAGTGATCTGCCCACCTCGGCCTCACAAAATACTAGGATTACAGGCATGGGACATTTTTTATCAAGGGAAATGCTGTGTGTCTTGATTTTGGTGCCTAACTCTATGTATTTGCCAAAACTCATAGAATTATATGCAAAAAAAGTGAATTTTACCATATGTAAGTTATATTTCAATAAATTTCAGAAAAAGACTGCACCATCTACTGTTAACAGATAACTTTTGGCACATTTAAATTTTAGAGTTTATTTGAGCATTCATCAATTCATGAATTGGACAGCATGAAACCATAAGCGGCTTAGCATTCCCTTGGGAGGGGTGGCAGAGGAAACCTCTATAAAGTGTTCCAGAAAGCAAGACAAAGAAAGCATATCTGATTGGTTAAAGTGTGAAGGCCCTAGTTAGAGGTTAGTTGGTGGTTTCTGATTGGTTAAGTCTCTAGTTCTCTTTCACTCTTTACACTGGGCTTCTGTTTGCTTACTAGGAACTTAAACTGCTAAGACCCGTCCCCCCACCACGATCTAATGGCCTCCCAATTAGAACATTTTTAATACCACATTTCACTGTAGGTAAATTTTACCCCAAAAAAAATCCCTGCCGGGCGCAGTGGCTCACGTCTGTAATCCTAGCACTTTGGGAGGCCGAGGCAGGTGGATCATGAGGTCAGGAGTTCAAGACCAGCCTGGCCACATGGTGAAACCCTGTCTCTACTAAAAATACAAACATTAGTGGGGCATGATGGCGCATGCCTGTAATCCCAGCTACTCAGGAGGCTGAGGCAGGAGAATCGCTTGAACCCGGAAGGCAGAGATTGCAGTGAGCCGAGATTGCGCCACTGCACTCCAGCCTGGGCGACAAAGCAAGACTCCGTCAAAAAAGAAAAAAAGACTGATGAATGGGTGGATGGAGGGATTAGTGGATAGATGTGAGATGATATAAATACAGCAAAACCAGAACCAAGGTCTGTGGTTCTCAAAGTGATGTGCAGGAACCAACAGCATCTGTATCACCTAGAAACTTACTAGAAATGCACCCTTTTCCTGCCGCTGCGGAGTCATGTGGAGGCGGAGGCTGGGGTGAGATCAAGATTCGGCTTCACCGGTAACCCACCACCATGGCCAAGGAAGGCATTGCTGCTGGAGGTGTAATGGACATTAATACTGCTTTACAAAAGGTGCTGAAGACCACCCTCATCCACAATGGCCTAGCACGTGGAATTCGCAAAGCTGCCAAACCCTTAGACAAGCGCCAAGCCCATCTTTATGTGCTTGCATCCAACTGTGATGAGACTGTCAAGTTGGTGGAAGCCATTTGTGCTAAACACCAAATCAACTTCATTAAGGTTGATGACAAGAAACTAGGGGAATGGGTAGGCCTCTGTAAAACTGACAGAGAGGGGAAACCCCATTAAGTGGTTGGTTGCAGTTGTGTAGTAGTTAAGGACTGTGGCAAGGAGTCTCAGGCCAAGGATGTCCCTTGAAGAGTGCTTCAAATGCAAGAAATGAAGAAATAAATATTTGGCTCAGAAAGAAGGAAGGAAGGAAGAAAGGAAGGAAGGAAGGAAGGAAGGAAGGAAGGAAGCTAACTAACTTACTAGAAATGCACATTTTGCCGCGTGCGGTGGCTCATGACTCTAATCCCAGCACTTTGGGAGGCTGAGGTAGGCGAATCACTTGATCTCAGGACTTTGAAAGCAGTCTGGGCAACATGGCAAGACCCTGTCTCTACCAAAAATACAAAAAATTAGCTTGGCATGGTGGTGCCGGCCTGTGGTACCAACTACTCAGGTGGCTGAGGTGGGAGGATCACTTGAGCCTGGGGAAGCAGAGGTTGCAGGAGCCAAGATGGTGCCACGGCACTCCAGCCTGGGTGGCAGAGTGAAACTCCGTCTATCTCAAAATAATAGTAGTAATAATAATAATAAAACTTCAAACAAAAATGCACATTTTCAGGTCAGACCCACTGAATCAGAGACTCTGGGGGAGGCCCAGCAATCTGTGTTTTGACCAGCTCTCCAGGTGATTCTGGTACTAGTTAAAATTTGAGAACTCTCAATGTAGCTGGTGCCATATTGGTGTTCATTGTACTATTCTGTCAAGTTTTCTGTTGAATTTTTGTAATAAAATGTTGGGGCAGAGAGAAGAATGCATAGTGCAGGAGTGGTCAGCTAGCATCACATCAGCGGGAAGATCCTTTTCAGGTGGTTATGACTGGTCCCTCTGTTCTCTGTCTCCGTCAGCAACCTCAACTTCTCTAACAAACATACTGGGTATAAAAAATGGGCTTTTATTGACAAAAATAGTGTCTTGTTATTTGGCAAGATAAATGATAGAAATAGGGCACCATTTGGTGAAATTAAAGACATTTGAGTATGGATTGGTCTCTTGCAAAGAGTGGAGAGGCCTGCAGACTGTACTTTTGGGGTCTGGCCTGAGCTGTGAGGGCTACTCAGCCCAGGGGCCAATCTTTGCATCCTAGGAATGTTGTTGCAACTACCACAGCAAGGGTCTGGACAGAGCAAAAAAAAGGAGAGAGTGCTAGAACTTCTTTAAGCTTACAGAATAGGTTTTATGAACTGTTTTGTGCTTGCTTTGCTAATAAATGTCTAATAACTATGTGTGTGTGCGTGTCTGAATTTGGGCTGAGACTTGCTTTCCTTATAAGCTGGTAGTGAGATATGGGAGAATAGGTAATCCCAATCACTTCAGAATTCTTTGGCAGTTACCATTCCCTACCAAAATGAACCTAGGAGCTCTACGATCTAGTTAAGTCAATTATAACAGTAGAAAACAGATTATTTGATATCCAATTAGTTTTGGAAAATTTGTGTGGTTGCTTCACCAGAAGTTCAGCTGTTTACTGCTACTACTTTTAAAATCCGTTTTTTGTTTTTTTTGTTGTTGTTGGTGTCGTTGTTGTTGTTTTTGACACAGGGTCTCGCTCTCTCACCCAGGCTGGAATGCAGTGGCACAATCTCAGCTCACTGCAACCTCCACTTCCTAAGCGATTCTCCTGCCTCAGCCTCCCAAGTAGCTGGGATTACAGGCACCCACCACCATGCCCGGCTAATTTTTGTATTTTTAATAGAGACAGGGTTTCGCTATGTTGGCCAGGCTGGTCTCGAACTGGCCTCAAGTGATCTGCCTGCCTTGGCCTCCCAAAGTGCTGGGATTACAGGCATGAGCCACTGTGCCTGTCCTAAAATCTCTTTTTAAGCATTGACTGCAAAAATACATGGCTTTGGGGTTTTTTTTTTTTTTTTTTGAAATCTGGTTAGGATTTATTAAAGCCTTCTTTTGTTAGCCAGACTTCTCCTTTTTCCAAATTTTTGAAAAATATTTACTGATTACTCCAGAAATGTCATTGCATTTGGAAGGAAACCAAATGACCTGCAATATATTGTAATCATGCCTAATATTTAATTCTACATTAAGCCTTTTCCCAGGCTGCCCCTTCATGAAAGGGACACAAGTCTAGGGATTTCTAGCTGAAATTCAGCATTCTCTTTTGTTATGAATGTAGGCAGCACATCCAAGTATATTAGCAGTACCTGTGACTTTGTCTCCCAGAAAAGTCGTAGATATTTTCATATGACATTATAATTGTTGTAGTTATTCTTCAAATACCATTTATGGTTAATCTTACTTGAAAACTATGGAAGTTGCTAGATCTCCCATCAGATCCTAATGCATGAATAAACACACACACACATATCACTACATAACCAGATTTTAAAAATGTATGAAGATATGGTTTGGCTGTGTCCCCACCGAAATCTCATCTTGAATTGTAGTTCCCATAATCTCCATTTGTCCTAGGAGGGAACAAGTGAGGTAATTGAATCATGGGGGCCGTTTCCCTCATTCTGTTCTTGTGATAGTGAGTTCTCACGAGATCTGATGGTTTATAAGGGGCCTCCCCCTTCGCTGGAACTCATTCTCCTTTCTGCCACCCTGTGAGTAAGGACGTTTTCTTCCCCTTCCACCGAGGTTGTAAGTTTCCTGAGGCCTCCCCTGTCATGCTGAACTGTAAGTTAATTAAACCTCTTTCTTTTTTAAATTACCCACCCTCAGGTATGTCTTTATTGGCAGCGGGAGAATGGACTAATACACATGATCGTGGTTATTTCAGTAACATTGGTTTCCTTTGTAATCATGTGTATTTTATTTTATGCATTAGAAAATCTTCTGAGAAGCGTCCACAGACTTCCCTGGACTGTCAAAGGGGTTCATGGCTCAGAAAAGATTCAGAATCCCTGCCTAGCCAGACTGAGAGGTGTTTTGCTGAAATTTATTTCAGAAGCATATAAAGATTGGAAACTCCTCTTAAGGATCTGCCAGACAGACTTCAGCAATTATTCTGAATTCAGAGGAGTTGGGTGAAGGGATGATGGCAAAGTGCAGGACAATGGAAAACAACAGTTGCTCAAGAAACCAGACCAGAAGAGGAGACATCTGCCTCAGTTCTTTTCTGTCACCTCCTTCAATGTTCCACCGTGCCTCCCATCTGGACCTGGTGATTTGCTAGTATTTCATTGTTACAGTAATATCCTTTTCTATTAAAAGATAATAATTCTCAAATTCCTCACTTTTGGTATGAGCCTCAGGATTTTTGTGGTACCAAAACAAGAGTAGATGTTTCACAAATGTATTGCATAGTTTTCACTGAAGTTCACCTTAGCTGATCATACAGAAATGCATGATAAACTGCTCCTGGGCTGGGCAAGGTGGCTCATGCCTATAATCCCAGGTATGGGCTTTGGAAGGCCAAAGCAGGAGGGCTGCTTAAGCCCAGGAGTTCCAGACCAGCTTGGGCAACATAGTGAGACCCCCATCTCATTTAATAAATAAATAGATAAATAAACCCTGCTTCTCCTTTGCTGGCTGTACAACCTAACTGGAAGCTTTTCCACGCTCAAGATGAACATAATGTGTGTAACAAAAGGAAGGAGAGGGGAGGAAGAAGAGGAGAAGAAGAAGAAGGAAAGAAAAAGAGGCCAGGCGCAGTGGCTCACGCCTGTAATCCCAGCACTTTGGGAGGCCGAAGCAGGTGGATCACTTGAGGTCAAGAGTTTCAGACCAGCCTGGCCAACATGGTGAAACCCCATCTCTACTAAAAATACAAAAATCAGTTGGACGTGGTGGTGGTGCCTGCAATCCCAGCTACACGGGAGGCCGAGGCAGGAGAATTGCTTGAACCTGGGAGGCAGAGGTTGCAGTGAGTCGAGATTCTGCCATTGCACTCCAGCCTGGCCGACAGAGTGAGACTCCATCTCAAAAAAAAAAAAAAAAAAGGGGGGGGCCGGGTACAGTTGTTCGCGCCTGTAATCCCAGCACTTTGGGAAGCTGAGGCAGGCGGATCACAAGGTCAGAAGTTCAAGACCAGCCTCGCCAAGAAACCAGCCTGGCCAATATGGTGAAACCTTGTCTCTACTAAAAATACAAAAATTAGCCAAGAGTGGTTGTGGGCACCTGTAATCCCAGCTATGCGGGGGGATGAGGCAGAATTGTTTGAACTTGGGAGGCGGAGGTTGCAGTGAGTGGAGATCGCGCCATTGCACTTCAGCCTGGGTGACAGAGCGAGAGTCTGACAAAAGAAAAGAAAAGAGAGAGAGAGAAAGTGAGAAAGAGAGAAAGAGAGAAAGAAAGAAAAAGAAAGAAAGAAAGTCCTGTTAACTTTATTAAATGCATTTTAAAGTAAAGGTGCTTGCTGATTGACACCCTCTGATTAACTTTTATTTGCTATAGTAAGAACGTTTAACATAAGCTGTACTCTTTTAGCAGATTTTCAAGCATGCAGTACAGTATTGTTAACCACAGGCACAATGTTGTACAGCAGATCTCTAGAACTTAGTCATCCTGCATAACTAAAACTTTATACCCTTTGAAGGGCAACTCCACATCTCCTCCTCCTGCAGCTCCTGGCAACCACCATTCTACTCTCCACTGCTTTTTTTTTTTTTTTTTTGAGATGAAGTCTTGCTCCGTCACCCAGGCTGGAATGCAGTGGCACAATCTCAGCTCACTGCAACCTCCGCCTCCTGGGTTCAAGCGATTCTCCTGCCTCAGCCTCCCAAGTAGCTGGGATTACAGACACCCTCCACCGGGCCTGGCTAATTTTTATATTTTTAGTAGAGACAGGGTTTCACCATGTTGGCCAGGCTGGTCTTGAACTCCTGACCTCAGGCAATCTGCCTGCCTCAGGCTCCCAAAGTGCTGCGATTACAGGCGTGAGCCACCGCACCCAGCCTTCTACCCTCCACTTCTACAAGTTTGATCATTTTAGATCCCTCATGTTGTGGAATTGTGCCACATTTATCCTTCTGTGACTGGCTTGTTTCTCTTAGCTTCACGTCCTTGAGCTTCATCCATATTGTCATACACTGTAGGATTTCCTTCTTTTTAAAGGCTGAGTGATATTGCATTGTATGTATGGATCATACTTTATTTATCCATCCATTCATTGATGGACATCAGGTTGTTTCCACATCTATTTGTTGTTGTTTGTTTGTTTTGTTGGTGGTTTTATTTTTGAGAGGGGGGTCTTGCTATATTGCCAAGGCTGCTCTTGTCCTACTGGGTTCAAGCAATTCTCCGGTCTCAGCCTCCCGAGTAGCTGGGATGACAGGCACTGGCCACCATGCCCGGCTCTTTCTTCATCTTGGCTTTTGTGAATAGAGCTGCCATAACGTAAGAGAGCAAATATTTCTTCAAGATCCTAATTTTAACTCTTTAGGATAAATATCCAAAAGTGGAACTGCTGAGTTATATGGTGGTTCTATTTTTAACTTTTTGAGAAACTCCACATGATTTTCCGTAGTGGCTACACTATTTTACATTCCCACCACCAGTGTGGAATGGTTCCAATTTCTCCACATCCTTACTAATACTTATCTCTTATCTCTTAAAAAATAGACATTTTTAGCCAAGTGCTGTGGCTCAAGCCTGTAATCCCATCATTTTGTGAGGCCAAAGGAAGAGAATAGCTTGAGATCAGTTCAAGATCGGCCCTGGCAACATAGTAAGACCCCGGTCTATACAAAACAAAAGAAATTAGCTGGGTGTGGTTGAGGCTGCAGTGAGCCAAGACAGCACTACTGCATTCTAGCCTGGGCAACAGAGTGAGACCCTGTCTCAAAAATTAACATAAATAAATAAATAAATAAATAAATAAATAAATAAATATAAAATAGCCATTCTAACAGGTGCCAGGTGATATCTTACTGTAATTTTTGTTTTCATTTCCGTGATGATTAGTGATGTTGAGCATCTTTTTATGCACCTGTTGGCCATTTTTATGTCTTCTTTGGAGAAATGTCTATTCAAGTTTTTTTTGGCCATTTGAAAATTAGGTTATTTGTTTTTTTGTTATTGCATTGAAGATGTTTCTTATATATTTTTTATATTAACCCCTTATCAAATACATGGTTTGCAAATATTTTCTCCTATTCCATAGGTTGACTTTTTACTGTGTTGTTGTTCCTTTGCTGCATAGAGGCTTTTTAGTTTAATGTAGTTCACTTATTTAATTTTGCTTTTGTTGCCTGTGCTTTTGGTGTCATATCTAAGAAATTATTGCCAAGACCAATGTCATGAAGGTTTTCCCTATGTTTTCTTCTAGAAGTTTTTCAGTTTCAGGTCTAATGCTTAATTATTTAATCCACTTTGAGTTAATATTGGTGTATGATATAAGTTAAGGGTTCAGTTTCATTCTTTTATATGAGGATATCCAGTTTTTATAGCATCATTTATTGAAGAGACTATTATTTCCCCATTGTGAATTTTTGGCATCCTTGTTGAGAATCAGTTGATCCTATATGGGGGGGTTTATTTACAGGCTTTCTATTCTGTTCCATTACACTATATTTATGTCACTATGCTAATACCATGCTATTTTAATAATTATTTATTTAAAATATATTTTGAAACCAGGGAATGTGATGCCTCCAGCTTTTTTCTTTCTCAAGATTGTTTTGTCTATTCCAGATCCCTTGTGGTTTCATAGGAATTTTAGGATTTTTCTTCTAATTCTGTGAAAAACGCTATTGGGATTTTGATAAGGATTGCATTGAATCTGTAGATTGCTTTGGGTAGTATGGACATTTTAACAATATTAAGTCTTCTAATCCATGGTCATGAGATTTTTTTCCCATTTATTTATGTATCCTTTAAATTCATCAATGTTTTATAGTTTTTAGTACACAAATCTGTCACCTCTTTAGTTTATTTCTATTTTATTATTTTTGATGCTATTGTAAATGGCATTGTTTTCTTAATTTCCTCTTAAAATAGATCGTTGTTAGTGTATAGAAATGCAACTGATGGCCAGGTGTGGTGGCTCATGCCTATAATCCCAGCACTTTGGGAGGCCAAGGCAGGCAGATTACTTCAGATCAGGAGTTCGAGACCAGTCTGACCAATATGGTGAAACCCCATCTCTACAAAACTACAAAAATTAGGCTGGGCATGGTGGTGTGCACCTGTAATTCCAGCTGCTCAAGAGGCTGACACAGGAGAATCTCTTGAACCCGGCAGGCGGAGGTTGCAGTGAGCTGAGATCATGTCACTGCACTCCAGCCTGGGCAACAGAGCAAGACTATCTCAAAAAAAAAAAATGCAATTGATTCTTGTATGTCTATTTTTTATCCTTCATCTTTATAGAATTTATTAGTTCTACAGTTTTCTGTGTGTGTGTGTGTGTTGCGGGTCGGGGGGGCGCCTTTAGTGTTTTCTACATATAAGATTATGTCATCTGCAAACAGAGATAATTTTACCTCTTCTTTTCTAATGTGGATGCCTTTTATTTCTTTTGTGAAGTTCTAATTGCTCTGGCTAGGACTTCCAGTACTATGTTGAAGAAGAGTGAGGAGAGTAGGTGTCCTTGCCTTGTGAATTTGATGTTCACTGTGGGCTTTTCATGTGTGGCCATTATTACATTGAGGTAATTTCTTTTGTTCCTAATTTGTTGGAAGTGTTTATCATGAAAGGTGCTGAATTGTGGCAAATGCTTTTTCTGCCTCTGTTAAGATGACATGTGGCTTTTACTCTTCCCTCTTTTATTGTGGTATATCACATTAATTGATTTTCATGTGCTGAACTATCCTTGCATCCTAGAGACCAACTCCACTTGGTCATGGTGTATGGTCCTTTTACTGTATTGTTGTATTCAGTTTGCTAGCATTTTGTGGAGGATTTTTGCATCCCTACTCATTAGTGATATTGGTCTGTAGTTTTCTGTTTTTGTAGTATCTTTGTCTGGCTTTGGTATCAGGGTAATGCTGCCTTTATAAAATGAAATTGGAAGTATTCCTTTCTCTTCAATTTTTTGGAAGAGTTTGAGAAGGTGTTTATTCTTCTTTAAATATTTGCTAGAATTCACCAGTGAAGCCATCTGATCCAGGACTTTACTTTGATTCTGATTCACTCTCCTTATTAGTTATAGGTCTGATCAGATTTTCTGTTTCTTCATGGTTCAGTCTTGGCAGGTTTCTAGAAAATTCTCCACTTCTAGATTATCTAATTTGTTGGCATATAATTTTTCATAGTAATCTCTTATGATTCTTTTCATTTCTGTGGCATCGGTTGTAATGCCTCCTCTTTCATTTCTGATTTTGAGTGTTCTCTCTTTTTTTCTAATTTAGTTTAGCTAAACATTTGTCAGTTTTGTTTACCTCTTCAAAAACTAGTTCTTAACTCTGTAATTTTTTCCATTGTTTTAAATTCTCTATTTCATTTATTTCTGTGCTATTCTTTATTTTTGCCCCGCTCTCACTTTGGATAGTTTGTTCTTTTTCTATTTCTTTGAGGTATAAAGTTACGTTGTTTATTTGAGATAGTTCTTCCTTTTAACATAGGCATTTATTACTAAAAACATTCCCCTTAGTACTGCTTTTGCTACATCCCATAAGTTTTGGTATGTTGTGTTTTCATTTTCTTTTCTTTTTTTTTTTCTTGAAACAGAGTCTCGCCCTGTTGCCCAGTCTGGGGTGCAATGGCAGGATCTCAGCGCACTGCAACCTCTGCCTCCTGGATTCAAATGATTCTCCTGCCTCAGCCTCCCGAGTAGCTGGGATTACAGATGCATGCCACCATGTTCAGCTACATTTTTTTGTATTTTTAGTAGAGACAGGGTGTCACCATGTTGGCCAGGCTGGTCTCAAACTCCTGACCTCATTATCCTCCCTCCTCGGCCTCCCAAAGTGCTGGGATTATAGGCGTGAGCCACTACACCGGGCCTCATTTTTATTTGTCTCAAGATTCACTTGTTAACTTTATGTGTCTCAAGATTAATTTTCTAATTTCTCTTTTGATTTCTTCTTTGATCCATTGGTTGTTCAGTAGTATGTTTTTGAATTTTCATATATTTGTGAATTTTCCAGTTTTCCTTTTGCTATTGATCGATAGATCATTGTGGCTGGAAAAGATACTTGGTTTTCTTTCTTTCTTTCTCTTTCTTTCTCTTCCTCCTTCCTTCCTTCCTTCCTTTTTTCTTTTCTTTTCTTTTCTTTTTTTGCCAGGGTCTTGCTCCGTCTCCCAGGCTGGTGTGCAGTGGTACAATCTTGGCTCACTGCAACCTCTGCCTTCCCCACTCAAGCCATCCTCCCACCTCTGCCTCCTGAGTAGCTGGGACTACAGGTGTGTGCCACCAGGCCCATCTAATTTTTTTGTATTTTTCATAGAGACAGGTTTTCACCATATTGATCAGGCTGGTCTTGAACTCTTGACCTCAGGTCATCTGCCCACCTTGGCCTCCCAAAGTGCTGGGATTACAGGCATGAGCCACCACGCCCAGTCTTATTGCTATTTTTATATATTTTTTCTGTACAAGTTTATTCACATCTTTATTTATGTTTTAATTGAGTTATTTGTCTTTTTATTGTTGAGTTGTAAGATTTCTTATATATTCTGAGGACTAATCCTTACTAAATATGATTTGCAAATATTTTCTTCCATTCTGTGCTGTCTTTGTGCTTTCTTGACACTCCTTTGATGTACAAAAGCTTTGAATTTTGAAGAAGTCTAATTTATCTATGTTTTCTTTTGTTGCTTGTGCTTTTACTATCATATCTAAGAAACGTTACCAAATCCAAGGTCACAAAGATTTACCCTTATGCTTTCTTCTAATGAGTTTTATACCTTGTGATGGTGAGTACTGAGTGCCAACTTGATTGGATTGAAGGATGCAAAGTATTGTTCCTGGGTGTGTCTGTGAAGGTGTTGCCAAAGGAGATTAACATTTGTGTCAGTGGACTGGGAAAGGCAGACCCACCCTCAATCTGGGTGGGCACAATCTAATCAGCTGCCAGCAAGGCCGGAATAAAAACAAGCAGAAGAACAGGAAAAGACTAGATTGGCTCAGCCTCCCAGCCTACATCTTTCTCCCATGCTGGATGCTTCCTGCACTCGAACATTGGACTCCCAGTTCTTCAGCTTTGGAACTCAGACTGGCTTCCTTGCTCCTCAGCTTGTAGACAGCCTATTGTGAGGCCTTGCGATCGTGTGAGTTAACACTCCTTAATAAACACCCCTTTATATATACATCTATCCTATTAGTTCTGTCCCTCTAGAGAACTCTAATACATAGCTTTAGTTCTTATGTTTAGTTCTTTGATCCATTTTGAGTTAATTTTTGTACATGGTATCAAGTAAGGATCTAACTCCATTTTTTTGCATGTGGATATGCAGTTGTCCTGGCACCATTTGTTGAAATGACTATTTTTTTTCTCCAGTGAATTGTCTAGGTGCCCTTATGAAAAATCAATTGGCTGTCCAGGCATGGTGGCTCACGCCTGTAATCCCAGCACTTTGGGAGGCTGAGGCGGGCAGATCACAAGGTCAGGAGATAGAGATCGTCCTGGCCAACACAGTGAAACCCTGTCTCTACTAAAAATACACAAAATTAGCCAGGTGTGGTGGCACACACCTGTAGTCCCAGCTACTCAGGAGGCTGAGGCAGGAGAATTGCTTGAACCCGGGAGGCAGAGGTTGCAGCGAGCCAAGATCATGCCATTGCACTCCAGCCTGGGCAACAGAGCAAGACTCCGTCTCAAAAAAAAAGAAAAATCAATTGGCAATAGATGTATGGATTTATTTGTGGACTCTTAATTTGATTCCATTGATTCTTTGTTTGTTTGTTTGTTTTTTGTTTGTTTGTTTTTTGAAACGGAGTCTTGCTCTGTTGCCCAGGCTGGAGTGCAGTGGCGCAATCTCGGCTCACTGCAACCTCCATCTCCTGGGTTCAACCGATTCTCCCGCCTCAGCCTCCCGAGTAGCTGGGATTACAGGCAGGTGCCACCACTTCTGGCTAATTTTTTGTATTTTTAGTAGAGACAGGGTTTCACCGTGTTAGCCAGGATGGTCTTGATCTCCTCACCTTGTGATCTGCCCGCCTTGGCCTCCCAAAGTGATGGGATTACAGGCGTGAGCCACCGCACCCGGCCCATTGATTCTATTCTTATGCCAGTACCATACTATCTTGATTACTGTAGTTTCGTAGTAGAGTTTGAAATTAATAATTCAACTTTTTTCTTCAAGATTGTTTTAGTTATTCTGGTCCCTTGCAATTCCATATGAATTTTAGGGCCAGCTTATCCATTTCCATAATTCAAAATTTGGAATTTTGATTGGGTTGCATTGAATCTGTAGATCAATTTTGGAATTACTTTCATTGTAACAATATTAAATTATTCTATCCATGAACAAAGATGTATTTCCATTTATTTAGGTCTATGTACTTTAATTTCTTTCAAAAACGTTTTGCAGTTTTCAGTGTACAAGTCTCGTGCCTCTTGCTTTAATTTATCCCTAAGTATTTTATTCTTTTTGATGTTAACATGTGGATTTTTTAATTAATTTTATTTTCAGATTTGCTATGGTTTGGATGTGGTTTGTCCCTGCCAAAATTCATGTTGAAATTTGATTCCCAATGTGGCTATGTTGGGAGCTGGGGCCTAGTGGGAAGTGTTTACGTAATGGGGGGAGATCCCTCAGCAATAGTCTAAGGCCAGCGAGGGAGTTCTTGCTTTCTCAGGAATGGATTCGTTCTTATGAGACCAGGTTGTTATAAAATGAGGTTTCTTCTCCTGTTTGGTCCCTTTTCCATACAAACCTCCTCTCCGTTTGACTTTCTTTTTTTTTTTGAGACGGAGTCTCGCTCTGTCACCTGGGCTGGAGTGCAGTGGCGCAATCTTGGCTCACTACAAGCTCCGCCTCCCAGGTTCACACCATTCTCCTGCCTCAGCCTCTCCGAGTAGCTGGGACTACAGGCGCCCGCCACCACGCCCGGCTAATTTTTTGTATTTTTTAGTAGAGATGGGGTTTCACCGTGGTCTCGATCTCCTGACCTCGTGATCCACCCGCCTCGGCCTCCCAAAGTGCTGGGATTACAAGCGTGAGCCAACGCGCCCGGCCTCCCTTTGACTTTCTACCATGTTATGGTACAGCAGAAAAGTCATCACAAGAAGCCAGTGCCATACCCCTGAACTTTCCAGCCTGCAGAATCATAAGCTAAATAAACCTCTTTTCTTTATAAATTACCCAGTCTCATTTATTCTGATATAGCAACATAAAATGGACTAAGACGAGATTGCTCCATTGCTAGTGTATAGAAATACCATTGATTTTTACTTATTGCCTTTCTATCCTGCTACTGGACTTATTTATTAGGTCTAATAGTTTGTGTGTGTACATGTGCATTATTTAGGTTTTCTATGGAGAAGATCATGTCACATGAAATCAGTATAATTTTACTTCTTCCTTTCTAATCTGGATACCTTTTATTTTTTAATGTCCTTATTTTTTTAGAAATAAATACTGAAATACAGACAAAAATGATATCTGAGATTTGCTTCAGAATAATGGGGTAGTGGAGGCAGGCAAGAAGTATAGATGAACGAAGATATGCCATCAGTTGTTAATTGTTGAAGCAGGGTGATGGGCATGTGGGTTCATAATATTACTCTCTTTACTTTTGTGAATGCTTTAAAATTTCCACTAAAGGCCAGACGTGGTAGCTCATGCCTGTAATTCCGGCACTTTGGGAGGCTGAGGTGGGCAGATGCCCTGAGGTCAGGAGTTTGTGACCAGCCTGGCCAACGTGGCAAAATCCCGTCTCTACTTAAAAATACAAAAAAATTAGCCGGGCGTGGTGGTGTGCACCTGCAGCCCCAGCTACTCAGGAGGCTGAGTTAGGAGAATTGCTTGAAGCTGGGAGGCGGAGGTTGCAGTGAGCCAAGATTGCATGGCTGCACTCCAGTCTAGGAGTGCAGTGGCGCCATCTCGCCTCTTTTTTTTTTTGAGATGGAGTCTCACTCTGTCACCCAGGCTGGAGTGCAGTGGCGCGATCTCACCTCACTGCAAGCTCCGCCTCCCGGGTTCATGCCATTCTCCTGCCTCAGCCTCCCCAGTAGCTGGGACTACAGGCGCCTGCCACCAGGCCCAGCTAATTTTTTGCATTTTTAGTAGAGACGGGGTTTCACCATGTTAGCAAGGATGGTCTCGATCTGCTGACCTCATGATCTGCCCACCTGGGCCTCCCAAAGTGCTGGGATTATGGGCGTGAGCCACCACGCCTGGCCCGAGCCATCACAGATTTTGAACTCAGAATCTCTGAGATAAGTGATTAAGGAATCTGCTTTTTTAACAAGCTCCTCCGACTATGCCTACAGACAATACTGTTCGAAGATTCCAGCCCCAGTCTGTGAATTACAAATGAACAGAGGTTCTCGTATCCCAGTCTAGGATACTGGAGAAAGGTGCCTTTGCTGTCTCATTTGTCGGCTCCCTTTGGCGAACCCAGACCTGTGTTCAGGAAGTGATGATGAAGCCTTTCCCTTCACCTTCACAAAAAGCTGTGATTTAGCACAGTTATTTATATATTAACCTATTGTATATTTTATTTGCTGGGAATGGTAAATTTTGTTAATTTACCAGTCGATAATTAGACTACTTCTACAAACAAACAAACAAGGCTGTGAGGTCAAGCATAAATCGTTGAATTGATTTTTAAATTCATATTCCACTTGTTCATACCTTCTGTCTTATCACTATTAAATACCACAACCTTAAGTGGTAATTTGTCTTCAAACCAAGTATCAGTTAACTGTGCAAAGTCACACAGACTGATTTTTTTTTTTTTTGCTTCTTACCAATAGCAGTTTAACAAAAGCATATTTTTCTTTTTAGAATTCAATAAGAAAAAATATTTATTTCTGCTTTCCAGATTTTGTGGGTGAAATAGCTATCTCTCTGAAGCTAATTTTTGGGTTGCTATTTTAAAATCATGTTTCCAAGCCCAGGAACCTGTGTTTAAACCACGCAAACTGTCCACCAGAGCTGCCCCTGAGTTCCTCATTTGTGCTTTCTATACAGCTGGCCCCATTTGAACTTTAGAGTCCAACAGAGCCCTGGATTTCTATATGATATCCTCTGAGCACTTAAGCCCTTGCTTTGTCAGCGTATTACATTGAGCTTCTTGTTGTTCTGTTGCTCTATAAAAAGCATCCTGTCATTACCTCTCTCCTATGGGGGGGCTCTCTCCATCAGTCTATTCTGCTCGTTCACTTCATAGTCCCTTGGCACAAAAGTGCTCAGTAGATGCTATTGGCTGACATCCAGTCCTAGACAATCTTATTAACTGGCACACCTACAGAAACTAAGTATTATATTATTATGGGATCTTGAAGGCATTTTAAAGAACACAGTAACTATATGCCAAAGAGTCTAGGAGAGCTTTCACCTAAATGGCTGTTTTATTACCCCTGCGTTGCCCAGATTTATGCTCAGCATTTAGCATGGAGCAATGGACGCAACTTTAAATATGAGATTTGTTTTCAGCTGAGCAGACAAGTGTTTGTTTTTTACACAAATGAAAGCCTGTATGTCAGTGTTTTGTCATTTGTACTTTTTTGTAGAACTCACATGTGATGACTTCATTGCAGATTAACGTCCAGCACTGCCAGGGAATTTTCAGGGCTGAGCCCCTCGAACTGGCATTTGTCCTGGGTCAGCCCACTGGCATTTGTGATAATGCCCATTAGATGGGAGGACTGTTTCCTGAAGTGAAAGAGCAAATTCCTCCAAGCATTCTCCGTGGTGTGAGGAATTGCTTTTCGAGGAAGGAATTGAAATCATTTGACCATTTCTCCTCACCCATAGTCTCAGTTTCCTGACATTCTGAGTTTTGCAGTGACACATTCTTTTGGGTATGTGAATTGACCAAACGGGATGTTGCCTCACAGAGCATGTTGCAGGGAGCTGCCTGCCTGAACCACTCTCACCTCTAATTTCCAGCTGAGAGAGAGGCCGTCGCGCACACACACACACACACACGTGGGTGTGTGTGCATAGGTCTTCTCTTGACAAAGGATAGCACGAATTTGATCAATTCAGTTAATTACATGATGGATGTAAAAACAAACCTCCAAAAAGGGTGAAGTGGTAACATAATACATGGGACACCAGCAGGTTCAAAGTCATCTTCTCGTATTTTCCAGTCTAACCTGTAAATCCTATGTTTCTTCTCTTTGTATGATAGCGTTAAAGAAAAACTAGGATTATCCCTGAACCAGAACCCTGAATTTCAGAGATCCTCCATAATACGTTGCTCTACTCTCGCCAAACAAAATAGTTTCAGGCCCTAGAATGGCTTAGAATTAATTCCACAGTTGGCAGTGGTGATGTTCAAGCTGTGGTGTTCCTTCCTAAGGTTAGGGAAATTCCATTCAAAGTCCCCAAATTCTTTTAGATTTCTGGCATGTACAGCATACAGAATTTAATATAGCTAAGTAGTTTTATTTTTAAAACTATTCAATATCAACGGGATGTTTGTCACAACTATGCCTTACTTAAGATGATCATAAATGCCTTTTTTTAGATGTTCTGTTCACAATCCTAGGAACGCACAGCTATAGGCTTTAATTGGCAGCATATGGTGCCATTACCTTCTGTAGAAATGCATTTCCCTCCCCAAATTTGATGTTAATAATTTGATTCATTAGACTTAAAATTCACAAAAAGGTTATTGGCTTTATCTTTCCTTCTAAAATATTCTTTTCACTCTGTTGATACTTGGTAAGCTCCAGCTCTTCCCAATTTTTCTTTGGATAAAAGGTTTATTTATTCAATGAACACCTACCACATGCCAGGGACTTCACATGTACTACCTCATTTGATCCTCATATCACTAAGAAACAGATATAAATACCTGCTTTACAAATGAGAAAAACAAGCCTTTGACGTTTTAAGAAACTTGGTTAAGATCTCACAACTAGCGAAATATGTTGGCTCCAAAGCCTGGGTCTTTCCCAGATACTCAGCTGCCTCCCAGACCAGAGGCCATATGCTTGCAATATAAGATCAGCAAAGGCTTCGTGAAGGAAGTGGCAGGATTGGGAGGAGTTTTAAGACGAGCAATGGGAGCTTTCAGAGCAATAAGTGGGAAAACGTATTAAGAATCAAAACCATCTGGAAAATAAACAGAAACACATACACTGCATTCCTGGGCAGCTGAAGGAACCATGAGTTCACGTCACTTGCCTGGTTGGTTCTTTAGAAAGTCATTAATTTCAATAGTTCTATCACATTTATTGATCGCCTCCTACTTGCCAGGCCCTTTTCTAGGTGCTGGGATGGAACCAAGACTAAAATAATCCCTGCCATAGAGCTGTTGTCAAGTAGGAGGTAAGGCCCTCTGTCCCCACCCCCTTCCTTCCATCCTTCCTTCCTTCCTTCCTTCCTTCCTTCCTCCCTCCCTCCCTCCTTCACCTTCACTTATTAATTCACGTAGACTCCCTTTTTCAGGAACCACAGAAAAGCGTCCTGGAGAGAAGTTTCCAGAGAAGCCTGGCGCAGGTTCCGGCCTGGCGGAGGCTCCCCGGGGTCGTGGAGCTGCACGTGGGCATCACCACCCGGCTGTCTGTGTCTCCAGCCTGGGTCCAAGATGTGTGGGCCGGGCTTGCAGGCAGAGGTCCAGGGAGGCTGTTGGGAGATGACCATTTCCATCTGAAGGGCTTCGTAGTCTCTGAGGTACCTTTGCTTTCTCATTTGTCGTCTCCCTTTGTTCAGAGTCCGGTTGGCCCTGGGCCTCTGCCTGATGCTGGGCTCGCACGGAAAGCACCAGCTCGCGTGTTGGTCCCCACCACTAAACTTATGCAGAGAGCACCGCACAGGAGAGGCTGGCTTACTCCTCTCCTGCGGCTGCACACAGGCCGGGGTGCAGGAGGGCTGGATCCGGTTTGAGGGAGGAGGGAGAGCTGGGCCTGGGAACCAAAGGAGGGGATGGCTAGAGAAAGTGCCAAGGCTGCATCCCGAAGACATTCAAAAGGGAAAGTGGGGCCAGGTGCGGTGGCATGCACCTGTGATCCTAGCACTCAGGAGGCTGAGTTGGGAGGATCACTTGAGGCCAGGAGATAGAGGCTGCAGTGAGCCAAGATTGGGCCACTACACTCCAGCCTGGGCAACAGAGCAAGACCCTGTCGAAAGAGAGAGGGAGAGAAAAGAAAAAGGAAGGAAAGGAAAGAAAGGAGAAAGTCACAGGGAGAAGACAGCAACCAGCCAGCCAGGTAATGCCTGAGATGACCAGGAGACGTCAAGCTAGGAGAAAGGCCTGAAACAGATCCTCCCTCGGCCTCACAGGAGCCCAGCCTACCCACACCTTGGTTCCGGATTTCCAGCCTCCATAAGTGTGAGAGGAGTGAACTCCAGTTGTTTAAGGCCCCGATGTTGGCAGAGCTTTCCCTAGCTGACTACCAGGGCCTGCCCTGAGAAGCCCTCACCCTCGGTGCTCAGCTGCCATGGGACCTCTCGGCTCTGTCCACTTCCACTTGCCTCTTCCCCACACCTGCTGCTCCCACTCAGTGGCCAGAGTGTGGTTTTGGTTTTTTTGTTTTTTTTTTTTATCTTTTTGCAGGTTCTGGTTCTGTCGCCCAAGCTGGAGTGCAGAGCAGCAATCTCGGCTCACTGCAGCCTCAACCTCCCAGACTCAAGCAATCCTCCAGCCTCAGTCTCCCCAGTAGCTGGGACTGGAGGCCCGCACCATCATGCCCGGGGAATTTTTGTATTTTTTGTAGAGATGGGGTCTTGCTATGTTGCCCAGGCTGGTCTGAAACGCCTGGCCTCAAGCGATCTGCCCGCCTCTGCCTCCCAAAGTTCTGGGATTATGGGTGTGAGCCCCGTCTCAGCGTGCTCTTTCTTTCTTTTATTTATTATTTATTTATTTTTGAGAGCTTCGCTCTTGTTGCCCAGGCTGGAGTGCACTGGAGCGATCTCGGCTCACTTTAACCTCCGCCTCCCGGGTTCAAGCGATTTTCCTGCCGGGGGCCTCCTGAGTAGCTGGGATTACAGGCATGCGCCACCCTGCCCAGCTAATTTTGTATTTTTAGTAGAGACGGGGTTTCTCCACGTTGGGCAGGCTGGTCTCGAACTCCGAACCTCACCTGATCACCCCGCCTTGGCTTCCCAAAGCGTTGGGATTAAAGGCGTGAGCCACCGCTCCCGGCCACAGCGTGCTCTTTATAACATCAAGTTTCACCCCCTTAAGCCTGCCAGTGACTTCCATCCTTCCCTTCTCACAGCGCCTGGCCGGGCCACCCCCCCACCCCCGGGCCTCCCCTCTCCTCCGGGCAGCGTCAGCCACTGCCCCTCTGCCCCTGCACTGTGCGACGACTGCAGCCTCCACGTGCCCTTCCTCCTGAAGATGTAAGTGGTTTCACGACTTAGTGTATAAAGGCGAACATGAATGACCCAGACTGGAGTTTTATTATTATAGATTCAATGTTATCACATTCAATTATCTATTTTTATTTTAAAAGAAATGAAAATTAAAACGTTTCCCTGGGCCGCTAGAAGCACCGCGGGCCCGGCACTGGCCTATGGGGAAGCCGCCCGGGCAGGTCCCCACCCAGGGGCGAGGCGGAAGGGTGAGGCCAGAGGAGGGGTGTGGGGAGCAGGGGCCGGAGGGGTCGTGGGGGGGCGCGGAGGCGTGGGGCAGGCTGGAGCTGGAGGGGTGAGGAGAGTGGGGGCGGAGGGGTGAGGAGGGTGGGGGCCGGAGGGGTGAGGGGAGCGGGCGAGGCGGAAGGGTGAGGAGAGTGGGGGGCGGAGGCGGGGTGGCCGGGGGCCAGAGGGGTGAGGCGAGCGGGGGACGGAGGGGTGAGGAGAGTTGGGGACGGGCTGGGTCCTCACCTCGCCTCAGCCGCGCAGCCAAGCGGGCAGCCTCGGGGTAGAACGCCGCCGCCGGGTCTGCAAAGGCGGCTCGGGGCAAGTCCCCACTCCTCGTCCAACCTAATTGTGGCCCTAAATCACGCCTGCCAGCGCCACCCAGAGGGGGATTTTTGGGCTAAAACTATGGGGAGCCGTCCAGCAAGAGCGGACTGGCTCAGACGTCCACACCGCGTTTGTGGAGCTGGCGCAGGCTCCGCGCCCTGGACACCAACAGCGCGACCCGCCAGGAGTCGCCGCACCGGCCCTCCCTATGCGCGGGGGTCTCCCGCCACAAGGCCAGTCTCTCTGCTAGGGGAATCAGACTGCGGGGCACTTCCCACTGCTTCGCAGCACATATTCGTTTCTGTGATTATATTACGTCTGTCTTCTCTAAACTTTAAGTTTTGTGACGACAGGGTCGTGTCTGCGTTGCCCACCACTATGGTCTCCATGGCTAGCGCTATGCCTGGAATTCAAAACATACGTATTGAATGAATGAATGAAGAAAGGAAAAAAAAATTATAATTCCAGAAATTGCACCGGAAGAGATTCAGTCCTTTAAACCTTAAAGGCTTTACGTCTCCTGAGGTTCCCTGAAAAATACAAATACTCAGCGGTTATTAGTTAAGAGAGAAAATGTTGCCCAGGATGCGGTGGGGACGTAGGAGGAAGGAGGGGGCTCGATCACTGTTTCCTGCGGATACCATGCCAGGCCAGCCCTGTACTGGGGATGTGGTGACATGGCCTTACCTTCCGTGAAGTGATGCCAGGACACACAGGGTACCCCCCAGTCCCTGCTCTTACTTTTGACTCCTCTTGGGGCCCACAAATAAAAAAGGAACTGGGCTTGGGAGACTGTGATCTTACTCTGTTTTTAACGGTACTCAGTTATTAAAAAATTAAACTGGAGAAGGACATTGAGAAATCTATTGCCAAGAACCATTCTACAGTAGCAGGGTGGGCGCCCAAAACCTACAGGCCTCTCATCGCAGGAGCCTCCATGTTCTTTGGTTTCTTCCGCTGCTGGGAGCTCAGCGCTCTCTGCCAGTCCGTTCTGACTCCTTCTGCTCCAGCTGCACTTCTTGGCTTAGCCCTGTTTTCCTGCTTCTTCTTCCCTTCCCAGCCAGACTTCTCCAGATTTCTCCAGCTAAGTTGTGTTCAACATTTGAATAGTTGCACAGTCATTAGAGAGATCTTCAACTCATACACATTTTGAAAAATAATTAGTACACGATTTGTCAGATGGAAGAGCCATCTGCGAGTGTGATGTGGATGCTTAGAAGACAGGCTGGGAAAAACATCTATCATGTCGGATCTCCCCTTAGAAAACGAACCTGTTAGTTTCACTGTGAGTTGTGATTTTTAGTGTAGTTTCAGCTCTTTAAAATGTTTTAAAATAACAAATATTTTCTTTTTGTCTTGACTTCTTAAATTTCTTTCTTTTGTTTTGAGACAGGGTCTCACTCTGTCGCCCAAGTTGAAGCTCACTGCAGCCTCTACTTTCTGGGCTCAAGCAATCCTCCCACCTCAGCCTCTGTCCTCCCCGCACCCCATCCTCTCCAGTAGCTGGGACTACAGATGTAGGCCACCATGCCTACATGTTTTTGTTTTTGTTTGTTTTTTAGTAGAGATGCGGTTTCACCATGTTGGGCAGGCTGGTCTTGACTTCCTGCCTCAAGTGATCTGCCCGCGTCTGCCTCCCAAAGTGCTGGGATGACAAGCGTGAAACACGCACCCTGCCATTCTATTTATTTTATTTTTTGAGATGGGGTCTCACTCTGTTCCCAGGCTGGAGTGCAGTGGTGCCATCTTGGCTGACTACAACCTCCGCCTCTCAGGTTCAAGTGATTCTTGTGCTTCAGCTTCCTGAGTAGCTGGGATTACAGGCACCTGCCACCACAGCTGGCTAATTTTTCTATTTGTATTAGAAATGGGGTTTCACCATGTTGGCCAGGCTGGTCTCAAACTCCTGACCTCAAGTGATCCAGCCACCTCGGCCTCCCAAAGTGCTGGGATAAAGGTGTGAGCCGCCATGCCCAGCCGCAGGCATTCTTTTTTTTTTTTTTTTTGAGACAGAGTCTCGCTCTGTCACCCAGGTTGGAGTGCAATGGCTCAAACTTGGCTCACTGCAACTCCTGCCTCCCAGGTTCAAGCAATTCTCCTGCCTTAGCCTCCTGAGTAGCTGGGATTACAGGTGTGCACCAACACGCCCGGCTAATTTTTGTATTTTTAGTAGAGATGGGGTTTCGTCATGTTGGCCAGGCTGGTCTCGAACTCCTGACCTCAGGTGATCCATCCACCTTGGCCTCTGAAAGTGCTGGGATTACAGGCGTGAGCCACTGCGCCCGGCCAAGCAGGCATTCTTATTTATTATTAATTCCTTAAAGTTCTAAGGTCCTCTTCTTTGGAAACACATGAAATATAACTAATTATGTGACAAGAATAACATTTCTTGTTAACAGGAAGTATTCAAATAATTTTGGGGCCACAGACAATAGATAGTAAAGAAATGGCTTCTAATTTCAGAGATAAAATAATAATAACTAACCTGTGGGAAAAGAAAAGAGAAAGGTTGTACCAACTACAGTTATTTTGTTTCTGCCGTGTTTATGGCGGCTTCCATTTGTCCACCTTTTTATGTAAAACACAGTTTGTTGAGTGGCTTCTATGTACTAGGCAAGGGGTTGGATATTGTGGCAGCTACCATACCTGCCTACATCCTAACCTCTTACCTCAAAGAGCTAAAACTCTAATGAGACAGGTCTACAAGGAATCATGACACCAGACCATTTCTCAGGGGGGCAGAAGCCCCACAGAGCTCCTGGGAATTCAGGAAAAAGCAAAGGGGGCTGTTCCTGGCTAAGATCAAGAACAACTTCTCAGAGACACTGAGCGAGAAGCAGGCCGTGAAGGATGGTGTAGTTGTTTCCTGTTGCTGCCGTAACAAATACAGTTTTCCTTCCTTATCTGCAGGGGATACGTTCATCCCCCTGTGGATGTCTGAAACTGCAGATAGCCCTGAACCCTATATATACTATGTTTTTCCTATACATACATACTTATGATAATTTATAAATTAGGCACAGTAAGAGATTAACAACAATAACTGGCGGGGCGCAGTGGCTCACGCCTATAATCCCAGCACTTTGGGAGGCTGGGATGGGCGGATCACTTGAGGTCAGGAGTTTGAGACCAGCCTGGCCAACATGGTGAAACCCCAACTCTACTAAAAATATAAAAATTAGCTGGGCATGGTGGCGCACACCTGTAGTCCCAGCTACTCGGGAGGCTGAGGCAGGAGAATCATTTGAACCCAGGAGGCGGAGGCTGCAGTGAACTGACATTGTGCCACTGGACTCCAGTCTGGGCAACAGAGTGAGACTCCATCTCAGAGAAAAAAAAAAAAAGAGGCCGGGCGCGGTGGCTCAAGCCTGTAATCCCAGCACTTTGGGAGGCCGAGGCGGGTGGATCACGAGGTCAGGAGATCGAGACCATCCTGGCTAACACGGTGAAACCCCGTCTCTACTAAAAAATACAAAAAAATTAGCCGGGCGTGTTGGTGGGCGCCTGTGGTCCCAGCTACTCGGGAGGCTGAGGCAGGAGAATGGCGTGAACCCAGGAGATGGAGGTTGCAGTGAGCCGAGATCGCGCCACCGCACTCCAGCCTGGGGGACAGAGAAAGACTCCGTCTCAAAAAAAAAAAAAAAAAAAAAAAAAGAAAAAAACAATAACTGAAACTAAAATAGAACCATTAAACCATTATAACAATATACTGTAATAAAAGTTACGTGAATTTGGTCTCTCTCTCCCAAAATGTCTTACTGTATTGTACTCACCTATTTTCTGATCTTGGTTGACAGTAGGTAACTGAATCTGTGAAAAGCAAAGCCACAGGTAAGGAGGGACTACTGAACCACAAACTTAGTGGGTGAAAGCAACATAACTTAATTATCTTATAGTCTTGTAGGTCAGAAGCCCAATGTGGATCTTGTTGGACTAAAACCAAGGAGTTGGAGAGCTGCATCCCTTCCTGGAGGCTCTAGCAAAGGGGCTGTTCCCGCTAGTTGGGCTTTTAGCCTAATTCAGCTCTTTGTGGTTTTAGGACTGGGGAGTGTTTCTTGCTGGCTGTTCTCAGCTTCTGGAAGCTGCTGCATCCCTTGGCTTGTGGCCTCCATCTTCAAAACTAGCAGCAGGGTCAAGGCCTTCTTTTGCTGTTGCATCTTTCTAGCCTCCCCTTCTGCCTTCTACTGCTTTTAAGGACCCATTTGACTACGCTGGGCCACACCTGAATAATCCAGCATAGTCTCCCCCGTTCAAGGTTTGTAACCACAACCACATCTACAACTCCCCTTTTGCCAAGTCAGGTAACATAGTCACAGGTTTCAGTCATTAAGGCATGGACATCTTTGGGGGTGGCTATTATTCTGCCTACTGCAAATGAGAAGGATTTCAACCAAAAGAGAAACTGGGGAGGGGATATCCAGGCCTAGAAAGGCACAAGCAGGGTATGGGGACAGATCCTATGCAGGAAATAGCCATTTCATTGGACCTGGGCTCAAGTGATCCTCCTGCCTCAGCCTCCCAAGTAGCTGGGACTACAGGCATGTGCCACCACGCCGGGCTCTCCGAAATAATTTTTACAGCTTACTCCCCAAGTATTAGTTTGACTGTACATAATCACAGAGCTGTGCCATCTCATCTGTCTACTTCTTTGTTTACTTCATTTCCCTGTTTCTCTAACATCCTCCCTACTCTCTCAGAAGTCCATTATCTGCATGCCTCAAATACCAGGCTTTCTCTGTGACTTTGTTCTGTCCTTTTCTCCTTCCAAGTATCTTTACCTCAAACATTAGTTCTTCCTCCCACCAATGTCTTTCTGAAGGCTATTAGCTCTAGGACATTTTTCAAGTTCCACCCTCAAACCCAGGAACTCTTTTTGGCTTGGGGTTACCAACTATCAAATACAATCTGCAGAGACTGCATCCTGATTTGTGTAGATTTCCCTTTGCTTTCTGAAATTTGGCAGCCTCTTGGTTACTGGCCAGCTTCCACTTCTGCAGGTGAATCACCTTATCATAATCTCATCATGGTTTTCATTATCAAAGCCATTTATCAAGCAGGCGAAGATAACTCATTCGGTTTTTATTTATCAGCTCTGGTGATAAAGCAAAATACTGAGGGGTTTTTTTTGTTTTTTTGTTTTGTTTTGTTTTGTTTTAAGAGACGAGTCTCACTCTGTCACCCAGGCCGGAGTGCAGTGGCATGATCTTGGCTCACTGCAGCCTCTGCCTCCCAGGTTCAGCAATTCTCCTGCCTCCCGAGTAGCTGGGACTACAGGCACCCGCTACCACACCCGGCTAATTTTTTCCTTTTTTTGTATTTTAGTAGAGACAGGTTTCACCGTGTTGCCTAGGCTGGTTTTGAACTCCTGAGCTCAGACAATCCTCCCACCTTGGCCTCCCAAAGTGCTAGGATTACAGGCGTGAGCCACTGCACCCAGCTGATAAAGCAAAATACTGGTCTTAAGGTCGGGCATGGTGGCTCACGCCTGTAATCTCAGCATTTTGGGAGGCTGAGGCAGGATCACAAGATCAGGAGATCAAGACCATCCTGGCTAACACAGTGAAACCCCATTCTCTACTAAAAATACAAAAAAAAAAAATTAGCCAGGCATGGTGGCGGGTGCCTATAGTCCCAGCTACTTGGGAGGCTGAGGCAGGAGAATGGCGTGAACCCGGGAGGCAGAGCTTGCAGTGAGCTGAGATCGCACCACTGCGTTCCAGCCTGGGCAACAGAGCAAGACTCCATCTCAAAAACAAACAAAAAAAACTGGTCTTAAAAGGAACTGTAAAATAACAACCAAAACAACATTTAGTAGTTAATTTTAAATTCAAAGTTTAAAAACATACCATGAAAATGTTTCCTTTACAGTTACACAATTAAATATGTATTGTCAATTTAGATGAACTCAGATGACTTTGAAAATATTAATTTTGTTATGGAAATAGATTTTTGTTGAGATGAGAGTTTGGGCCTTACCCTGTTGCTCCTAAAGCAAGTTTTACCAATGTTTACTGCAAATGTTTGATAAAAAATTTAAATGGAAGGTTTTGGAGCATACAGAATTAAAACTTCACCTTTTCAATGGGATCTTTTTTTTTTTTTTGATATGGAGTCTTGCTCTGTAGCCCAGGCTGGAGTACAGTGGCGCAATCTCGGCTCACTGCAAGCTCTGCCTCCCGGGTTCAGGCCATTCTCCTGCCTCAGCCTCCCGAGTAGCTGGGACTACAGGCGCCCGCCACCACGCCTGGCTCATTTTTGTACTTTTAGTAGAAACGGGTTTTCACCGTGTTAGCCCGGATGGTCTCGATCTCCTGACCTCATGATCCGCCCGCCTCAGCCTCCCAAAGTGCTGGGATTACAGGCGTGAGCCACCACGCCCGGCGGGATGTTTCTTTTAATTATAGACAAAGCAGCATTCTGCTCAGGTCTGCAAATGAAATGGAAGTTGCAGCCAACTGTAAACGTAATGAGAAATAAGTAAATAGTTGGTGTTGCTGTCATAGCTCACTCAGCAGAAAGAGTAAGCTTTCGGGGGATGTGGTAAGAAAGAAAATTGTTTTAGCAATTCTTCTCTTACTAACGTAAGTGTCAACACAAGAATTCTTTAAATGCAGAATGTGATTTGTATCTTCATAGTGTATCTTTGAGCTTTTCTGGGAATGAATCTTCTCAAATTATTGAGCAATTCTGACTTACACAACCACATACTTTATTACTCACCTGAGAAGCAGAGTGGCTATTTGGAGAATGAAACTACACTTGGAGTCTCTGGAGGTGGCTGGAAAGGGAGGTCTGCGGGGACTGGTCAGGTGGTTGCCCTGGAAAGTTGCTGGAACCCTGGGCCTTCCCTAACTAGGCATTAGAGGCTGTTGCTGTATTTTCCTGGAGATTCGGTTTTCCAAAATAGCTAAAAGCAAAGCAATTAGAAATAAATTAAAATCAGAGGAAAATGTACAGTCTCATGATTTTCATATTGGAAAACATGCATAAGAATTGAAGTTTAATACTGAAGATTTTCTCCCCTGGTACCCAAATTGTTTTCGTAATTGCACAAAATGAGAATTTCTAATGGTTACAATGGTTAAGATGGTAAATTTTATCTAATGTATATTTTACCACAAATTTAAAAATACAATTTAAATTAAGAAAGAAGACTAGTGGCAAAACCTATTAAAGGCTTTTTAAAAATACAAGATAGGCCAGGTGCGGTGTCTCACACCTGTAATCTCAGCACTTTGGGAAGCCAAGGCAGGCAGATCACTTTGAGCTCAGAAGTTCAAGACCAACCTGGCCAACATGGCATAACCCTGTCTTTACTAAAAATACAAAAATTAGCCGGACGTAATGGCACAGGCCAGTGGTCCCGGCCACTCAGTAGGCTGAGGCAGGAGAATCACTTGAACATGGGAGGCAGAGGTTGCAGTGAGCTGAGATTGCACCACTGCACTCCAGCCTAGGTGATAGAGTGAGATGCTGTCTCAAACAAATAATAATAATAATAATACTCGCTGGGCGAGGTGGCTCATGCCTGTAATCCTAACACCTCGAGAGGCAGAAATCACCTGAGCCCAGGAGTTTGGGACCAGCCTGGACAACATAGCGAAACACAGTGTCTACAAAAAATACAAAAATTAGCCAGGCGTGGTGGCATGCATCTGTAGTCCCAGCTGCTGGGAAGACTGAGGTAGGAGGATCCCTTGAGCCTGGGAGGTCGAGGCTGTAGTGAGCCGTGATCGTGCCACTGCACTCCAGCCTGGGCGACAGACCCAGACCCTGTCTCAAAAAAGCAAAAACAAAACAGTAATACTCCACTCTTCCCTAAATCTGACATCCAGTATTATAAACTCTGTGGAAAATGTCTAGGAACTGAGGGAGCAAAAGATCTTTCGATAGTTGAAATAGCTGTCAGAAAGTTCTAGTTCTCTGCATAGAAAAAAAGGTCTTAGGGATAAGAAGTTCTATTAGTTTTTACTTTACATATAATTTTAATAAGCTAAGCAATGTTTCTTTGCTAATAGATTAAAAGTTGAAAATTAATAAGGTATGATATATTACTAAAGGCTGGATTCTTTTTTTTTTTTTTTTTTGAGACCGAGTCTCGCTCTGTCACCCAGGCACCCAGGCTGGAGTGCAGTGGCGGGATCTCGGCTCACTGCAAGCTCCGCCTCCCGGGTTCACGCCATTCTCTTGCCTCAGCCTCTCCTAGTAGCTGGGACTACAGGCGCCCGCCACCACACCCGGCTAATTTTTTGTATTTTTAGTAGAGACGGGGTTTCACCGTGGTCTCGATCTCCTGACCTCGTGATCCACCCGCCTCGGTCTCCCAAAGTGCTGGGATTACAAGCGTGAGCCACCGCGCCCGGCCTTGGATTCTTAATAGCAGAGAAAAAAATAGCTCATTCCCTAACAGAGACAAAACAACTCTAAAGGAAAAACCAACTGAGGAAAAAGTTTTTCCTTCTACATTTACATTCAACAGTCAACACACTTCTGGTCACCAAAACGTGTGGGTTTTTCCCATCACAAACCAACTGGGTGTCCTAGAATAATTCAGTTCAATTCTGACACTATCTACCTGGAGTTAGTGCAGACCCCATAGGTTAAGGGCTCGGTCCTAGAAAACTGCCCCCATTTGGGATGCCAATAGTAGGTTGTCACCTATACTGGTGACCAACTCGCTGTAAATCACTTTTCACTACCCCTTCTCAGGTTTTATTAGTTTGCTAGGATGGCTTATAAAACTCATGGAGGCCGGGTGCAGTGGCTCATGCCTTTAGGAGGCCAAGGCCGGCAGATCACTTGAGGTCAGGAATTTGAGACAGCCTGGCCAACATGGTGAAACCCCATCTCTACTGAAAAAAATTAAAAAACAACAAAAATTACCCAGGCATGGTGCCGCACGTCTGTAATCCCAGCTACTCAGGAGGCTGAGGCAGGAGAATCACTTGAACCCGGGAGGCGGAGGTTGCAGTGAACTGAGATCATGCCATTGCTCTCCAGCCTGGGCGACAGAGCGAGACTCTGTCTCAAAAAAATTAATAAATAAAAATAAAAATAATAAAACTCATGGAAACACCTGCATTTACAGGTTAATGACAGATACTATAAAGGATACAGATGAACAGAAGAGATACATAGGTTGAGGTCTGGAAGAGTCCTGAGTGCTGGACTTTCTGTCCCCATGGAGCTGGAGTGTGCCACCTTCCCAGCATGCAGATATATTCATCAACCCAGAAGCTCCTGAACACTGCAGTTTATGGAGGCTTTATGATGTTGGCATGATTATTAACTCAATCGCCAGCCCCTCTCCCCTTCCTGGAGGATGGGAGATAGGGCTGAAAGTTCCAAGAGTCTAATCATGCCTTGGTCTTTCTGGCAACCAGTCTCCATCCAGGAGCCACCAACAGTCACCTGATTGGAACAAAGATGCTCCTATTGCCCAGGAAATTCTGAGGGATTCAGAAGCTCTGTGTCAGGAATTGGGGTCAAAGACCAAATATCAGAACAGAAGATTCTCCTAGCGCCCCTATATACAAGGATATTAAGAGCTCTGTTTCAGGAACTGGAGGCACAGACTAATAGATACACATTTCATAATAACTAACCACAACAACAACAACAATTCCTCAAAACATAGACAAAGCCTGGTGCGGTGGCTCACGCCTATAATCCCAACACTCAAGACCAGCCTGGGCAACATGGCAGAATCCCATCTCTACAAAAAATACAAAAAAAATAGCCTTGTGGGATGGCATACGCCTATGTTCCCCCCCACCCAACAAAAACAAAAAACAAAAAACAAAAAAACAGACCAAAAAGAAAAAAAAACCCAAAACTGTTAAATTGAATGTATTAAGTGCAATTTTTTTTTTTTTTTTTTTGAGACAGGACCTCTGTCACCTAGACTGGAGTGCAGTGGGAGCACTCATGGCTCACTGCAGCCTCAGCCTCCTCAATAGCTGGGACCACAGGCATGTGCCACTATGCCCGGCTAATTTTTTTGTATTTTTATGTAGAGACAATGTTTTGCCATGTTGCCCAGGCTGGTCTTGAACTCCTGGACTCAAGTGATCCTTCCACCTCAGCCTCTCATAGTGCTGGGATTACAGGTGTGAACCACCACACCTGGCCTTGAATTTTACCATTAAAATGTGCTTTACATATGGTTTTTGGGGGAGAATATCTTCTCTGTTCTTAAGGAATGTATAATTTAGTTAAGGACATAAACTACTGTATATGGATATAAAACGACTCTAAAACAAATGGAACAAGTCAGTGTTTCATTTTCTTCTCAGTTGTCTGGGTCTTGCATGATCTGATCCTATTCTATTTTTATGCTACTGCCCATAGAGAACATTCTTCTGTAGTTAGGCAAATTTAATTTAATTTAATTTAATTTAATTTTATTTTATTTTATTTTATTTTATTTTGAGATAGAGTCTGGCTCTGTCACCCAGGCTGGAGTGCAGTGGCGCCATTTCGGCTCACTGCAACCTCCACCTCCTGGGCTCAAGCGATTCTTGTGCCTCAGCCTCCTGAGTAGCTGGGATTACAGGCATGTACCACCATGCCTGGTTAATTTTTGTATTTTTAGTAGAGAAAGGGTTCCACTACGTTGGCCAGGCTGGTCTAGAACTCCTGGCCTCAACAGATCCGCCCACCTGGGCCTCCCAAAGTGCTGCGATTACAGGTGTGAGCCACCATACCCGGCCATAGGTGATATTCTATAGGAGCCTCAGGGAGAGAACTCCTACACTATCCTGGCTTCACAAATGCAGAGGCCTCACGAGCAAGTGGATTCTCTGTGTCTGCTAGGCCTGGAATCATTCTCCGCTTTGGCTGAGGCTGGAGACACAAGTCTTTGAGTTCCCCTCTTCCTCACTCCACAAAGTCCATTCCTGTTTCAGAGGAAGTATAAGGGAGTTAATTTGTTTTCAGTTTCCTTACTTATGAGTATGTTGTAATCATGACTTTTTTTTTTTTTTTTTGAGATGAAGTCTTGCTCTGTTGTCCAGGCTAGAGTGCAGTGGCTTGGTCTCCACTCACTGCAACCTCCACCTCCTGGGTTCAAGCAATTCTCCTGCCTCAGCCTCCCGAGTAGCTGGGATTACAGGTGCCTGCCACCACGCCCAGCTAATTTTTGTATTTTTAGTAGAGACAGGGTTTCACCATTTTGGCCAGGCTAGTCCCGAACTCCTGACCTCATGATCCACCCACCTCGGCTTCCCAAAGTGCTGGGATTACAGGCATGAGCCACTGCGCCCAGCCTCATGACTTCTTAAGATTATCTAGAGAGGGCATTATAATTCAGTGTTTCCAAACTCTGGAGTTAGATCTATGAAGGTCTGAATCTCCGCTCTTTGATCTTGGACAAGTTACTTGAGCCGTCTGCATTTCAGGATCGTCTTCTATAAAATGGGTTGAATAACATGGTCGTTTTGAGAATTAAACGATATAATATACAAATTTAGAGCAATACTTGGTATAGAATAAGGACACACACATACGCATATGTATATACTATGTCAGTTAATTTATACACTCCAATTTTGTTACTACTGTTCTATGCTCAACTGGTCTTGTGTTGTCTCTTTTTCTCCTCTTCTCAGCTAGATACGTTATGTAGATGTGCTTACTTAACTGATTTACTTTAAAACATTTTCTGGACCAGGCATGGTGGCTGAAGCCTGTAATCCCAGCACTTTGGGAGGCCAAGGCAGGCAGATCACCTGAGGTCAGGATTTCGAGACCAGCCTGGCCAACATGGTGAAACCCCATCTCTACTAAAAATACAAAAATTAGCCGTGCAGGGTGGAGCATGTCTGTAATCTCAGCTACTCCGGAGGATGAGGCAGGAGAATCGCTTGAACCCGGGAGATGGAGGTTGCAAGGTTGCAGTGAGCTGAGATCTCACCACTGCATTCCAGCCTGTGCAACAGAGCAAGACTCCATCTCAAAAAAAAAAAAAAAAAAAAAAGAAAAAAATTATGTTAACTATCCTACTATAGAAGTATCAGGAATTATAAGACAAAGTCATTCAGAATCACTACACTACATCCAGAGACTACCACTTTTAACATTTGGTTGTGTAATTTTCTGGGCTTTAAAAATAGTTCAAAAAATATATATGTGTACATAGTTTATTGTATAGACATATTAAATAAACTTATATTGTTGCTGTTTTTCCTTTCTTTTTTTTGTTTTTAGTAGAGATGGGATCTTACTCTGTTGGCTAGGCTGGTCTGGAACTCCTGGCCTCAAGTGATCCACCCATCTCAGCTTCCCAAAGTGCTGGGATTACAGGCATGAGCCACCATGCCCAGCATGTTGTTTTTCTGGAACACCTCTACCACATTATAAACCCCACCAGGGGATAAATCTTATGGTTTTGCTTACCATGTTATCACAAGTATGATTTACTTTAGCACATGGCTCATAGCAGGTACCAATAACAAAACAAAACAGAAAACAAAACAAAACAAAAACCCAAACATGGGTTTTTTATTTTAGCACATGGTTCATAGCAGGTACCAATAACAAAACAAAACAGAAAACAAAACAAAAACCCAAACATAACAACAACAAACAAAAATGAAAAGGAAGGAATGACTCCATGTTAATAAACACAAATTGTTAATCACGACCTTCTTCCATGTGAGTGTGTCAGCTTTCCCAACCAAGCCCCTATCTTGGAAACTTGTTTCCAATTTGTCTCTCTCTCTCTCTCTCTCTCTATATATATATAATTTAAAAATTTTAATGTTTTTAAAAAAAGGCACAAAGAATAATACAGCACACATTATTGAACCCAACCTCCCAGAACCAACAACTTTTAAGATTTTGACAGTTTTGTTTCCATTTTTTAAATAAAAGAAAGCTTGAAGTCTTCATTTTTTTCTCCGCTTCATTTTCCTCCTTCCCTCTAATATAAACGACAGCTGTCATGAATTTGGTGTGTGATATTGCATTCTACGTCTATACTTATATAAAGTATGTAATCATTTTAGGTTCTATGGGATTTTGATTATTTGCAAATATGGTATCACAGTGTATATATAGTTCTGCAACTTGCTTTTTTTCACTCCACACTGCTTTTGAATTCTTTCTACCATCATTTATCCTTTACAACTACAGAGCTAGTTCATTAACTTAGCTACTATGTATATTCCATCATTTGGATATCTACCTTTTATTTTCCTACCCCTTGACTGGACATTTGGGGTTTTTCTCAATTTTTCACTACTGCAAACAATGCTGAAATGATCATTGTAACTGCAACATTTTTATTAGGTATTTTATGCACAAATTTTAAGGTCCATTAAATCTATTTTATAATATTTTTCATTTCACAAGTGTTTTTAAAATTATGTTTACATCTTTGAAGGCAGAGCAGGAGCAGGATCTTTAAACACACAACAAAAAAAGATTAGCAGCCATGTGGCTTGGGGTTGGGGTGGAGAAAGTATAGTCAGCTTAAGAGTGAAAAGAAGGCCAAGCATGGTGGTGTGTGCCTGTATTCCCAGCTACCCTGGAGGCTGAGGCAGGAGGATGGCTTGAGCCCAAGAGTTCAAGGTTGATGTGGGCTGCAGTAAGTTATGATTGTGCCACTGCACTCCAGCGTGGGCAATGGAGTGAGACTCTGTCTCTAAGAAAAAAAGGAAAAAATGTGGAAAAGTACATAGGTAATGCCAGTAGCGCTCAATTGCAGAATATTGGCTGGAGACTTATTTTGCTCCCAGTACTGTGCAAGATATCTGGGTAGCACACAGGATACTATCGAAAAATTAAATTGAATTCTAAGCTGCACGATGATGGTTTCTTTTTTTGTTCTTTTTTTTTTTTTTTTTTTTTTTTTGCACACTTCTGCTGGCAGGAAGGGATTACAGTTTGATTATCAGAGCCCAAAGAAGAGAGAAAACAGAGATCTGAGAAGATTCCCTAGAGAGCTGAGGCTTTAAGAGATTGAAAGAGAGGAAGGAGGGGAGGAGGATGGACCAGGGACTGAAGGCTGGGTGAGACTGTCAAAATAGTGCACAGATAATGACCTTTATTACTGTTTCCCATGAGAGTAAAATTTAAAATTTTCACAAGAGTTTGTCAATTAAAGAAGAAATCGAGTTGACTTTAAACACCATATTGACCCTCAGCATCACTTGCCACAGATGTAGGTGGTAGGAAGTATGATGTTAGGAGAGCCGTAAGTAGATTGAGGATTTGGCTTCCAGTCTATTGTTTCTACTCTGAATCTTTGCACCATCCCTGCTTCTGTCCCTGTACCAGATCCACAGTCCTCAAATGGATAGTGAAGCTGTTCAAAACCCACGACCTCACTTGCTGGTATATACGGTACTATACTATTCCCTACACCATAAAATACTTCTCAGAAACAAAATGTACACGGGGAGGGGAGGCTGATTAAATTAAATCAGATTAAATTTGGGTGTGCATCAGACGTTCTTTTTTTTTTTTTGAGACGGAGTTTTGCTCTTGTTGCCCAGGCTGGAGTGCAATGATGCTATCTCAGCTCACCGCAACCTCCGCCTCCCGGGTTCCAGCGATTCTCTTGCCTCAGCCTCCCGAAGAGCTGGGATTACAGGCATGCGCCACCACGCCTGGCTAATTTTGTATTTTTAGTAGAGACGGAGTTTCTCCATGTTGGTCAGGCTGGTCTCGAACTCCCGACCTCAGGTGATCCGCCCGCCTAGACCTCTCAAAGTGCTGGGATTACAGGCGTGAGCCACCGCTCCTGGCAAACCTTCTTCTTAATTGTTCGATTCCACTGTCCCAATAGCCGTCTGTCCTTTTCTGCCCCTAGTTTTAGTGTCCAGCCCCTAGTTGGTAACTTGGTGGCTCCTTCAGGCCTGCTAACTTTTTTTTTTTTTTCCACCAAGACTGGAATGAGATACTTAAGAATAGTGGCTTTAACGACAGTTACCAACTTTTAATACAAATGCAGTCGAGAGGGCAAATACTCAAGTTTGGGGGCGGATAGCAGCGAGTCAAATAGGTCCGAGAGGCCCCGGCGGGCTACCGCAGGCCAGCAGGGAGGCCGTGGGCAGGTGGCGGTCGAGGCCGGAGGCAGGAAGCGCGGCCGGGCGGGGCTGGGCGGAGCGGCCGCGGCGGAGCAGGGGCCGCAGGCGCCCCGCCCGGACTGGTATGCGGCCGAGAGTGACGCGGGAGGCGGGGTCACGTGACGCCCGTGGAATGCCAACAATGTAGCGAATGTCCCACTTGGGTCTGCGCTTTGGAACCGCGGCGTGAGCGCTCCGGGAAGATGGAGCAGTCGCCGTCCACGCCACCGCCGCCGCCCGGGGCTCCCCCGTCCCTGCGGGGCCAGCAGCAGCTCCAGCCACCAGTGCCCGGTCTCCCGGCGCGCGAGGCCCGGGAGCCGCGGGCCAGGACGCCCCCGAGGGTGTAGACCGCGCCCCTGGAGGTGAGGGGGCTGGGAGCTGGGGTCGGGGCGGCAGCCGGGAGGGTGGCGAGAGTTTCCGCGAAGCGGTCGAGCCCTGCGGCTCCGCGCACCTACCGGGGGCCGAGGCTCCGGGAAGGGCGCCCGGCGGGGCGGCCGAGGAAGTTTGTCCGGACGGAGCCCTGCGCCCTGCCCCCACGGTCCGCGCCCGCCCGGAGCCGCCCCCGCCCGGCAGCGCGTAGTCCAGGCCGTACGGAGCCCGCGGAGCCGGTTCCAGAGGAGCCGGGGAAGTTGGAGGCCGGCGTCGGGCGGGGGCAGCGGGGCTGCGCCGCTTTGTTGTGCGGCGACGGGGGCGACCGGGATCCCGGCGGGGCAGGGGCGGCGCGGCCGGGGGGCGGTGTCCTAGAGCCGAAAGGCCGTAGCGCCGGGCGCGCCTCTGCTTCCGCTGTCCCCGGGGGCTCGGCTTTCCACTAGACGCTCGGCCAGGCGCCCCTGACAGCCTCGGGACCCCCGCGTCCGGCGGCGCAGCGGTCCCACGGAGCCGGGGCCGTCCTCCCGGCCGCGCCATAGTCCCACGGGCCAATCAGTCCTTCGGAGCCCGCCCTGTTGGCCCCCGTCGGCCGCCCCGTCGTCCCGCGAGCCGACAGACCCACGGCCGTGCCGCAGTCGAGGCCGCGCCGCCCCTCAGCCCCCGGTGGCTGCGCCGCCGCACCCACGGCCGCGCGGTTCCCACCTGGTCCCCCGCGGCCGCGCCGCCGGCCCACGGGCCAGTCAGCCCCTCAGAGGCCACCGGACCCTGGGGGCGCCGTTTCTCCCGAGCCGCGGGCGGCCAGGCCCTGCTCGGCGTCTCCCGGCCGGCTGCCGCGCCAACTGTGCTAGTTTGCTCACGGTCTTGGCGGGACGCGGCCCGAGCGGCAGGAGCGCTTTCGTGGCCACGCGAGCGGCGGCCGTTGCATAACACGCCATTCCTGTGCCCTAGTTTAGCGACGTGTGGGGGGCTTGGCTTTCTCTTCTGATGCAAGCTCACCTGCGCTTAGCTCCCCAGCCGGACTCTGGAGATGGGAATTCTGACATCATTCACATGTTGCCATCACTCCAGAACTTCAACACTCCAGCCCAACTCCAGAACTTCTGAGCAGCTTTCCCTCGGGGATGGAGTGCGACCTGGAGCAAACCCGTTTGTGAAATCCAAGTCTCCAGTGTCCCGAGGGTTGGGAGCGGGGGGCGAGGCGAGGAATGGACCCTGAAGAGGGTAAAACCCACCTGACCAGGGCGCCAAGCAGCCGGTAACAGGGTCCCGAGTTAGCTCGGCGGCTGGCGGCTGTTCTGAGGCCTTTGGATGAGAAATGCTATTTTGCGAGGATCATCATGAAAGAACTTAACTTGCAGATTTTGTTGACAAAATGTTGTTGTTATTTTAAGACAGGATCTCGCTCTGTCTCCCAGGCTGGAGGGGAGTGGCGCGATCTCGGCTCACTGCAACCTCCGTCTCCCAGGTTCAAGCGATTCTCCTGCCTTAGCCTCCCAAGTAGCTGGGATTACAGGCCCGCGCCACCAGCCCAGCTAATTTTGTATTTTTTAGTAGAGACGGGTTTCGCCGTGTTGGCCAGGCTGGCTCTCGAACTCCTGACCTCAGGTGATCCACCTGCCTCACTCTCCCAGAGTGCTGGGATTACAGGCGTGAGCCACCGTGCCCCACCTGACAATTTTGAACAAGAACTTTTACATTTTCACGCTTCTCTATGATGGATGTAAGAGTGTTTGTTGTTGTTGTTGTTGTTTGGTTTTTTTTCTGAGACGTTATCTTGCCCTGTCGCCCAGGCTGGAGTGCAGTGGCGCGATCTCGGCTCACTGCAATCTCCGCCTCCTGGGTTCAAGCCATCTCCTACCTCAGTCTCCCGAGTAGCTGGGATTACTGGCGTGTGCCACCATGCCCGGCTTATTTTTTGTATTTTTAGTAGAGACGGGGTTTCACCGTGTTAGCCATGATGGTCTCAATCTCCTGACCTTGTGATCCGCCCGCCTCGGCCTCCCAAACTGCTGGGATTACAGGCGTAAGCCACCGCACCCAGCCAAGAGTGTTTTTAATGTAATAGCATTAAAAAAATTATTTCACCTTAACTGCTAAGCCATAGAGTATACATTTGGCCGGTAAATAATTCAAATTAATAGCTGAACAGCTCTTTTCACAAAGTATTCAACAAATATGTACATTTTTAAAGGAAAGTTTGCCCATATTTTAATAAGAAACAAATATACTGAAATTTGAATGGGAAATCACAAAAATGTGTGATCTTGCACAAGTGTTCTGCTTAAAATTTTAACTTAGAAGATGAGGGGCCTTCCCTTAATCATGGAAAAAGTAACTCATGGCTGATTATTAGGAAATTTGTACTAAATCTTGATGTATATTTTTGGTAAGCTGCTTTGCATGTTTTAAGTTTTTTTTTTTTTTCCGTAACAACTGTTGTAATAAGGTAGTAACAGAAAAAATATTCCAGAATGAGAACGTATAAACTGTTTATGACGTCTATTTAACTGTAATTAACAAGTCAGTGCCTCACAAAATTTTGTCTCATGCAGGTATAGAAGGCACTGAATATAATAATAATAATAGTGCAATGGATATATCAGCATTCCTTTGAAAATAAGTTGGTGAACATTTAATAACTTTCCAAATCTCAGGCAGTTTAAGGTATCTGAGCAGAGGCTAGCCCGTCTTGCAAAATTACAAAGGTGAATTACTAGAATCATTGAATTATAGAACTGGAAGGGATTCTTCTGGCTTCTCCATCGAGTTTGAAATAGTTTAAGTGTAAATTGGAGCTGTACATGTTCCTTAGCAAATCACAGGGGTGGTGGGAGGGACTTTCTTTTGGTGGGAGGGGAATGATTTTACAATAAGATTCCTTGTTATTTTAAATGCTGTGTTGTAAATAGCCAGCCCTGGGCTCCTAAACTCCACCGAGGGGTGGGGTAGGGTGGGGGTTGAAGCTGATAAATTGACCATAAACAGAGGAAGGATTTCGGGAAGCTGGGGTTAGGGGGTAGAGGTGTTCTTTTTTGTATTGGAAAAACCGTACCAACACCATTTTTGAAAAGCTGCTTTTGTATTTTATTTTGTAGTTAAAATCATGTGAAACTTCTAAACAGTATTTCTTACTGACTTTTTAAAAGCAGTTGGTGTGAAGAAATACAGAAGTTAAATTCAAATGCATTGACTCTGTCTTGACTGAATCTGTTCTAAAAAATACTGAAATGTTCTGATGAACAGAAAGAAGGGTAAGGCTTGATTGAAGTGACTGACTTCTAGCTCTAAACATTCTCTGAATCTTCTTCCTTTTAAAAAGTCTATTGCTTAGTAATTCCTCTAGAAGGAGTGGGCCTTCGAATTACACAAGTCCGGGGGCATCGTTCCCATTGTATGCTGGGTCACTGCCGCTCTGTAATGGGCTTTATTACATAGAGTGCCCTGTGATGGCCCCAGTATGAGGGCAGCCCTGCTTGGGATGTTCATTTCACTGTTAGCTGTTCTCTCAGTATTTTAAGGCTAATGTTACATGATTATTTTTATTTATTTATTTATTTATTTATTTAAGATGGAATCTTGCTCTGTCGCCCAGGCTGGAGTGCAGTGGCACAATCTCGGCTCACTGCAAGCTCCACCTCCCGGGTTCAAGCAATTCCCAAAGTGCTGGGATTACAGGCATGAGCCACCTCTCCCGGCCTGTTATGTGATTATTTTTATTTAGTTTTATTTATTCAGTATGAAAACAGCAGGGTAATATTGGAAATAAAGACATTGGTTATGATGTTAAAATTAGAATGGAAATTTGGCATTGTTTAATGTTTGCCGTTCACCCTGGGAAGACTTTGTTGGTTATCATCTAGATCATGTCAAGTTAATTGTGACAAGTGTTTTAAGTTAATTCAGAAATACTTTTTGTGTGACAATATTTGACATACATGGGAATTTTTCTGGGAGAAAAATAAAAAAATCCCATATTTTGTAGCCGTGGTTTGTATTTCTTGTTAACACTGATTATTAGAATCTTGTAGTGTAGTTTAGATCCTATAGACCCTTGATCAGTTAGGATGGTAAGGATCTTAAGAATGTAAGCTGGATTTTGAAAGGAGTGGGCCTCTGTTTGGAATAGTGAGCCTCCCTGGCTCTAGGCAGTTATCTTGAGCAGGAATGCTAAGGGCCAACATGGTTCATTGCTAGTTAACTCCATTCTTACTCGGGAGTCTCACTCATTTTTCTCATTAAATGTACCCGGACGACACCTGCCCCCTCCCCAATATTTTTTGGCTGTTTTGTTCATCTTTCTCTCCCACGTTTGAGCCTTTTCATTGCAAGTTCCAGGCTCCAAGAATAGCTTCACACTTTCTCCATCAAATCATAGCCTTTCAGCCTTTCTAATTTTGGTGAAACATCCCTTTCTCTAAGATACCTTCTCCAAATAATCTCAACACCTTCCTGAAGAATTGTGCTCCTCCATGGAAGTAGGCAGGGATTCTTTGGACAGTCACAGTATTTATTACTTCAGTCCATAGCAATGATTCTCAAACGGGAGGGGTGTTCTAACTCCCTAGCTGGAGCATATCCAAAACTTGGAGGGGTGCAGAGGAGGCAAGGCTTTCTTAACGATTGAGAACCCCTGCCGGGCTATGGAAATTGAATGTAAGATGGCCGGCCTATCCTGTTGGGTCACTTGCTATTAGGAATGCTGCAAAGAACTAATAATGTATGTGCAGCTTGGTCACTCTATGTTGCAATATCTTGAGTACAGACTTCTGTAGCTCAGTTTTTTTTATGCCATTTATATTTGCATAATGTATATCATAAAAACATCATGTACAAAGCTGTCTAATAGAGAATGTGATGGTGTCTTTTTCCCCGAGAATGTAAGCTTATGTAGAAGTGATACCCTAGCTGGGCATGGTGGCTCATGCCCATAATTCCAGCACTTTGGGAGGCCGAGGCAGGGGGATCACTTGAGTCCAGGAATTCGAGACGACCTTGGGTGACATGGCGAAACCCCATTTCATGGCGAAACTCCCCCTCAGATCTTGCCACTGCACTCCAGCCTGGGCAACCAGAGTGAGACCCTACCCCCCGCCCCCCAAAAAAAGACCCAATTCTACCTGGGTGAGACCTTACAGTGTCCAGCACAATGCTCAGTACACATGGCAATGCCAAATTCTCTGAGGCCTTGTGATGATGCTGCTATTGGAGAGTGGGAATTCTTCTAAAGTGTGTTTTCCTGGATCCCCAGAGGAATGCAATCACTGCCTTCCTCAAAGACCCTCATTATGAGAGGTAGCCCTTGGCCTGTGGCTTCCTGGCCTGACAGTGCTGGAATGGTACATCCACATAGTGGTTTATGATTCTGACATTTAGCATCTGGCTGGAGGCCTGGCCTGTCTGCCTGATTTAGTTTCAGCTTTGCTAGTTAATTATAGTAGGGATATGATTTAAATAATAGCTGGAATTTTAGGTTCAAGAAATCCTGCTTCAGAAAATGCCAACGTGTGTCATTAGTGCAGGTCCCATGAGACACTGGTTTGGTTGGTTCCTTGGTTGGTGCTTGATGTGTGTTTGGCAGCCAGTGTGGGTTTGTGAAGCACTAGGAGAAATTAGAATAAAAATTCTTGAACATCTGATAGCATTTTCCAGGATTGGATTGAGGGTTGGAATTGGGTTTGGTAGGACCAAATTAAAGGCAGGCTTAAAATTTTGCTCTCACATTGTTTACACAGGCCACCTATATTAAGCATGGGATTTAGTAGTTGTCTCAGCTCTGGATTTAGAAAATGAGGTGCTTTTGTTTTGTGAGTTGTTACGGTTTTAAAATTCCAGCGTTTGTAGTTTCTTAAAGTGTGTTTAAATCAATTGGTGATGCCAAAGAAATTTCCAAAGTTAGATTTACTTTGCTTGATATCCCCATTTTTTAAAAGTCCACATCCATGAGGGTCATATTTATAAAACTCTTGATGAAAGAAAAATTTCCCATATGTGAAGTCTCATTAAAATGGTATAGTAGTATGTCAGAGTTGTTCATTTCCAGCTGCAGTCTTTTTTTTTTTTTTTTTTTTTTTGAGACGGAGTCTTGCCCTGTCGCCCAGGCTGGAGTGCAGTGGCGCGATTTCGGCTCACTGCAAGCTCCGCCCGCGGGGTTCACCCCATTCTCCTGCCTCAGCCTCCCGAGTAGCTGGGAATACAGGCGCCCGCCACTATGCCCGGCTAATTTTTTTTTTTTTTTTTTGTATATTTAGTAGAGACGGGGTTTTACCGTGTTAGCCAGGATGGTCTCGATCTCCTGACCTCGTGATCCACCCACCTCGGCCTACCAAAGTGCTGGGGTTACAGGCGTGAGCCACCACGCCCGGCCTCCAGCTGCAGTCTTGACTGATGAGTATTCTCATGAAAATTCTTTCAAAAGTTCATAATTTGGCCATGAAATCAACTGTCTTCAAATTAAAGCTTAAAATACACAGTCTCAAGCTGAAAAAATGCTTTCATTCTTTATGAAACTGAAGGAACGTTTCATCCTTTCTAAAGTACTCAGGCAAGAACACGGTTTATCTGTAGGTACTGTTTTGCATATTCACTTAAGACAGGGACAGCCCTTGTGGTATCCCTAGACTGGTGCCTCACTGTGGTGGGAGATGGAGAAAAAATCAGAACAGGGTGTGGGGTCCTCCCCCTCCCTCCGTACCAAACAAAACCAGGTGGTAGGTTTAGGGATGTCACTGAATAATCCTCTCAACTTTTTTGTATGTTTGAAATTTTTCTTAAGCAGATGTTGAGGGGGGAAATGGAAAAAGAAAGAAAAACCAGGACTCCTGATCTGGCTTCTGTTTAAGGGCACAGCCACTTAGTATTTCTTTGCTCAGGTATAAACAGACATCGACATAGAAATGTCCAGACTTGACTACCCTGGTTGATGTTATTATTTGAATGTTTGTGGCACCCACAGATGCTTAACACCCCAACTGTCTCTAGGAGCATGGCTCTGCTGTGAGTCAGTATCTGTGTGGTGGAGGGCCAGTGGGGTGGGGAGGTACAGCTGCCCTAGGGTTTGGACTTCACGTGGAGACTTTGCCCTGCTATATCCTACCCAGTCCCTAGGTCCAGTCTTCTGATTGTGTAGCTATGTTTATTTATTTATTTAATTTTTTTTTTTGAGGTGGAGACTTGCTCTGTTGCCTAGGCTGGAGTGCGGTGGAATGACCTCAGCTCACTGCAACCCCCACCTCCCAGGTTCAAGCAATTTCCAGCTAATTTTTACAGTTTTAGTAGAGATGGGGTTTTGCCATGTTGGCCAGGCTGGTCTTGAACTCCTGACCTCAAGTGATCTGCCTCCCCCTGGCTCCCAAAGTGCTAGGATTACAGGCATGAGCCACTGCACCCAGCCGTGTAGCTATGTTTACAAAGGGAGCCGTTGTTCAAACACGAGTTTGCTAAATAGGAATAGTTAGGAGACTTTTTTCCCCATTTTTAAAAATTGAGGAAAAATATACATAATGTTTATCCTTTTAACCATTCATAAGTATACGGTTCAGTTAAGTGGCATTAAATGTACCATTACTGCAAACGTCACCACTGTCTATACATAAGACTTTTTCATCATCCCAAACAAAAACTGTACCCCTTAAATAAAAATTCCCTGTTCCCCTTTCTTCTGGTAATCTCTCTTCTTCTTTTTTTTTTTTTTTTTTTTTTTGAGATGGAGTCTTGCTCTGTCACCCAGCCTGGAGTGCAGTGGCGCAATCTCGGCTCACTGCAAGCTCCACCTCCCGGGTTCACGCCATTCTCCTGCCTCAGCCTCTCTGAGTAGCTGGGACTACAGGCGCCCGCCACCACGCCCGGCTAATTTTTTGTATTTTTAGTAGAGACGGGGTTTCACCGTGGTCTCGATCTCCTGACCTTGTGATCCGCGCGCCTCGGCCTCCCAAAGTGCTGGAATTATAAGCGTGAGCCACTGCGCCCGGCGGTAATCTCTCTTCTTTCTGTCTCTACGAATTTGCCTACTGGAGGTAACTCACATAACTGGAATCATACAATATTTCCTTTTTGTGTTTGGCTTATTTCACTTAGCATAATGTTCTTGAGGTGCATCTTTATTGTTGCATATGACAGGATTTCCGTCCTTTTTATAGCTGAATAATATGCCATAGTCCTGTGACTTTTGTTCTATGTGAACCTCCGTCGGCCACATTTCATTTAGACCTGCATGTTAAACTTCAGAGAAAGTGCTGCCGTTGACTGAGGCTTCGTTCTCCTTTATCACCTTAGACCTTTGGGGTGGCACTGGCAGGCTTTGTCCTCAGTGTGGAACTGAGGACGCAGACTCGGTGCTGAGTGACTACCTGTGTCTTTCAACAGATGTTGCGTGGGCCTGTGTGCGCATGCCTGGGAGTAGATGGGGGTAAACCAAACAGGATGCTCCTGCCCTCATGGTGCTATCAGGTTCTTCAAGAGGAAGCACACCAGCCAGTGATGGTGCTTTGGGAAGCGCTGGGAGTGAACATGTATGGTCCCTTAGATTGGGAAGGTCAGGAAGGTCCTTCTGTGGGAGAGGTTCTAGGCTGAGGTTTTAGGAGTAGGAGTGAGCCAGGCGGGTGGGGTTGGGTTGGGCTTTTTTTTTTTTTTTTTGAGACAGAGTCTCACTCTGTCGCCAAGCTGGAGTGCAGTGGCATGATCTCGGCTCACTGTATCCTCTGCCTCCTGGGTTCAAGCGATTCTCCTGCCTCAGCCTCCCAAGTAGCTGGGACTATAGGTGCGTGCCACCACGCCCAGCTAATTTTTGTATATTTGGTGGAGACAGGGTTTCACTGTGTTGGCCAGGATGGTCTCGATCTCCTGACTTCGTGATCTGCCCGCCTCAGCCTCCCAAAGTGCTGGGATTACAGGCGTGAGCCACCGTGCCTGGCCCAGGGTTGGGTTTTTCTAGCTGAGAGAAAGGTTTTGCAAGTTGGGGAGGACAGGAAGCATTGGTGTCTTTGACATACACAGGATCATAGAGTCAACCCAGACCTGGTGTTTGAGCTGCAGTCAGCATCTTGAGGCTCAGATGCTGCTCAGAACTGAGCAACCTGGCACCTGGCTGCAGGCACGTTTCAGAGAGGAATGACTTAAGCTTTTCTTCTCTGTGCTTTTCTGTCTTTACAGTTAAAAGAAAGCTACTTTAACTTTCTTAGCATCATTCTCAAACACTGATTTAAAGAGGAGTCACTCGGCTGGGCACGGTAGCCCACGCCTGTTATCCCAGCACTTTGGGAGGCTGAGGCAGGTGGATCACTTGAGATCAGGAGTTCGAGACCAGCCTAGGCAACAGGGTGAAACTCCCATCTCTGCTAAAAATACAAAAATTAACCGAGTGTGGTGGTGCACGCCTGTAATCTCAGTTATTCGGGTGGCTGAGGCACAAGAATCGCTTGAACCTAGAAGGTGGAGGTTGCAGTGAGCTGAGATTGAGCCACTGCACTCCAGTCTAGGTGACAGAGTGAGACTCTCTCAAAAAAAAATAAATAAATAAAGAGGAGTCACTTGGAGCAAGCATGAAATACCTGTTTCTGTGTTCAGTTTGGTAATTTTTCCGTGGTCTTATCTCCTGGCCTCATTAAACCTTTTTTGCCTAACTTATTATAAATCTTTAATTAGTAATGGTGATAATTGATCAGTGTATCATGCATTACAGATTGAGCCTGCTGTCACACACAGCACCACTGTGATCCTCAAGGCAAGCCTGTCAGGTAGACAGTAGCGGGTGTTAGACCCTTGGTACCATGCAGGAGCTCGAAACTCAGCAAGGTTAAGTGACAGGCTCAGACCACACGCTCAGTGCCAGAGCTGGGGAAGGACCCAGGCCTCCCACCTCCAGCCACTTTAGCACTGCGCACCCAGTTCTCAGTGAGCTTCCCTGCTCTGTGCTTTTTCAACAGGGTCTTGCTCTGACTCCCAGGCTGGAGTGCAGTAGTGTGACCTTGACTCACTGCAGCCTCTACCTCCTGGGTTTAAGTGATTCTCCCACCTCAGCCTCCTGAGTGGCTGGGACCATAGGTGTGCCTCCACACCTGGCTAATTATTTAATTACTTTTAGAAATGGCATCTCCCTGTATTGCCCAGGTTGGTCTCCAGCTCCTGGGCTCAAGCAGTCCTCCCGCCTTGGCCTCCCAAAGTGCCAGGATTACATGTGTGAGCCACTGGACCCAGCCTGCCCTGTGCTTTTTCACCTTTGGTCACTGCCTTCCTCCTCCACCACTGACGCTGCTCTCCTGGTGGGCCACATTGCCCATACAGGTGAGGTTTCCTGGCTCAGAGAATGGCACCACCACTGGCCCCATTTTCAAACCAGAAACTTGGGCTCATCTTTCATATCAGTCCTTTCCAGTGAACGTTACTTACTCCTATGGGTTCTACCTTTTAGTGCTATTAAATGCACCCACTTTTCTCTATCCTATAACTGCTCTGTGTTTCAGATCCCCATAATTCTTTGGGCAAACTTTCATTGTGACACATACCCTATAGTGTATTTAAATAATTAATTTTCTCCTCTGCCTTCCCATCTTGAGCTATGAGCTCCTTAAAGTCAGAGGCAAATCAGTCTTTCTGCATCCTCAGGACCAAGTAACAGGGTCACCTTGTGTGGGTGTTCAGGTTGTGCACTGCTCAAGGGCCCTACATATAAGAGGGCTTGTCTCACATGACATGTATACACATTTATATGAGGGCATGTGCAGTCTGCTTGGAGACTTTTAGCCACTCACGGAAGACCTGGGTGGCAGTAGAGACTCACCTCCCCTGACATGGCATATGTGTCACACATCTTCTAAAGGGCACACATGATCACCCTCCTCTGTGACTTGCACTAAGACCATTTCTTTCTCTCTTATGCCTCAGAGGTCCCGTTCACGCCTTCCATTTGACTCAGCCTTTTCCCACCCCCCCTCACGTGGCTGTGGTATCAAGGCACGTCTATGCGTGGGCCAGGGCCTCTTGCCCACAGGGCTCCGGGAAGCTCCCCAGGGAGAGTTGTTGGTGCTGTACAATAATATAGAAACAAAAAACTTCTTGAGGAAGGGGTGCCTTTTTATAGTCTCTCCAGGGGCTCTGCCAGTCACTCTTCAGCAAGTATTTTTACTGGGAAGTATTTGGCACGGCGGTAGAAGCAAGGCCTTGAGCTGAGCACCCACGCTGCAGCTCCTCACAGCTCTGGGCCTGGAGCCATGGCAGCCTGAATGGCAGCGGTGCCATTTGTTATAGCCCAGACCAGGAGCAACCTAAACGTCCATTAGGTAGAATGGATGCCTAAGTTACGGTGTATTCATACAAGGGGATATTACTCAGCAATGACAACTGACAGGCTTCTGCTATATATATACTACGTGTATGAATCTGCAAATATAGTGTTGAACGAAATGTGCTCAACTACAGAGTAGAGATTGCGTAATTCCTTGGATATACAGTTCAAAAACTGGTCAGACTAATCCTTGGTGTTAGATGACATGAAGGTGGTTCCCCTTGAGGGTTCCCCTTGGTCTGTGGGGGCCTGGGGGCTTCTGGGGTTGTGATAATGCTACACTTCTTGATCTGGATGTTGTGATAATGCTACACTTCTTGATCTGGATGTTGTGATAATGCTACACTTCTTGATCTGGATGTTGTGATAATGCTACACTTCTTGATCTGGATGTTGTGATAATGATACACTTCTTGGTCTGGATGCTGTTTACATGAGTGTGTTCTCTTGGTGAACATTTGTCAATCTTACAATCTGTGCACTTGAAAAAATAGATGTTAAATAAGTGGATTGCTCCTACCCCCTCCACCCCCAAAAGGCTTACTGTTCCTCCTGGCTTTCAGCAGCTTTCCATCTCTATCTATCTATCTATCTATCTATCCATCCATCTATCTATCATCTATCTATCTATCCATCTATGAGACAGAATCTCCCTCTGTCGCCCAGGCTGGAGTGCAGTGGCACAATCTCAGCTCACTGCAGACTCCACCCCCTGGGTTCAAGGGATTCTCCTGCCTCAGCCTCCCGAGTAGCTGGACTACAGGGGTGTGCTGTCACACCTGGCTAATTTTTGTATTTTTAGTAGAGACAGCGTTTCACTGTATTGGCCAGGCTGGTCTCAAACTCCTGACCTCAAGTGATCTGCCTGCCTCAGCATCCGAAAGAGCTGGGATTATAGACGTGAGCCACAGCGCCCGGCCAGCTTCCCTTCTTTAGAGCAGATTCCAGAGAGAGCTTTCCAGCCTCAGAGTCAACCAGGACCTCCTTCAGCCACCCCCAACTCCCTTCGCTCTGCTTATGTGATGGGGGAGAGGACATCCCTGCATCCTGGCTTTAACATAGAACTTTCTCATGGTTCTTTTTCTTCAGTCTGCATTGTCTCTTGTGGCTCTTGCCCTTTCATAGCTGAGGGAAAAACAGCTTGCCCCTTCTGTGCCCTGCTAATGTCACTGCTGGTAAAAAGAGACATATCACAGGTGGCTGCTCCTCTAAGGAATGTGAGTGAGCCGGGAGGGCCTTCAGCCATCCACTCACCTGGTAGCTCCATTTCATGGCTGAGCAGGCAGGCCACTGGCTAGGCAAGTGTCCTATATGCAGATGCCAGCACCCCTCCCCACCATCCCCCATCTGTGCCTTTCATTCCAGACCTGAAACCCCTTCCCCTTGCCCCCGGGGCTGCTGCTCCTCACCCAGGAAGTGTTGCACTTGTCCCTTCTAAGCTCACCTTCCACTCAGGCCATGTCACTCCTTAGCTGAATCATAGGCAGTGGCTGCCCATCCTCTGCACTGAGTCCAGACTCAACATGGCCGGGAATTGAGCCTCTGGATACCTCCATGGTTTCATCCCACGAGACACCCCCAGCACCGCCCAGTCCTTTGACCTCCTGTGTCTCCAGGAAGAGCCTGCATTGCACAGACCTGAATGTGGTGGGTGGAGCCTAAAGGCTTCTTTGCATATGCTGTTCCCTCTAGCTGGAATTCCATTCCTCCTGACACTCAGGTCTAATTATTTCTACCTTAGAGCTCTTTCTTTTTTATTCTCCAGGCATCTCTCTTTTTTTGAAGCTGTTTATTTGCCTGCCTCACCCCAGCTTTCACTTGACAGTAAACTTGCTGAAGCCAAGATTTTGTTTTCATTTATCCTGTCAGTGCCTGAGATTCAGTAGGTTTCTTTTATTTTTTTTTTTTTGGTTTTTTTTTTTTGAGATGGAGTTTTGCTCTTGTTGCCCAGGCTGGAGTGCGATGGTGCGATCTCGGCTCACTGCAACCCCCGCCTCCCTGGTTCAAGTGATTCTCCTGCCTCAGCCTCCCAAGTAGCTGGGATTATAGGCACCCGCCACCATGCCTGGCTAATTTTTTATTTTTAGTTAGTAGAGACAGGGTTTCACTATGTTAGCCAGGCTGGTCTCGAACTCCTGACCTCAGGTGATCCACCCGCCTTGGCCTCCCAAAGTGGCTGGGATTACAGGCGTGAGCCACCACGCCCAGCCTTGAGTAGGTATTTAATAAATGTTTGTATGGTAGATAAAGGGTGGATGGGCTAGATGAGTACATGGCCGAGTGAATGTATTTTGAGCATGAAGAAACTCTGCATATTGTCAGGCCCTCCCTTGCATTGATTGTTCTTGTGAAGATACTATGGCTGTGTTTTCTCTATTTGAGTTTTCAAAGAAAGGGAAGAAAACTTAAGATTGGAAACAAAGTGATTTGTGTGAATTCCTATAGGAAAAGAAACTCTACTGCCTCTTCCCAGACATACCGAGTCACTCCTAGGATCCTCCATACTGCTTGGCATCACCTTGAGAACCTCTCCGTTTTTGTCGGAAGGTGAAGTTACGGTTTTACAAAGTTAGGTATTTCAAAACAGATGCTTAGAGCACAAAGTCACTGAAATGAGTGTGGCTGCAATATGCCCCATTTTACACCAATTAAGCAGAGCTCTAGGCTTCTGGTATGTGGCCAGTACAGGCCCCAGGGGATCTGGGCTGTCCCTGGATCTAATAGCTCGATATCTGCACAGTCTTAACACTGTCATTTCAGTGACTTTACTATATTGTGTATTAAAATAGGGATTTCATGTGGAGAAATTTATTTAGTCTCTCTTTTACCTTCTAAATGGAGTCTTCTCACAATTATGTTGAGAAAGGGGATAGTTAAAACGCTTACAATCCCCTTCCCATCTAAGCAAGGACTAGGAATTCAAATGTCGTCTCTTAGTGTTTGCTACTGCGTATGGTTGTGCAATAGATCTATGTAAATTAACTCTTTGAACCGCACCTGACACATAGTAAGGCTGGGTGAATATTAGCTATCCTTTTTTTTTATAATCCACTTGAAAAGTCTGTGAAGCAGGATCACGGTTTACAGTTATAAAGTTTGTTACGGAAGTTAAACATCCAGATCCCTCTGCCCATCCCCGTTTAAAGGGTACTCTTTGGATCAGTTGTTCTTCGTTTATTAAAACTCAAAATGATTATCCTTCAAAATCTGCTCATTGAGTTCTGTGGAGTAATGGGGAGTGGGTGAGGGAAGGGGCAGCCACTAAGGGCTTTGGCACGGTGTGGGGTGCTGGCCCTGCCTTTCCCACCAGTGGGCACCTTGCCTGGGTTAGAGCACCTGGTTATATAAACAGTCATCATGGGGTGAAGAATAGGGAGGATGTTGTGTGTTCCAAGTACTGCAGGGCCTGGCACCCTTGTCATCTGACCCAGTGCTCACCACTGCCCTAAGCATCCATCTCTATTACATAGCAGGGAGTGGGGCTGAGGGAGGTGAAGGGACTGGTCCAGGGTCACCCACCCTTGTGACAAGTGACCTGTGCTGGCTACTGAGGGCGGTGTCGACTTGGGCTGGATTTTGCTTTCTGAATCAAAGAACAGCAGAGTAGGCCGTGAACTAGGCCTGGGGTAGGTAGAATTTACTATTGGAAAGTGCCTTTGTGACATCACGTTCCATATAACGAGGCCATTTCCATGCTGCAGTTGTAGTTCTGTACTAATAACTCCTACCCACATGATCATTTGATGTTCATGTGGCCGTGGTGCACTCTGAGAAGTTGCCTACATGCTGTTACCAGTCCCCTTCCATGTCAGTATCAATTGCTACAAGAAAGATATTTTAATTTTACTATTTAGGTCAAAATGCTGGTAAGTGGCCACCTTGTAAAAAACGAAGGAAGTAGTTACCTTCAAAAGTCTCATAATGTGTGTGTGGAAACTGCAATTGAAACATTTGCAACATGGGACACTTTTAATGTGACAGGCTTTGTGGTGTCTTTTAGGAAAATTGGGAGGGTTTTATAAGGAAAAGTTCAGAAAGTTTTCTAAAGATATGGAAGGACCACATCTCATGTGAGGGGGGAGAGGTTAGTAAAGCCATGGGGATGAAGGACAAGGAGTGGATTAGTTATTAGGAACAAGCCAGAAATCCAAGATCCCATGTAGAAAATTTAAATACTCCTCAAGCTGTGGGTTTCAAAATAAAATTTTATTATAATGAAGTATTTTAAATGAGCTGTCAGTTGTTAATACTACTGTTCTTGCCCTGAGTTGAATATTTATAGCAATTTACTTTATTGCAGATTACGTATTACAGGAAACATTTTGGGACAGCCGTAGATGTCATGTGCTCTAACCATGGTTGAACAGTATTTTTGTCATTTCTGAGAGGTGATGCATTCTTTCTTTTCTTTCCAAGCGGTATACTTCCACAATCACTTTATTTCTGAAAAGTAGCATTAACATTGCGTGAAAATGACAAATGAACATTTCTATCCCATTTATTTTCTTTTTCAGAGAGTGATGATCTTCAAAATGAAGACTTTGGGAAATTTTAGGTTCTCTATAGGAACTACAAAAATGGAAGGAAAGAACATTTTCAAAAGGAAATTATTTTGAAATTATGTTTACAACAAACTGATACTATTGACTTTTTTTTTTTTAAATAATAAAACACTTTAAGAAGATTGTATTTATGGTAAAAGGAAACTGGACTAACAATGAGGCCAAAGACTTTTCCTGCCACGACTTATTCTGGAAATAGCCGGCAGCGACTGCAGGAGATTCGTGAGGGGTTAAAGCAGCCATCCAAGTCTTCGGCTCAGGGGCTACCCGCGGGACCAAACAGTGACACTTCCCTGGATGCCAAAGTCCTGGGGAGCAAAGATGCCACCAGGCAGCAGCAGCAGATGAGAGCCACCCCGAAGTTCGGACCTTATCAGAAAGCCTTGAGGGAAATCAGATATTCCTTGTTGCCTTTTGCTAATGAATCGGGCACCTCTGCAGCTGCAGAAGTGAACCGGCAAATGCTGCAGGAACTGGTGAACGCAGGATGCGACCAGGTGGGTACAGACCTCCGCAGGGCCATGTGCAGAGGCAGCCATGGGACAGCTGGGGCAGTCAGAATGGTTTGGCAACTACTTGAAGACTTTGAATTGGTTACTACTTATACAAGTGTTTCTAGGTTAAAAACCCAAGGCCCTTTTAACACATAATTGAACTCACAATTGAAGGTTCTCTACCTTCTCTCTAAAAGGATCTTTTGAGCTGCTTTTCCTTTTTAGGCAAGTTCCAGAAGTTGCCGAGGTCTCCTGAAATTGTAACATGTATTTTCTGATCTGTTCTTGTGGAGATGAAAAGGGCTTTCATGCTTAGCCCCTTTTTTTGGTGTTTATTCGGGTTATTCTGAGCTATCATGGAAAGAGACTGGCTTCCCTTTTCTTGTTTTGGTTTGTGCTTTTTTTTTTCTAGAAATGGGAGGGTTGAGCAACATGCACTGGCTATGCTCTGACTCGGTTTTCTCCTATTTAAAAAAATAGTGTATATGCTGTTACAGGGGGTGTAACTATGAACATGTTCAGGAAATGGGAAAAACTAGAAAGAAAAAGCTTGAGAAATTGTCGAAAGTGTGGCAACACAGTCTCACTTTTCAGTTGTTTAGGATTAAAGGATACATTAGTGGAGGTGGCACCAGTTATACATTAATACACAACTTATAGAGATGAGTGTGGTGGCTCATGCCTGTAATCCCAGCACTTTGGGAGGCCAGGCAAGAAGATCACTTGAGGCCAGGAGTTTGAGACCAGCCTGGACAACATAGCGAGACTCCCCATCTCTACAAAAAATAAAAAGCTGGACGTGGTGGTGTGCACTTGTAGTCCCAGCTACATGGGATGCTGAGGCAGGAGGGATCGTTGAGCCTAGGAGTTTGAGGCTGCAGTGAGCTATGATAGCCACTGCACTCCAAGGCTGGTTAGCTGAGCGAGACCCTATCTCTAAAACACACACACACACACACACACACACACACACACACACACCCCTACACCTCATAGCCATACATTTATGATCTCTTAGCAATTCATATACCTGAATACAATCCAAATTGAGGGACAGGATCATATAAAATGGAACTAGTGTCCAACCAGGTAAAAATGTAATTAGTGAAATGTAACAAGTAAAACATAATTGCATTATGAAATGATTCATGAAAGCCAGTGCTTTATTACAATCTGTCATCTTAAAAATTACAGTTGCTTGAAGCGGAAATAAGCTAAATATTTTTGGTACCTTGGAAAAGTAGTAAGATTTCATGCTCAAAGCACATCAGAATGGCCCGAGCACTTCTGGTTTCTTAGAAATAACCTAATTACATACTCCTGGTGTTGCAGTCATAGGAAAAGGCTAACAGTGTTATTTGTTATTTCCAAAACCACTCTCAGTCCTCTTGTAGTTTATTACCATAGACCTTAAATAGGGAATTTACATTTCTCAGAGGAGATGTTTGTGAAATGAATCCTGCTGTTTTGTAGAGGGCTTCCTTGATACTTTGGGCCATACTAGGATTAACTTGTATATAGTGAGGATTGTTATGTCGAGCTGCTTTGATAAAGCACAGGGTCGTGAGTAATGTGGTGCAGAGTGTTTCAGCAGTGAAGCTGACAGCAAAGGCACAGCCATTCTCATTGTGAAAGCATGATGTTAAATATGCTGCCAAGCATTATCCCTTGACGTACAGAACCCAGCAGTTTTGAAAGTAGGGAAGGAGCAGTCCTGGGGAAATCTGGAGTAAGATTGCAGAGAAACTTTCAGGCCAACAGCAGAGCTTAAAATCTTCTCCTGTAAATCACTTGCAGACAAAGGAGGCAAGCCAAGCCCCTGTGTTGTTTGCAGTTGTGTTTCAGCTGTGAGAAAAAGAAACAAGTCAAGCAAATAATCCCATATACAGGTGGGATCTTATTAGGGTAAAATCCATTAGTGATAATTATAGTGCAAGAAGTAATAAAGCCAGTGCTGTTTCCAATACAGAAACACACAAATATAATAAAAGTAAGGATCATGACACCGATGAAGTTTCCATCAACATTTAATTTATGTTAATTGCTAGCAGAAAAGCCTCCATTTACCATATTTAATGCCCTTGAAATAATTGAGTCAGTTTGGTGTGTGGTGTTACTTTATAACTTAAAACAGCTGTGCCTCCACCTTTCCCCTCCACCTTTCCCCTCACACTTTTCTTGGTCTGAATGAAAAAATGCATTTGCTTTCAGAAAATTCAGGTAGGAAAGTCATTATGTGAACCCAAATAATAAGAGAGAAAAAGATAACAGTACCTTTAGAGTTGTATGCATCAGTTTGTTAAAAAGATGATTTGAATTCAGTATAATAGAGTTCTTTTTTTTTTTTAGACAGTGTCTTGCTCTGTCGCACAGGCCGGAGTGCGGTGGCGTCATCTTGGCTCACTGCAACCTGGGCCCCTGGGTTCAAGCGATTCTCCTGCCTCAGCCTCCCATGTAGCTGGGATTACAGGCACACAACACCACGCCTGGCTAATTTTTGTATTTTTAGCAGAGACGGGGTTTCACCATGTTGGCTAGGCTGGTCTCAAACTCCTGACCTCAAGTGATCTGCCTGCTTCGTTTGGCCTCCCAAGGTGCTGGGATTACAGGCGTGCGTCACCACGTCTGGCCGAGAGTCCTTATTGTTGCAGCTTTACCCCTTTCACTCCCAATGTTCTTTGTTTTTTTTTTCCGAGACGGAGTCTCGCTCTGTGGCCCAGGCTGGAGTGCAGTGGCGTGATCTCGGCTCACTGCAACTTCTGTCTCCCAGGTTCAAGCAATTCTCCTGCCTCAGCCTCCTGAGTAGCTGGGATTACAGGCACGTGCCACCACGCCTGGCTAATTTTTTGTATTTTTAGTAGAGACGGGTTTCGTGTTAGCCAGGATGGACTCAATCTCCTGACCTTGTGATCCGCCCTCCTCGGCCTCCCAAAGTGCTGGGATTACAGGCTTGAGTTACCATGCTCAGCCACTCCTACTGTTTTGTCTGTTTAAAAGGGTTTTGCTCTGTTGTGCAGGCTGGAGTGCAGTGGTGAGGTCACTGCTCACTGCAGCCTCGACCTTCCAGGCTCAAGCGATCCTCCTACCTCAGCCTCCCAAGTAGCTGGGACTACAGGTGTGCCACCACGTCTGGCCAGTTTTCAAAATTTTTTCTAGAGATGGCATCTCACTATGTTACCCAGGCTGGTCTGGAACTTACGGACTCAAGTGATCTGCCTGCCTTAACCTCCGAAAATGCTGGAATTATAAGTCCAAGCCACCATACCCAGCCTTAACTTTTTATTAAAGTAAAATTTATTTTAAAAGTGCACAATTTCTAAGCACACAGCATAGTGAATTTTTACATATTAAACCCACCCATGTAACTAGCATGTTTGGGTATATTTTTAATTAAAATACTTTAAAATGGAAATTTCTGGAAAAAGTAAAAGACTTAAGGGTATTTTCTGTGTAAGGATATGATGTGTATGTCAAATGATATGTTTATTAATCTTTTGCACATTAATTACTGAAAACTTACAAAAATTCCTGTAGAAAAGAACTAGGCCACTAGATTAATATTTCTTATGGGAGGAGCTGCTCTTTAAATATAGATTTAAGGAATTGGAAAGGTAAGTTTTTTGGTTATGAGTATCATATTTTGAGCATTTGGATAGTTATTGGCATAAGTGATCATTTAAATTTGCATTTAAATATGAAAAATATTTCTGTTCCACGGGAGCCTGGGACTTGTTTTCTACCTGGTGGCAGTGGGTTGGTTATAGGGGGAACATCTGCATGGTGTGTGTAGGGGGGGTATTATCATCAGCTCACTGCACTCACTGCTCTTAATTATAGCACTCAAGATGGTTCCTATGAGTCCTGTGAGAGTGAGGTTCCAATTCAGTAACTCCCAGGGGAGGCCCATGGCCCCTGGACCCCTTAGAATAGCAAAGCACTTTATCACGTGGTGTCTCCTCTAGGAAGACTTATGTGAGAACTTTGTTTGGATGCGAGTGCTAGGAAAGGGTTCTGCTTTCCTTGAGAAACTGGCGTGTGCTTTTTCTCTGTGGATGACCTGTATCCTGCCTGTCCACCCTCCCTCTGATCTGCTGAGGGGTGCCCAGTCTGTGGCTCAGCATTGATACATTTTCTTCGTCCTGAATATTGTGTCAGCTGTAATTTCCTAATCCTGATTAATCCAGTTCTTCCCCCGCCCCCCCCCGCATCCCCTCCCCCCCCCCGTTTTATCATGTTTAAGTGATTTCGAACTTTAATGGAATGAGGATAGGGAAGAAATGTAAACAAACAAACTGATAAACTGATTATATTATATCAAATAAGGAAGGGCATAAAGAAGACAGCCAGTGGTCAGGATGTGCACTGAGAGGCAGCCTTCCTGAGAATAGTGGCCATGCCAGCCGCTCAGTGAATCAGGGGCAATCTGCTTAATAAGAAAAGGGAGTGGGCCAGGCATGGTGGCTCACACCTGTAATCCCAGCACTTTGGGAGGCCGAGGCGGGCAGATCACGAGGTCAGGAGGTTGAGACCATCCTGGCTAACGTGATGAAACCCTGTCTGTACTAAAAATACAAAAAGTTAGCCAGGCATGGTGGCAGGCGCCTGTAGTCCCAGCTACTCAGGAGGCTGAGGCAGGAGAATGGTGTGAACCCGGGAGGTAGAGCTTGCAGTGAGCTGAGATTGTGCCACTGCACTCCAGCCTGGGCGACAGAGCGAGACTCCACCTCAGAAAAAAAAAAGGTGAACACATGCCTCAAGGGGGAAGTAGAATGTGATTGTTCTCTCAGTTTAATGTCTCTCTGGGCCTAATAATTTAAAAGGACTCAGATTCCTCAGATAAGAATTCTTTTCTCATTTCCATCCTCATAGGGGTTGCTTCTCCTTTCCCTCATGTCTATGGGGCATGGAGTTTATCAGGGTCCCTCTCCCCTCCTCTCATTCCCTGGGCATCCATACATGGCTGTCCCCCATGTCCCTGGCAGCTGGCCAGCCTGACTATGGCCTTGGCTCTGCTGCAGCTTCCGGGGCCTCCCAGACCCTGGTCTTATCCTCCCTACATGCTCCCCTCTACAGAGGAGCTCTCTGCAGTGTCTCAGCCACACAGCATGGCCTCCCAGACAGCTCTTCCGCTTGCTTACTTTGGGGCTCTCTGACATACGATTTTGTTGGTTGGAAGTATCACCACCTATCTGGATTCTAGTATCTGCTGTGATTCCACTCAGATTCCTTTTTACACAGGCTCTTCCTGGTTCTTCCACCTGGATACGAGCTGTTCCTATTCAAACTTCCACAGCAAAGACATTTCTTTCTTTTTCTTTTTCTTTTTTTTTTTTTTTTTTTTTGAGACAAGTTCTGTCGCCCAGGCTGTAGTGCAGTGGCGCAATCTCGGCTCACTGTAGCCTTGACCTGGGCTCAAGCAATTCTCCGCCTCAACCTCCAAAGTAACTGAGACCACAGGCGCACGTCACCGTGTCTGGCTAATTTTTCTATTTTTTGTAGAGACGGGGTTTCACCATGTTGCCCAGGGTGGTCTCGAACTCCTAGTCTGAAGCGATATGCCCGCCTCAGCCTCCCAAAGTGCTAGGATTACTGGTGTGGGTCACCATGCCTGGCCAGAAATTTCTTTCTTTTTTTTTTTTTTTTTTTTGAGACGGAGTTTCGCTCCTATTGCCCAGGCTGGAATACAATGGCGCTATCTCGGCTTACTGCAACCTCCGCCTTCCGGATTCAAGTGATTCTCCTGCCTCAGCCTCCCAAGTAGCTCGGATTACAGGCATGCACCACCATGCCCAGCTAATTTTGTATTTTTAGTGGAGATGGAGTTTCACTATGTTGGTCAGGCTGGTCTCGAACTCCTGACCTCAGGGGATCCACTCACCTCAGCTTCCTAAAGTGCTGGGATTACAGGTGTGAACTGCCTGGCCTGGCCTCAGAAATTTATTTCTAACCCCAGGGATGCTCCATGCATTGGGCATTGTGTTGGCAGATTGTCACGTTCCTGTCTTGCTTTCCCTGTCTTAGGTGGTGTCTCTGGAGGCCTGGATCTTGGGAGTTTATCCCTCTGTGCCCACGAGGCCTCCCTTGCTGCAGAGCATGTGCTCAATCAGTGCTTGCTCACCAGTGAAAGTTCTGTATACTAGTCCAGCCAAAACCCTCACCTCAGTTGTCAGACACTGGAAAAGATGCTAACCAGAAATGCAGATCTCCTCGGGATATTTATTTGGCTTAATTCTAACAATATGCATCACCAAAAAAGCAATAGAGAAATGGTAACACTAATCTCCCAGCCCTTTGTCTTGGTGACAAGATCCTGCCACAGGATTGCTTCATTGTACTAAAGATATTTTGCTAATGAAAAAGATAAAAGGAATTTAGATAACATGTACCTTTCCTCTTTCTCACTTCCTCATGAAAGGGAACCACCGTTTGGTGTTACTGAACACTCGGGCTGAAATATTAATAAGAGGAGAAGGAAGAAAGAAACACTTAAGTTTAGGAATGTCGGTCATGTAACAGGAAATTGTATTACAATGGCTTTTGGGTGTAGCAGTTCCTTGCCTTTTCCCCTTTTTTTTTTCTTAGTGGCTTTCAAATTAAATCTGGCTCTTCCAAAAGGCACACCACATACCTTTTTAATGTAGGAATTTAAATTACTTTGACAAGACACAAGCAAAGCATACCCCTCTGTATCATAATCCCCTCCCCCCTTAAGCCTTGCTCCTAGTTTTTGTTTGTTTGTTTTTGTTTTTGTTTTCTTGAGATGGAATCTCGCTCTGTGCCTAGGCTGGAGTGCAGTGGGGCGATCTCGGCTCATTGCAACCTCCGCCTCCCGGGTTCAAGCAATCGGCCATGCCTCAGCCTCCTGAGGAGCCGATTATAGGCATGCGCCACCATGCCCGGCTAATTTTTTTGTATTTTTAGTAGAGATGGGGTTTCTCCATGATGGTCGGGCTGGTCTAGAACTCCCGACCTCAGGTGATCTGCCCGCCTCGGCCTTCTGGTAAGACTGCTGTTAACATGTTGGTATAAAACTGGACAACTTTTTTCTAATTACAAAAATGATAAAGCTTTGCACAGTGGCAGTATCATAGCCAATGAGGTCCAAGGTGCGATTATTGCTAATTGGAAACTTTCCAATACCTCGCCATAACAACTTGAAATGTAGTCAGCACTGGCAATTTTTGACAGTCTCTACAGAGACTGAAAAGAAAGAGAGATATAATAGGTGGGGTGCAGTGACTCACACCTGTAATCTCAACACTCTGGTCGGCTGAGGCTGGAGGATTGCTTGAGCTTATTAAGTTCAAGGCCAGCCTGGGCAACAGCAAGACCCTGTCTATTTTTTTAAATTAAAAAAAAAAAGATGGAATTATATATTAAACTATATAATACATATACCACACACACACATTTTGTGTAACAGAATTGAGGTCCTGTGGCCCATCAGATCACCCCAGTCAGTTCTCCTTGGAAGCACCTCATGCACTGGCCTCTCCTGCCCCCGCTACAGGCTCCACCTTTGCTCCTGGGATCTTGGTGGCTCCTGGCTGCCCCTTCTGCATCTTTCTCCGGCCTTCCCTGCACAGTACCCTCCTCAGTCTGATTTGTTTTGTTTTGGTTTTTGGTTTTTGAGACAGGGTCTTGCTTTGTCACCCAGACTGGAGTGCAGTGGCATATCATGGCTTACTGCAGCCTCGAACTCCTGGGCCCAAGCAGTCCACCCAAGTAGCTGGAACTACAAATGTGGGCCACCGTGTCTGGCCCCCCTCATTCTGAAAAGGGAAGATTCTGTCATTTCCCTTCTGGAAACCTTTTCTCTAGAGGCCTCAGGATGGTGCCCAGGAGTTGGCAGGCAGGACCCATCTGGGTCCTGCAGGATCCCAGCTGCTGGCAGGCCCACCCTGGCCCTACACCCGCCCTGGTCCTGACCACCCTGGCCCTGCCTGCCCTGGCAGACCCTGGCCCTGCCCACTCTGCCTGTCTCTCAGGCTGCCCAGTGCTGGCCTGGCTGCGGGACCAGGCCCACTTCTCCCTCAGGGCTCATCTTTGGGTCCGTGATTCTGAAAAGCCTTTTCTGAGCCCCCAGTCAAAATTAGGTCCCTCATTCTCTCCCATGACACCATAATTTTCTCCCCCAGTGTTTATCAGAATCTGCTGTTAAGTAGTTGTGTGTCTCCCTGTGTAGATTTTAAGGCCTGTGAGAGTGGCTTTGTTCTAGTCGCCACTTTCTAAGACCCAGAACTGTGCAAGCTCTCAAAAACACCTGACAGAGAAGCACAGAGACAAGCATTATGTCATAAACATTTTCATTCCATTAGTCTTTTAAAATATGATTTATAAAATTATTATTATTTTTGAGATGGAGTCTCGCTGTGTTGCACAGGCTGGAATGCAATGGCACGATCTGGCTCACTACAACCTCCCCCTCTGGGGTTCAAGTGATTCTCCCCCCCTCAGCCTCCTGAGTAGCTGGAATTACAGGCACTCACCATCATGCCTGGCTAATTTTTGTTATTTTTGTAGGGATGGGGTTTCACCATGTTGGCCAGGCTGGTCTTGAACTCCTGACCTCAGGTGATCCACCTGCCTTGGCCTCCCAGAGTGCTGACAGGTCTGAGCCACCACACCCGGTCCTAAAATATGATTTTTAACATCTGCATTGTATTCCATTGTTCAAATAGATGTCCCATAATTTATTGTAAAGAGCTGGTCATGAACATTCTTCTCCACACATTCTTATGGATATTACTGACTTCCTTGGAATACATTTTTGGAATGGAATTACCAGCGTAAATGTTGAGAGCATTTTTACCATTCTTATTTGTATTGCCAAGTGGGTTTTTAAAAGTCATTCAATTGAATTTATACTTCCAACCCTGCCAACGATGAATATTATCACTACTACTACTAAAAACTAGAAGCAACTGTCAGTTTAATAGTTGGCATTTTTGTTTGTTTGTTTATTTGTTTTTGAGACGGAGTTTTGCTCTGTTGCCTAGGCTGCAGTGCAGTGGCGCCATCTCGGCTCACTGCAACTTCTGTGTCCCGGGTTCAAGCAATTCTCCTGCTTCAGCCTCCTGAGTAGCTGGGATTATAGGCACGTGCCACCATGCTGGGCTAATTTTTGTATTTTTAGTAGAGACATGGTTTCACCATGTTGAACTCCTGACCTCGTGATCTGCCCACCTCAGCCTCCCAAAGTGCTGGGATTACAGGTGTGAGCCACTGCGAGGGCTGGGCTTTGTATTCTTAATTGCAGTAATGGATGTGTGCAATAATAGAAAGTGGTAATGGTTCTCCAGTTTTAAGTACTAGAAAGCTCTCATTTTGGCAGTGAGTGGGGAGGCTCTTATTAAGTGCCTGAGACTGGACCCACTTTCCTGTTAAAATGGGCTTTTGGCCAGGCGCAGTGGCTCACGCCTGTAATCCCAGCACTTTGGAAGGTTGAGGCGGATGGATCTTGTCAGGTCAGGAGTTTGATAACAGCCTGGCCAACGTGACGAAACGCTGTCTCTGCTAAAAATACAAAAATTAAGCCAGGTGCGGTGGCTCACGCCTGTAATCTCAGCACTTTGGGAGGCTGAGGGGGGTAGGGGTGGATCATCCGAGGTCGGGTGTTCGAGACCACTCTGGCCAACATGGTGAAACCCGTCTATTAAAAATACAAAAATTATCCAGGTGTGGTAGCACATGCTTGTAGTCCCAGCTACTCAGGAGGCTGAGGCACAAGAATCACTTGAACCTGGGAAGCAGAGATTGCAGTGAGCCAAGATCGTGCCACTGCACTCCAGCCTGGGCGACAGAGCAAGACTCTGTTCCCCGAAAAAAGGGGGAGAGGGCTTTTGAGGAAATACCTTTTCTCTGCTCCCTGAATAACTTACCTTTGTGAGTGGCGCAGGTCCTTAGGTGGGCTCTAGGAATCACTGGCTACTTGTATGCTGTGGTGTTGGTCCCTGCAGCCCTTTGGGAGCTGGGTCCCTCCACTGCGAGCAACCTGCTCTTCTATCCCAGTGTGCAGTACAGATATTAGCATTTTTTATGTGGGCTATGTGAAAAATATTGGAGATCATAAATATTGTTCACTTAATACCTGTTGTGTCACACCAAACAGTTTACTGCTGAGATTATTTGCTGTCATGTGGTTGTAGAGATCTAGGTGGGAACTCGTGTACAGTCAAGATTGATGGTTTTTGTTGCCTGGAACCCCAATTTTGCCTGGCTTGATGGATGGGGCCCTGGGAGAGGGGCTCCGAGTTCTGGGTCTCCAGTCTGCATGCAATTCTGTGTGGGGGCTTCATTTAAACTGTTTCTGTCATTGCCAAACCATTTGTGGATGTAAATAGAGAAAACCAACAAGGATGTAAATAGGGGAAAAACCAGCAAGGAAATAGAATGTTTTATGACATTTAACAATGCTCTCTTTTAGAAACTATTTTTAATAGGGTTATGATGAATTTCAAAATTAAAAAAAAGAATGCCACATCCATTATCATAGTCACTACCCAGCTTCTCTTTATTTTGGCCTTAAAATTTACTTGCCAGAAATTCATAGCTCTTGAATTAAAGCCACATTCGTCATGCAATTTTTTATATATTAGGTTTTACTCGTTTTAGATTTCTTTTCTTGCTTTTTTGTTTTGTTTTGTTTTGGTTTGGTTTGTTCTTGTCAATAGAGATGGAGTCTTGCTATGTTTCTCGGGCTGGTCTGAAACTCCTGGCCTCAAGTGATCCTCCCGCCCTGGCCCACCAAAGTGTTGGGATTACAGGCATGAGCCACTGTGCTCAACCCCATCTTAGATATAGTTATTTTGTAGTAGTGTATTTAGAAGAGAGATTTTTTTCATAGTTAAATTTTTACAATTTGTAATCTTCTATAATTGACTTATTTGTTAGCGGATGCCTTTTTTTTCCTAAGAGTTCTTGATGACTTTCCTGTACTGTGGGAAACGGCAGGAAATTCTCCCCCCTGTATCCTCCCCCAGCAAGGAGCCTAGCTGTGTAGGCTCAGCAGCGGCCCCAGGTGTCAGAAGCAGACAGAAGCACTAAATCAAGCTACTGGTAGCTGATCCCACTGCAGAGGCCTAACCCCCAGAGGTAGAATAAGAAAGATGCTGGAGATGAGCAGGCTGTGGTGGCACGGCAGTCCACAGCGTCATCAGGAATAGGCACCTTCTCTCTGTGTCTGCCACCCTTAGCAAGTGACTCCATCTTGGCGTGCACCAGACAGCACCTCTGCAGTGGTGTTCCAGGTCTGAGCCAGGGAAGGATGCGCTGGCTCTGGCTCTGGCTCTTTTGTCAAGGAGCTTCCCCAACACCTCCCCGGTCAGGACCCAGTTCCTTGGTCACAGGGGTTTAAGCAGCCTTGGAAATGTGTACTTCAGCTGGGCACATGGCCACCCCTAATGCAATTGGGCACTGTTAGTAAGGAAGAAAGGGAAGCTGGACCTTGGTTAGAAAGCATGGTGTAGCCATGTGTCACCTTGGCCGTGTCAACCAGGGCATACTTCTAAGCCTCAGGAGTCCTCATCCACACACTTGGGATGATAATTGCTCTTATGTTATGAGTCGTCCCCCTGACCAGAAAGAATGTAAAGTAACTGGCCCGTGGTTGGTATGCAGAGGTGGCAGTCTGACCACAATGCCATGTGTCATTAGTGCTCAGAAACTTGTGAAGTTGCTGGAGAGCTGGGCTTCCTGGTGCTGTGACGTGCTTTACTTAATAATAAGATCATTGTCCTACCAGCCCGGGTGCGACTGGTCCCCTGTCCCACAGAAATCACATGGAGAAGATTTGCTCAAACTTGTGGAATGTGTGTGTCCTTGTGGTTTTGATATATATTTGGGTGGTTATGACATTAGAAGAATTATTAATCATGTCATAGAAATAAAGGTTGTTTTGTACAAAAGTAAATGATTAACAGTGACAAATTTCTCCAGCCAAGAAGTACACATTTAATGTAAATTGGAAGCAACTTCATTTGGCTTATAAAAGCTTTTAGTCAGCAGAGAGCTGTTGTAAAGCTAGTGGCATTTGGCATCTAGTAGGCCCAAGAATGTGGCCAAGTGTAGTGGAACAAATTGTACTCTGTGCCGGCTGTCAACCTTGGAGATGCTTACAAGAGCCTTCAGTGATACCGTGTGTGTCTGTCACCTTCTCCATGCCAAGTGGCTTAATTCAACTCTCCTGCTTTGGTGTTGCCACTATTTTTGTGGTGTTTTAGGATGGAACGGTTAGAGTAAGGAGCCCCACCCTGTGACTGGGTATTTCTGCATTGAACTCGGTGTGTTTGTTTCCAGTCTTCCCGTGCACATCTCTACCTCTCTGTCTGAGGTCACAGTAGAAAGAGAAACCAAGTCAGCAGGGACTCAGCTGAGTCCTCCTTTCAGGATTTCCTTGGTAGTTTCCAGATTCTTTCCTCTACACCAGGAAGGTGTGTTCTGTCTCCCCTCTACCCCCTATTCTCTCCCATCCTCCCTGTTTCTCTTTCTCAACTAGGTCTGGTCTAACAAAAGGTTCCTAGCTTACGTTGTCTTTGGCTCTAGGCTCCACTTCCAGTCTTTCTGTTAATGAGTACTTTCTCCAGTGGCCTGCTATTTTTTTTTTTTCTCTTAAGTGTCTTTGTTGCTAACACTCTGTTCTACTATACCTGTATTCTCCTGACCCAGCAATTCCCCCGGTGAACTTTTCCTGAATGGCAAGTGTCTTGGTAACCACTGTCCTCACCATCCTCTTCCAATCTGATCTCCACTTATTTCTTGTACCGGCCCAGCCTCCCTGTTCTCACTGGGTCTGCCCTCTGCACCTCCCCTGCCACCAGGCTGTGAGATTTTCTCCCACACTGGGTTCGCTCATGCTATCGCCCCCTGGAGTGCATTCCCCGGCCAGCTGTGGTCCACCCTTCAAGTCCCACTTTCACGACCCATCCTTGTGGCCTTCTACGGCCATTCATCCCAGTGCCCGCTAAGTTCTTTCTTTTCTGAATTCCCGTTTGTGTCGGTACCATCCAGGGAACCATGGTAGGTCTCTCAGGGTCTTAGGGATTGTTTAGGGGTGTCCAATCTTTTCCCTGGGCCACATTAGAAGAAGAAGAATTGTCTTGGACCACACATAAAATACACTAATACTAATGATAGCTGATGGGCTTAAAAAAGAAAAAAAAAAAGTCTGGGTGCAGTGGCTCATGCCTATAATCCCAGCACTTTGGGAGGATGAGGTGGGCGATTGCTTGAGGCCAGGAGTTCCAGACCAGCCCGGCCAACATGGCAAAACCCCGTCTCTACTGAAAATACAAAAAATTAGCCAGACATGGTGGCGGGCGCCATAATCCCAGCTACTCAGGAGGCTCAGGCAGGAGAATTGCATGAACCCAGGGGAGGCAGAGGTTGCAGTGAGCCGAGATCGCGCCATTGCACTCCAGCCTGGGTGACAGAGCGAGACTCTGTCTCAAAAAAATAAAATAAAATAAAAAATGGTAAGCCATAAGAACAGAGCAGAGATCAGTTTGTATGTGAATTTAGTCAAATTGCAGCACATAGCTCTTACTTACAAAACAGAGTACCTAACCCATTAGAATGCAGTGTTGCTGCAACGTATTATCAACAATATTGTTTTTATCCATCATTACTGCACATGGAAAGAAAAGGGAAAGTGAGACCCTTAGGAACTAAGGCAGTCAATAGCACCAGGAGGAACCAGATGTTGGTTTTAGCAGACAGCAAATTTAAACAGCTATCATGAAATGGTTAAAATGACAAATTTTGTTAGTTTTTTAAACAATTTTTTAAAAAGCTATTAAAAATATGTTCAGACAATGAAAGGGAAATGTGTCAGAATTAAGAGAAAATGCAGGGTTAGTGCTGCACAGACAGAAAATTATTTTTTAGTCAGGGTCCTGCTCTGTCACCCAGGCCAGAGTGCAGTGGGTGCCATCACAGCTCACTCGCTGCAGCCTTCCTGGGCTCAAGCAATCCTCGCATCTCAGCTTCTGAAGTGGCTGTGACTACAGGCACACTTCGCCACGCTCAGCTCACTTTTTAACTTTTTTGTAGAGATAGGGTCTCACTATTTTGCCCAGGCTGGTCTCAAACTCCTAGGCTCAAGTGATCCCCTGCTCCTCCTCCCCAACTTCCCAAAGTACTGGAATTACAGGCATGAGCCACCACACCCAGCCCCAGACAGGAAATCTTTACAGAGAAATGGAAACTACAAAAATGGAAACTCTAAGCTGAAAAGCAAAATAGGTGAAAAAATTTTTATTGGCTACGTGGTCTCAACATAACATTAGGTATGGCAATAGAAAGAACCAGTAAACTGAAATATAAATTAGTAGAAATTACCCAATCCAAAAATCATAGAAAAAAATTGAACAGACATCTCAGTGACTTGTGGGATGATATGAGGTTGTCCAGTATATGTGAAATTGGAATCCAAGAAGACAAATAGAAAGGAAGTACCTAAACATTTGACACAGTAATAGCTAAAAACTTCTCAAATGTGGTGAAAGGCATTCATGTACAGATCTAAGAAGCTTAATAAACCAAGAGCAGGATGAACACAGAGGAAACAACTCCTAGGCCTATCATATTTAAGCTAATGAAAGCCAAAGATAAAGACAAAATCTTGAAAGCACCCAGAGAAAAATGATGTTACATACAGAAGAATGATAAGATTAAAAGCTGACTTCTCATCAGACAGTATAAATGCTGCAAATATTGAAATGACACAAAGTGCTGAAGAAAAAAAATACACCGAGAATTTTATATCTAGCAAAACTGTCCTTCTGAAATGAAAGTGTTGTATAGACATTTCTGGGGGAACAAAAATCTGAGAAAATTTGTCACCAGGGGACCTATATTAAAAGAAATACTAAAGGGGTGGGGATATGGGGTGAAAAATGCTAAAGGATATACAGGAAGGAATGAAGAGCACTAGAAACAGTAGATATCAATAAGTATAAAATACTAATTTATTTTTTATTTTCTTTCTTGTAATCTCTAAAAGACATCAATATTTGAAGTAAAAACAATACTTTATTGATAGGTTTATCATACCTATAGATCTGATATACAACTCTATGAGTTGGGGGAGTTAAATGGAAATATATTATTGTAGAGTTCCTTTTCTTTTTTTGAGACAGAGTCTCTGGCTCTTGTCGCCTAGGCTGGAGTGCAGTGACACAATCTCAGCTCGCTGCAAGCTCCGCCTCCCGGGTTCACACCATTCTCCTGCCTCAGCCTCCCAAGTAGCTGGGACTACAGGCACCCGCCACCATGCCTGGCTAATTTTTTGTATTTTTAGTAGAGATGGGGTTTCACTGTGTTAGCTAGGATGGTCTTGATATCCTGACCTCGTGATCCACCCGTCTTGGCCTCCCAAAGTGCTGGGATTACAGGCGTGAGCCACCATGCCCGGCCAGCAGAGTTCCTTTTCTAGCGTAACTCAAAATTAACATTTAAGTAGATTGTTGATATAGTTTGGATATTTGTCCCCATACAAATTTCATGTTGAAATGTAATCCCCAGTGTTGGAGATAGGGCGTGGTGGGAAATGATTAGATCATGGGGGTGGATTTTTTTACTTTTTTTTGAAGCAGAGTCTAGCTCTTTCGCCAGGCTGGGGTACAGTGACTCAGTCTCGGCTCAGTCCAACCTCCTCCTCCCAGGTTCAAGCGATTCTCCTGTGTCAGCCTCCTGAGTAGCTGGGATTACAGGTGCGTGCCACCGTGCCCTGCTAAGTTTTGTATTTTTAGTAGAGACAGGGTTTCACCATGTTGGCCAGGCTGGTCTCGAACCCCTGACCTCAGATGATCTGCCTGCCATCTCCTGACCTCATGATCCACCCACCTCAGTCTCCCAAAGTGCTGGGATTACAAGTGTGAGCCACTACGCCCAGCCCCAGTATCTTTTTTTTTTTGAGACAGAGTCTTGCTCTGTTGCCCAGACTACAGTGCAGTGGTGCAATCTTGGCTCACTGCAACCTCTGCCTCCCAGGTTCAAGTGATTCTCCTGCCTCAGCCTTCTGAGTAGCTGGGACTACAGGTGTGCACCACCACACCCGGCTAATTTTTGTATTTTTAGTAGCAGTGGGGTTTCACTATAATGGCCAGGCTGGTCTCGAACTCCTGACCTCATGATACGCCTGCGTTGGCTTCCCAAAGTCCTGGGATTACAGGCGTGAGCCACCGCACCCAGCGTTCCAATATCTTTTATAAATGCAATATAAATCCAAACATCCTTACCAAAATATTAGTAAATGGCATTTGGTAAGAAGATGATACATCAGGATCAACTGGGATATATCCCAGATATACAAGGTTAAACATTAGAAAATCAATATAATTCATCATATCAGCAAAATAAAGAATAAAACCATTATATCATCTCAATAGATAGAGTAAGCATTTCAGAAAAATCCACCAGCCATTTGTACCAAAAACTATCACCAAACTAGGAAAAAAAGGCAACTTCTTCAACTTGCTGAGGGGCATCTGTGTAAAATCCACAGGTAACATCAACATGTAATGGTGAAAAGCCAAATAACTTGCCTCTAAGATTAGTAATAAAGTGTGATGTCCTCTTTCATCTTCTGTTGGAGGTCCTAGCTAGTGCAGTAAAGAAAGAAAAAAGAAATAAAAGTACACAGATTGGAAAAGATGTATAACAATTTGCATTTGACATGATCTTTTTTATAGAAAACCTTAAGGAATCTATTTTTAAAAGTTACCAGAACTAATAATTTCCTCTAATAATTTAGCATGGTCACAGGATACAATGTCAGTATGCAAAAATCAGTAGTTTTTTTGTGAACTAGCAATGAACGCTTGAAAGTTGAAATTTGGCCGGGCGCGGTGGCTCACACCTGTAATCTCAGTACTTTGGGAGGCCAAGGTGGGTGGATCACAAGGTCAAGAGATCGAGATCATCCTGGCCAACACGGTGAAATCCCATCTCTACTAAAATACAAAAATTAGCAGGGCATGGTGGCGTATGCCTGTAGTCCCAGCTAATTGGGAGGTTGAGGCAGGAGAATTGCTTGAACCCGGGAGGCGGTGGTTGCAGTGAGTCAAGATCGCGCTACTGCACTCCAACCTGGTGACAGAACGAGACTCCAGAAAGTTGAAATTTAAGATGCAGTTTCATTTACAGTAGTATTTAGAAATACAAAATACTTAGGGATAAATTTAACAAAATATGTGCAAGATCTGTACACTTAAAACTGCAAAGCATTGCCGATCAAATTAAATATCAAAATAAATGGAGAATGTTCACAGATCAGAAGACTCAATACTGTTAAGACGGCAGTTCTCACAGTTATCTATGGACCCAGCAGAATCCAAATACAATCTCAGCAGGTTTATTTTATTTTTATTTTTTAAATTGAAATTGACAAGCTGATTCTGAATTCATATGGCACTGCAAAGTACCTAAAATAGCAAAAGCAATGTTTTAAAAAAGAACACAGGTAGAGTCCTTAAACTACCTTACTTTCAAAACTGCTAGACCTGACTTTGGACTAGACTATTGTGGGTAGTCTCTAAAGCTAAGCAAGACAGTGTGGCATTGGCATAAGACTAGATAGACAGGTAAGTGGAACAGAGTACAAAAATAGACCCACACTTAATGGGACTTACTACAATTGATTTTCAGCACAAGTACCATGAAAATTCAATGAGGAAAAGGGCAGAGGTTGAGGTTTTTTGTTTGTTTTTTCAGCAAATGGTGCTGAGACAACTGGATAGCCTGATGAGTCAAAATTAACATTTACTCTGACCTCACACCATTCACAAAAATTAAGTCAAAATGGATTGTAGAACTAAATATAAAACTTACAGCTAAAAACTTTGGGGAAAAAAGCATAGGATAAAATCTTGCAACCTTGAGAAAGGCAACGATCTCTTAGATCCAACACAAAATTCATGGGACATAAAAGGAAAACTGGTAGATTGGATGTTTACAAAATGAAAAATCTTTACTCTTCAGAGGACATTAAAACAACAAAACTCAATCCACAGAATGAGAAAAATATTACTGATACATATATCTGACAATGGACTCACATTTGGAATATATAAAGAACTACAATTCAATAATAAAAAGGCAAACCTTTAAAAATGGGCAAAAGATTTGAGTAGACACTTCACAAAAAATATATACAGGAATGTCAAATAAGCACATGAAAAGATACGCAACATCATTCATCATCAGAGAAATGCAAATTAAAACCACAATGAGACACTACTATATACTCATTAGAAAGGCTAAAGTATAAAGGTCTGATAATACTAAGTATTGGTGAGAATGTGCAGCAATTGGAATTCTCTTAAAATTCACATAGAATTGTAAAGCAGTTTATTTACTAATGTTTTTTAAATTAAAAATTGACATGAGGTTTTGCTATGTTACCTAGGCTGGTCTCCATCTCCTGGGCTCAAACAATCCTCTTGCCTCTGTCTTCCAAAGTGCTGGGATTATAGGCATGAACTATGGTGCCAGGCCAAAACAATTTAAGTCAAACATACCTACCATATGTCTCAGTCATTCCTCTCCTGTGTATCTACTTAAGAGAAATGAAAACATGTCTACAAAAAGACTTGTACACAAATATTTATAGTAGTTTTATTTGTAATAGCAAAAAACTAAACGACCCCAGTGTCCATCAACAGTTGAATGGATGAATTTTGGCACATCCCTACAATAGAATACTACCAACCAAAACAAAGAAACCCGAGGGACCACTTATACAACAGCATCAATGGACTTGAAAATCATGCTGCATGAAAGATGCTGAACACAAAAAGTACATACTGCACAGTTTTATGTATTTAGTAGTTTAGAGAATGGTAACTCATATGACAAAAAGTGGATAATTAGTTACTTAGGGTGGGGTGGAGGGAGGGAGTACTATAAAGGGGCACTAAGAAAATTTGGGGATTGATGGAAATATTCTGTATCTTTGTTGTGATGGTGATTTTACTGGTGTATACATCTTTCATACTTGAACGGTCCAGTTACAGTGGATGCAAATAATTTGTTTCCTTCTTTCTTATGCCTAGAGGAGGGTGGGGCATCCGATGGGTATTCCAGGGATTGGTGTTGATTTCATGGGCAGCCCTCTTTATGGCCAGTGCTTTCAGAGGTGGCTTAAGGATGGTCAGGCTAGGTCTTGGGTGGAGAGCCTCTTACAAAACATCAGGCAAAATCAAGGCCAAAACCAGGCTGTACTTTAAACAAACCTTGTAACAGGGGTTCCTAATCTAGTCCTAGTCAGAGAGTCACTGTTGGTGAAAAAATCAACCCAGACATACAGGGCCGCATGGCCATCAGTAGCATCTCCACAGCTCTGCTTTTGTCTGGCCCGGAACATTGAGGGGTCACAGCAATAATTTCATTTCCTCCTCTGTGCTGAGGACTGGAGACCTCACCATGTATGAACCAGCTGACCAGCACACATTTAGTATGTCCAGATAATGTTGTGAGCAGTGTCAATCAAGATCTGAACCTGTCTGGGTCAATGAGTGCAGACCTAATGACGATGAGACAGAGTTTCATGGCATACTACCTCATGTGTCATGAAGAGGGATAAAACCTAAGTGATCCATCCTACATGACACCAAAAGGTAGAGTTATTGAACAAGCTGGTACTGTTCCTTTCAAGAAACCCTCCACAGATCTTCCAGAAAATGATCCCATGTCCATGTCCGAGCCCCTCAGATGGCAACCAGAAACTCTTCCTCACTCATGACCATAATTTTTTTTTTTTTTTTGGAGACGGAGTTTCGCTCTTGTTGCCCAGGCTGGAGCGCAGTGGCATGATCTCGGCTCATTGCAACCTCCGCCTCCTGGGTTCAAGCAATTCTCCTGCCTCAGCCTCCCTAGTAGCTGGGATTACAGGTGCTTGCCACCACACCCGTCTAATTTTTGTTTTTTTTTTTTTTTTTTTTTAGTAGAGATGGGGTTTCGCCATGTTGGCCAAGCTGGTCTCAAGCTCCTGACCGCAGGTGAGCCACCGCACCTGGCCCCATGACCATAAATTATACCTCATTAAAAGTGTCTTACAGACTTCATGGGAGTAGCAAGTAGTATATCAGCCATAAAGGAATACTGATTATAATTAGTAACCTGTTAAATATATAAAAATTCATGAATCAAAAAACAAAACCAGGCAAAAAGTTATGGGGGAAGCCTGGTCTACAGGGCTGTACATAAATGTGCGTGTCTCTGGGCCTGGCTGAGCCTGTGGGGACAGCCCCAGGCCATGCATGGCTGTGGAGGCCTTGAGATGGGGCTCATCTCAATTGAGGTGTGCAGTGAGTATAGGATACACCCCCGATTTGGAAGACATAGTGCAAAAAAGAGAATATAAAATGTCAGTATTTCTAACATTGCTTACTTGTTGAATTGTTAATATTTGGATGTATCGGGTTGAAATATACATCTTTTAACATCAGTAGTCTTTGGTTTTTTTTTTTTTTTTAATGTGAGTATAAGACAATGGAAAATTCCACATGTGGCTCGAGTTATATTTCTGTGGGACAGCACGGTGCTGGTCAGTGATGACCGTCAAGGTGAGATGTCATCAGTGAGGCACTATGCAGGAAGAGCTCCCGCAGGGCCGTCCTCAACTTTTAGATATGCCCTGGCCAGAACCGCCACTGAACTCCACCGAGAAAGTTAAGCCAACCTAAAAAGGGTTAACTTTTATATTATTTATTATTATTATCATTCAGAGTCACTCTGTCGCCCAGGCTGGGGTACAGTGGTGCGATCTCGGCTCACTGCAATCTCCGCTTCCCAGGTTCAGATGATTCTCCTGCCTCAGTCTCCTCAGTAGTTGGGATTACCAGGCATGTGCTACCATGCCCAGCTAATTTTTTTTTATTTTTAGTAGAGATGGGTTTCACTATGTTGGCCAGGCTGGTCTTGAACTCCTGACCTCAAGTGATCCCTCCACCTCAGCCTCCCAAAGTGTTTGGATTACAAGTGTGAGCCACTACGCCCGGCCCATTCCTGTTATTTTTCAAGCTGGGTTTTTTTTTTTTGCACAGCGAGACACTTTAACCTTTCTGGGGAAGGTCTGTAAACTCCCTGGGAGGCCCTTCTTGAGGAAGCCTGCTTGTTTTCCAAAGCCCCCTGAGTTATGTGTTTGTTTGTTTTTTTCCTTGAGAGGGAGTTTCACTCTTGTTGCCCAGGCTGGAGTGCAGTGGTGCGATCTCAGCTCCCTGCTACCTCTGCCTCCTGGGTTCAAGCGATTCTCCTGCCTCAGCCTCCTGAACAGCTGGAATTATAGGCATGCGCCACCATGCCCGGCTAATTTTGTATTTTTAGTAGAGACGGGGTTTCTCCAGGTTGGTCAGGCTGGTCTTGAACTCCTGACCTCAGGTGATCCACCCGGCTTGGTCTCCCAAAGTGCTGGGATTACAGGCGTCAGCCACTGCACCCAGCCGAGTTTTTTTTTTTTTTTTTAGCCAATCATAGAAAATGTGTCATTTGGTGGACCTCCCTCCCATCCTTTTGAAATCCTAAGACCTTGCTGTGTTATTGATCCTCAATCTCAGACGCTGTCTGGGCTCTCCGGCAGCGTGGAGAGTCCCGGCCCCACCTCGAGAACAGAGGCCAAGGACGGGAAGTGCAGGGGTCCGTGTACTTGCAGTTGGGTTCTATTCTACCCACACAGTGTCTTACAAGTTTTTTAAAAATGTATTTCCAACTTTTAAGAACCAAGAGCTTTCACATTGAAAATTGGGCCTGGCGAGGGGGCGAGTGCCTGTGGTCCCAGTGTGTCGGGAGGCTGAGGCAGGAGGATGGGACGTAGTGAGACCCTATCTCTAAAAAGAAAAAAAAAAAAAGAATTAAGAAAATTGGGTTTTTAGCATTCCTGGAAATGTAGAAGCCCTGAGCTGCGTCTCCTGTATGGGACCACTCCCCGGCCTTCAGAGCCCTCGGTGCAGGGCTATGGATGCCGGGAGCTATCTTTGGTAAGGAGTCCCCGGCTCGAGCGACACTGCCCCCCTGGGGCTCTGCGCGTGCATGCAGCGGGATTGCTGGGCTGGACTACAGGGTGAGGGCGGCTTCCCCCACACCCTCTTTCCTGGCTAATTAGAGAAAATCAAAACGCCCTTGCCCAAGTGTCCAGCTGGAGAGTGAAGAAGGGGAATCTTTATTGCTTATTTGTATATGATCAAGATTATAGATGTGTTCTAGGAAACATGATTATTTCCTTTAAAGCAGGAAATAATCTGCAAAATCCCTTCATGAACATAATGAGGATCTTTTATTCTCTCGCAGGGTAGATAGCTCTGTTTATATCCACTCCAGTTTTATAAAAACACATAAATCCCCACTCTCATATCTAAATTGGCCTTGTGTGTGTTTGCTTCATAGTCCTCATCTCTCTCCCCCTTCAGTATTACATTTCTGTGGCTCAGGCAGTAAACGCGGGATTCCTAAAAGCACCCTGACAATAAACAAAAAGCTTTCCTCTGACTTTAGTACAGTTCATTTGATCTTTCAAACATTTTGAATGAGGGACAAGATGTGTTTTGTGTGGTTAGAACAAGGGCCAGTGGGTCCAAGGTCCACCTGGACCAATCTTTGCAGGATACAGGAAGAACCTTCTAACTGTGCAGTCCAAAAGTGAGATGTTAGGGATTTTAGGCTTTCGGGGCTAGTGGGGGTTATGTTTGAGGAATTCGAGACCATCTAGGTACATGCATGGCCTTGAGCAATGGTTCTCAGTCCTGACTCAGTACATGCACTTAGGCATATACAGATATTCACACACATGCACACTCACACACACACACATGCACAAATACATGCATGCACACATATACATATGTCCACACATAGGCACACATGCACGCACATATTCACACACGTAGTTGCACACATGTACACACGTATGCACACACAGGCACACATACACATCTGTTAGAAGTTCTGATTTAATTGGTCCAGGGTGGATTCTGGGCATTGGTATTTTCCACAAGTTTGAGAACCCATGAAAATAGTCTTCTCTCCTATTTCATCTTTCTTTCACCCAGGGCCCACTATACTTTCAGTTCAGTCACAAAAAAATCAGCTCCTCTAAGGAGAAAGTGTGGAAACAGATAGTCCATGTAAAGATTTTTGTTTTTTCTCTGTCAGAACAGTTTGTAGCGCTGAGAAGTCTGAGGAGCTTTCAACCTGTGCTGCTTGGTGACAGAACTGGTCTCTGTGGCACTGTGAAAGGTGCCCTGGGGCTCTGTGAGGGCTACAGTGCGTAACTGCAGTGTGGACCCCAGGAGCAGCACTGTTCACAACAGACTGGACCAAGGGCATGCTCTTAGCCTTGCTGTTCTCTGCAGATTCACTTCATTATCTTTAAGCCACACATCAGTGGTTGGGAAGGTGTCCTCAGTTCTTCAAAAATTAAGCTGCTGACCATGGGCAGCTTTGAACAATGCTGACAAGAAACCTGAACATCTTAACAATGTGAAATTTAAACACACTGGAGTTAGAACTTGGCAAAGGGTTTTGTTTTCTCTGGAAACTTAAACGTGCATATCAGAAATGCCTTTTACAAAGCTTTTTTTTTTTTTTTTTTTTGAGACAGAGTCTCACTCTGCTGCCCAGGCTCTGGAGTGCAGTGGCACAATCCCAGTTCACTACAATCTCTGCTTCCTGGGTTCAAGCAGCTCTCCTGCCTGGGACTCCTGAGTAGCTGGGATTACAGGCACGCACCACCACACCCGGCTAATTTTTGTATTTTTAGTAGAGATGGGGTTTCACCATGTTAGCCAGGCTGGTCTTGAACTCCTGACCTCAAGTGATACACCTGCATCAGCCTCCCAAAGTGCTGGGATTACAGGTGTGAGCCACTGCACCTGACCAAGAAAGCTTTTAATTATGGAAAATGTTCAACATATTCACAAGTAAACAATGAAATAATGAACTCCTAGATGCTCACTGACCAGCTTTGACAGTGACCCACACACGGCCTGTCTTGTTTCATCTACACCCCTCCCACCTCTCTTCCTCTCAGACTCTTAAAATAAATCCCAGACAGCATATCAGGAGATGCCTTTTGATTTTTGAAGAATCAAGGACACCTTCCCAACCATGGATGTGTGGCTTAAAGATAATAAAGTGAATTTGGAGAGAAGAGAAGGCTAAGAGTGTGTCCTTGGTCCAGTCTGGCGTGGCTACACTGCATTGTGACGTAGTAGGTGTGCTCATCTGTGCCACATAACAGCAGGATGGCGGTGCCTTTGGGAGAGAGGCTTGCTTGCATGACAGGGTTGCCTGGTCCATGTAGGGTAGGTGTCAGCTTATGGCCCCACAGCCTTCCTAGTGGAAAAAAGCCATTTTCAACCTTTTAGCCCCTGGACAGACAGCGTCCCTACATGGAGAGAGGCAGACCTGGCCTGGCTGTTTGATGGATGGCAGGAATTCTGACTACATGCAGGCAGTCTGAAGTCCTGCGTTTTAAGCAGGACAACATTTGTGGCCATCTAGCTGTACTTGAGAGGAATTAATGTGATTTTTTTCCCTTAACATTCCTTAGTAAGTAGATGTAAGGTCTCGTAAATTAAAAATGCTATTTTGGTTACAAAAGTTTACTTCCTGGCCTAACTTCCCTTGGGTACTTCCTGGGTAAATTGCCCTGTGCCTAGAGGCAGTGCAGTGAGGCTTTGGCTTTCTTTCTGGTTGTATTAGGTTGATACAAAAGCAGTTGAGGTTTTTGTCATTACTTTTAATGGCAAATAATAGAATAATAATAGAATTGTTTGTGCAAGCTCTGAAAGGGGGCATGTACTTTCAGATGTTCACTTGGCTGATGTAGTGGAGAGCTAGATTTGCTCACGTCAGAAGCTCCTTGCTTTGATGAAGAATCTTGCCAGGCTTCCCTATGTCACAGTGGGAATTGGTGGTGTGTTTTCAGGTATATTTCATGTGAACTGTCTGACTTTAGGAGCTGTCTAGAAAGGAAAGGATGTACATCCACTCTCCCTCAACCACTTCCGTAAAGTGGGGTGCCATTTGCATGAAAATCTGTGTTCCCTGTTCTCTAGAAAAGTATGCCAATGAGAAGACAAATGAGTTTAGGGCTTTTTTTTTTTTTTTTTTAGATGGAGTCTCACTCCTGTCACGCAGGCTGGGGTGCAGTGGCACGATCTCAGCTCACTGCAACCTCCACCTCCTGGGTTCAAGCGATTCTCCTTCCTCAGCCTCCCGAGTAGCTGGGATTACAGGAGTGCACCACCACCCCCAGCTAATTTTTGTATTTTTAGTAGAGATGGGGTTTTGCCATGTTGGCCAGGCTGGTCTCGAACTCCTGACCTCAGGTGATCCACCCGCTTCGGCCTCCCAAAGTGCTAGGATTACAGGCATGAGCCACCATGCCCAGCCACCTTTTTTTTTTTTTTTTTTTGAGAGAGATTAAAAATAATAACAAATCCAGCTGGATGCGGTGGCTCACACCTATAATCCCAGCACTTTAGGAGGCTGAGGCAGGCAGATTACCTGAGGTCAGGAGTTCGAGACCAGCCTGGACAACATGGTGAAACCCTGTCTCTACTAAAAATACAAAAATACAACAACAAAAAAAAATTAGCTGGGTGTGGTGGCGCGCACCTGTAGTTCCAGCGACTTGGGAGGCTGAGGCAGGAGAATCGCTTGAACCCGGGAGGCAGAGGTTGCAGTGAGCTGAGATTGCGCCACTGCACTCTAGCCTGGGCTACAAGAGTGAAACTCTGTCTCTAATAATAATAATAACAAATCCAAGTGAGAATACAAAGTGATTTAATATGTACAGTTCATTTTTTAAAACCTTTCAGCTGTATGTTGTGACTATATAATAGCTAACATTTACTGGGTGCCCACCAGGTAACAAGCACTGTCTTACGTGCTTAAGATGTGTTACAAATTAGGTACACAGGAGGAAATGGAAACACAGAGTAATTAGGGAACTCCCTTAGACCACATAGGGAGAAGGTAGCTGGTCCAGGATTCAAACTTGGGATGTCTGGTTCCCACACACAGAGCTACTGGGCTACTTACAGGACAGGGGTGTAAAGAGAGTGGCTGCAGAAGACTAGAAAGGAAAATTAGTCGTAAAGAGGGACTCGGGTCCAGGCGCAGTGGCTCACACCTGTAATCCCAGCACTTGGGGAGGCCAAGACTTCAAATAAAGTCGGGAGTTCAAGACCAGCCTGGCCAAAATGCTGAAACCCTTTCTCTACTAAAAATACGAAAATTAGCTAGGCATGGTGCTGCATGCCTATATACTCAGGAGGCTGAGGCAGGAGAATCACTTGAACCCAGGAGGTGCAGGCTGCAGTGAGCCGTGATCGAGCCACTGCACTCCAGGCAGGGCGACAAAGCAAGACAACGTGTCAAAAAAAAAAAAAAAAGAGGGACTCTGAGAAAAGAAGGCTTTGAGAGTCTTGGTATGAAACAGCATGTCACTCTCAGGCACCTGGGTGAAGGACATCAGGGAAGTGACCACAGTCTTCCTGGCCCTGCTGCGCAAGCACTGTGTGGTCTGCCAGGGTGGTCCTGCTTGTCCTTTCATCAAAGGCCAGGTGGACCCAGCTGGAGCCAGCCCTTCCCCTTCTGAACTCTAGCTGCCTCATGCAGTACTTTTCATCTGCCTCAGGGCAGAATTTTGTTTTTCCATGTCAACGCCGTGTCTCCTCATCTTGCCAGATGGACAGTAGCATGCCCCTCAGTATTGCCACATACCTCGCCCAACACCCACGTCACAAATGTCCTGTGTAGGGTAGTGTGGTCTGTCCCAAGTCTGAAGGAAACTTGCCTTCACTTATTTTCATACAGTACTTTTTAATTAAGTGTTTACTTTCTAAGTGAATTCTAAGTATTTTACACCTGCCTGAAGGAATGCCTTAGGTTTTAGAGACCTTCTTGAACAGTCAATTTACATATATTCTACCTAAAAGTCTCAGATCAAAACTAGCCAGTGATCCTACGTGTTACTGAAGCTGAGTGACGTTGACTCAGAAGAATGAAACTAAATTGGCCTCACATTTCCCATTTCCACATGGTAGCTTTAAATTTAGAGGATATAAAGAAAACCATGGCACCTAATTGAAGGGATAGTCTCACATTATTAGTATGAAGAAATGAATCAGGCTGGACGTGCTGGTTCACGCCTGTAATCCCAGCACTTTGGGAGGCCAAGGCAGGCGGATCACCTGAGGTCAGGAGTTCAAGACCAGTCTGGCCAATATGGTGAAACCCCATCTCTACTAAAGATATAAAAATTAGTCGGGTGTGGTGGTGGGCACCTGTAATTCTAGCTACTTGGGAGACTGAAGAAGGAGAATCGCTTGAACCCGGGAGATGGAGGCTGCAGTGAGCTGAAATGATGCCGCTAACCCCAGCCTGGGCGACAGAGTGAGACTCCATCTCAAAAAAAAAAGAGTCATCTTTTGAAGGGAAGGTACTGGTTGCTGACGACACCCAAGCATTTTTTAGTGAAGTGGTTTTCAGACTACACAGTAAGATCCTTCAGTAGATCAAATAATCAGTTCTGTGGGTTGCACGTAACAATGTAAAGAATCATCCGGGCGTGGTGGCTCATGCCTGTAATCCCTGTACCTTGAGAGGCTGAGGCTGGTGGATCACCTGAGGCCAGGAGTTTGAGACCAGCCTGGGTAACATAGCAAGACCCCATTTCTACAAAAATTAAAAACAAAAAAAAGAAAAAGGATCGCATCACTCTATGTAAGGGAAGTGTTTTTATGAAATTGTGAGTCGTAGTACAAAAGAAAAAAAACTACCAAACATCAATAAAACACAGCTCTAGATGGAATGCTAACTTTTTCTGCACAGTTGGATGATTAATGGCCATCCTCCGTTTCATTGCACTGTGCTGGCTGCCATTCAAGTGCCAGGCGCTTTGTTCATGGCTGGTCACCTCCAGTAACCACCACTGGGATGCTTCCCAGTCCTTAGAAATCTGGGTAAGAAACACTAATGAAGATGAATTTGTTTCTGGTTCTGCCATATTTTCCTCTGTGGGAGTTGTTATGAATGTTTTTTTTCTCATAAGTGATTTGATGCTGTAATCCCTCTTATGTCTGAGAACAGATGCATGGCCATGGATCGGGCAAGTTGGTTTTACTTATCTCTGGGGAACCGGACTTAACAATGGGAACAAGGTAGGCAGTTAAGGACTCTGCCGTGATAAAGAGAGTTAGTTCAGGTGTTCTGTGGAGTTTTATTAGTGAGAGATTTTCTGATGAATTTCACAGTGGGAAATTAACAAATCAGTCACCTGCTCTTGGTTTGGAGAAGCACTTGGTTTTTGCTCTGGATTGCCTGAGAGGCTGCTCTTGGCGCCTCGGTATTTGCAGCAGAGAGCTGCTGTTTCCTGGGGGTTGGCTGGGGTGAAGTGTAAGAAATTTCATATCAAGTCTCAGAGAGCTTTCTGGCCATTTTTAAAGGAATGAACTGGCTGAGCACGGTGGTTCATACCTGTAATCTTAGCACTTTGGGAGGCCGAGGCAGGCAGATCACTTGAGGTTAGCAGTTTGAGACCAGCTTGGCCAACATGGTGAAACCCTGTCTCTACTAAAAATACAAAAATTAGGCATGGTGGTATGCGCCTATAATCCCAGTTACTCAGGAGCCTGAGGCAAGAGAATTGCTTGAACCCAGGAGGCTGAGGTTGCAGTGAGCTGAGATCACGCCACTGTACTGAGCCTGGGTGACAGAGCAAGAGTCTGTCTCAAAAAAAATAAAAATAGGCCGGGTACGCTGTCTCATGCCTGTAATCCCAGCACTTTGGGAGGCCAAGGTAGGTGAATCACCTGAAGTCAGGAGTTCAAGACCAGCCTGGCCAACGTGGTGAAACCCCATCTCTACAAAAATATAAAAATTAGCCGGGCATGATGGCGAGTGCCTGTAATCTCAGCTACTCGAGAGACTGAGGCGAGAGAATCGCTTGAACCCAGGAGGCAGAGGTTGCAGTGAGCCGAGATCATACCACTGCACTCCAACCTGAGTGACAGAGTGAGAGTCTGTCTCAAAAAAATAAAAATAGGCCAAGCATGGTGGTTCACGCCTGTAATCCCAACACTTTGAGAGGCCGAGGTGGGCAAATCACCTGAGGTCAGGAGTTCAAGACCAGCCTGACCAACATGGTGAAACTCCATGTCTACAAAAATAACAAAAATTAGCCGGGCATGATGCTGGGTGCCCATAATCCCAGCTACTCGGGAGGCTGAGACGAGAGAATCGCTTGAACCTGGGAGGCAGAGGTTGCAGTTAGCAGAGGTTGCACCATTGCACTCCAGCCTGGGTGACAGAGTGAGACTCTGCCTCAAAAATAAATAAATAAAGTAAAGGATGAACTGATACAAAGAGGTAAATGGAGCTTTTTGCAAACTGCTGGTTGTAAAAAATCAAACTAATTTTTCACAGTTCCCCATATCCTATTTAAAACAACTACCTAGGAAACTTTTAAAAGTTGGGCATTAATGAAGCCAAATTATTTTGCTTCTCTTCTTATGACAAGTTTATGAGTAAGTTTTCCTTGGGTTTTGTGGTGAATCAGTGTGTGTAGTATGGATAATTATACTGTTAGCTGTTCTTAACTATGTATTGGACATGTCTTTAAATACACAGCAGAAATTGTGCCACAAGGGAGTATGATGTCCAGTCCCCACTAGGGTCCTTTTCCTTCCTGTGTCTGCAATGTGAGCCTTCTTCTAGGGCGGGATCCTGACAGTCACAACAAAACAGCCCAAATCCCACTCACACCAGAGGCTGATGGCAGAACCCTTCAGAACAAAAGATTTGGTATTGGAAGAAGAGTAAGAAAATGTGTATCTAACCATTCATGACAAAGTACAAGATGGCTCATTTTAATAGGAATCTAAATATTACTGGACCAAAAGAGTTATACAGTTTCCCTGGAACACTGTACATGTGACACTCAAGAAGAATTCTGTATCAGTGTTAGTTATTGCCTCAGCCCACACGTGAGCGCCAGCAGTGCCAGGCCATGTGTTGGACCCCAGGGATACGGCGGTGAGCGCACTAGGCCTGGCCTGCCCTCCCGGAGTTCACAGTCAAGGCTCATCAACCTGCCAACAAACATGCTGTCAGTACCTCCTTTCAAAACTAACTTGTCATAAAACAGACAAGATTTTAGAATAGTTTAAATCATCCCAGCTGGAAAAAGAATGTTGCGTGGTATTTGTGAGTTTTGAGAAAGGAGTTTCCATTTGGTTGAATCTGTGAACTTAAACCACTCAACAAACATTCTTTTTTAAAAAGGTATCATATTTCTTCTTTCCTTGACCCTGTGATATTTATTTTTGTTGCTCACATTGGACTTTAACGCTGATGGCAGCAGTGCTGGCTGCATAAACAGATTTTTCCACTTCAGTGAAATCAGCAGAGCTTGTTTCAGTTGCTGCATGGATGGTCAGCGTCGTTCCTTCTCATGTCCTCCTAGCATCCATCCTCAGCATTGCCATAAAACCTTCCTGGTGTGTAGTTTTCTAAAAAAATATTATCTAGCATATACATTTCACTCAGAAATACTTCCTTTATGGCAGTTCCTTAGCTAAGGCCATGCTTTATTCATACCTCAGGATCGGCTAAGCCAAACCACGGTGGCAGTGAGGAGTGGGTCCTTTGGTTTGTTGATCCTGGTTGTCAGGGCTGTCTTTGGCTCATGTGTCTGTATTGAGATGTGGTTTAGCCTGAGAGAGTGGCTGGCTGCATTGCTAATTGTCCTCCCTGGTTTGCTGTCATCTGTGGGAGAACAAGAAGAAAAGGCCTTGGGTTTGGGAGAGCCCTGTCGTCCATCTGGAGTGACCTGCGCACCTTTCCCCTGCCCCCAACTCACATTACCCTGTTCTTATTCTTTTTAAAAAACTTTTATCTGTTTTTCCTACATTCTTTGGCATTTTAATCTCTCTCCCTTCCTTTCCTCCTTCCTTCCTTCCCTCTCTTTGTTTCTCTCTCCTTCTTCCTCCTCCTCCTCCTCTTCTCTTCCTCCTCTTCCTCCTCTTCTTCTTCTTTCTTCTTTCTTCTTTCGTTTTAGAGTTGCGAGTCTTGCTCTGTTGCCCAGGCTGGAGTACAGTGGTGCAATCATAGCTCACTGCAGCCTCAATCTCCTGGGCTCAAGCGATCCTCCCATCTTAGCCTCTTGAGTAGCTAGGACCACAGGCATGTGTGGTCACACCTGGCTAATTCCTTTTTAAATTGTTTTGTAGAGATGGGGTCTTGCTGTGTTGCCCGGGATGGCCTCATACTCCAGGCCTCAAGTGATCTTCCTGCCTCAGGCTCCTTAAGTGCTGGGATTGCAGGCTCGAGCCACTGTGCCCAGCCCTTATTTTATTTTTAAGTGATCTGTACAAATTTAATGGGAGGACAAGAAAAAGGACATTTCAGAGAGTAAATAAAGAGAACGTTCCAACATAAACGGGAAAGGGATGTAGATAACATGGAACTCTGTCAAGCCCTTTAAACAAAGGCCAGGACTTTCTACCTTGCTGTGTGCAGCCTTCCAAGTAACCCTACCATTGCCTTTCCTGGCCGTTTGGATCTTGTCTACAGAAAATTGGACTTTTTCCACAGACTTTGGAATCAGCAAACACTAATTTTTACTTTTATAAGGTATAATCATTAATATTCCCTCATGCACATTAGTCATAGTCCAAGAAATGAGATTATTATTAGGCATCGAGCCAGGATAAGTACTGAGCCAGGACAGCTGTCAGGTCCGATTGGGCAGAACATGCAAGGCTGTAACTGGTGAGCAGCTGTTGGTAACCTGGGAGGCAGCCTGCTTCACGGTCACCGCAGCAGATGGGCCTAACTCACTCAAGCAGGCAAGCACATGAGAACTTTCATATACAAGAACATACCCCAGCACCAGGGTGGCATGCCCATGAGCACAGGGATGTTCATCTGCTCTGTCACCACTGCATCCCCAGTGCCTAGAACAGAGCCTTCCACTGCTTGGTATTCCTCAGCACCAGTTCTGAATGAAGGAAATACTACATCAGAGACCATGAAGTTACTGGGTTGGAAAAGGTCTCAATACCTTAACTAATTGCTTTGCAATAGAAACAAGTGCTTGGAGCATTATCTCTTCCCACCTCCTTACCTCTCCATTTTCATCCATGTTATCTTTGTAACTTTAGGTAAAAAGCTAATCTGTTTTAGTCTCAGTTTGTTCATCTTGGAAATGTGGTTAGGAACCCTTATTTCCTAGGAGGTGGTGGGGCTGTGATTCACCCAATCACACACAGCTTCTCTCACAGCTCCTGCCCTGTGCTAGCGCTGTTCATTCCATCTTCCTCTCATTCTGCTTGTTCCCTTAAAAAATCTGCAAAGAGCTTATACCATACTTGTTTACCATCCAACAGAGCCATGAATAGCATTTTCTAGGAGACAAGAATCATAAGATAGGAACACTACTAGGTAGAAAATTTGACTAGAAAAGGTCCTACTTGAATGAAGCACCTGGTAATAAATACAGTCAAGTGCCACATAACGATGTTTCAGGCAACCACGGGCCACATGTATGATGATGGTCCCATGAGATTGTGATGGAGCTGGAAAATTCCTATTAGCTAATGACTTTGTAGCCGTAACATCATAGCCCAATTCATACTTACGCACGTGTGGTTTATGTTGGTGTAAACAAACCTACAGCGCTGGGCACTGCCGGTCTTTTAAAGTGTCCAGTAATGTCCTAGGCCTTGACATTCCCTCACCACTCACTCACTGACTCACCCTCCACAACTTCCAGTCCCTACAAGCTCCATTTGTGTTAAGCGTCCTATATAGACATGCATTTTTTTATCTTTTATATGATATTTTTACATTATCTTTTCTATGTTTAGAGATGTTTAGATACACAGACACTATTCTGTTACAGTTACCTACAGTATTCACTACAATCTCAGGCTGTGCAACAGGTGTTTGAATAACATGCTTCATTTAGGATCATTTTGTTATAGCATTGATGAGAAAAAAAATGATTCCTGGCCAGGGCCACTGTGTGGAGTTTGCACATTCTCCCTCTGTATGGTAAAATTGCTTTTGTTAGACATCATTTTGCTTAAACTTGCAGGTTTCCAAGAACATAATGACGATGTTAAGTGAGGACTGTACTGGTTTGTAGCCAGGAACAATATGCTATACCATCTAGCCTAGGTGTGTAGTGGGCTGTAGCATCTAGGTTTGTGTAAGTACACTCTATGATGTTCACACAACAACGAAATCACCTAATGATGAATTTCTCAAAACATCCCCATATTTAAGGAATGCATGACTGTATTAATACATTCTATCATTTTTGAAACTGTTAAGTCTACAACAGCCAGCTGGTATTTTGCTCCTATATTTTCCAGGTCAGGAAAGAAGCAGAATAGATTTTTTAAATTCCTAGGCCAAGGCAAAGTCTCCACCAGTAGCATGTGATGAGAACACTGTTCAGTCATCCATCACATGGTGTCACTCAGCCATGCAAAATTACCATTTTCTCAGAGAAAGTGTTGCTGGACCTGAGGAACTGTAAAGTATATTTTCTGCTTTTTAGTTTCCTAGCTCTCTGCCACCTGTGGATACAGTGACCAGTTTAAAAACATGAGTTTCCTAGCATGAGAAATATACGTCTAGATCATTTGTAGCAAAGTATCAGAGTCCAGATTTCATGGAGGTCTAAGGCCTGTGGACTGGGTGGAGGGGACCTGTGGATCCCAACTTTCATCCAGAAGTTGATACATACTCACCTTCTTTAGTAGCTAGCTTCAGTTTTTGATTCAGGACAAGTGAGGAAAAGCAGGTATTTCAAAATACTGCCAAGAAAGAGATGAGAGGAGGTAGGAAGGGCCATGGTCCTGATTTGAGATGATTTCATGGTTAATTGGCATGCATTTCTGCAAAAATCAACATGCCAATATCACTATGAGGTAGCTACCATTACCATGTTGATATATGTGTGAACAAAAGTTTTCTGGAAAGGAATTTAAAAAGACTTTACTCCAATGAGCAGTTTGCAAACCAGGGAGCTGCAGCCTTCAATGTAAACTGAAGGTACATTCCAGAGAATCTAAGGAGTGTTTGTGTTTTATAAAGTTTCTGTCCATGTTCTCACTCAGGTCCATTTATGCAAATGAAGGAGTCAAACTTGCATAGTTCTGATTGGTTGATGTTTGCTGAGCTCTGATTGGTCAATGTAAGTCACACCTTATTGATTGGTTCAGGCAGGGTAAACAGGAATGGGCAGCTATGAAAGTCCCCAAGTTAAGCAGAGGTGTGGGTTTTCTAGGAATTCAAAGTACATGTGTGACGACTAGTCAGCAAATGGCCACTTGGTTCTAATTTCAACCAAGGCCCAGTTAGCTGCTCAGGATTCATCTTGAGGGATTGGCTCTTCCAGAGTTCACAGTGTCTTTGACAGTGCTTTTTTTACTGCTGTAATTTTATGAAAACACAGTCATGTTATATGCACTGTTTGATTTTTTGTTTGTTTGTTCCGGCTTTGTTTGGAAAACTTCCTTGAATATTCAGCACTCTTGGCTCTTCATGTTTGGGAGTGATGTACTAAAAGCTGATTGGAAGGACTATAGGGTGGGGCCTGTAGAGTGGGGGCTTTGCTGTAGGGTGACCAGGTGGAGGGCTGGAGGCTTGTCCCTGGGGCCCTTCGGTTTTACCAGAGGAGATCTTCAGATCTTTAGGGTGTGTGGGGGTTGGCAGGGGAGGAGAGTTGAAGCCAGTGTGGTTGATTTAGTATTTCCATGCTCACTTAACTCTCTGTGTTATTCCTTTGTGGGTTTTTTATTTGTTTATTTGTTTGTTTGTTTGTTTGACAGAGTCTAGCTCCATGGCCTACTCTGGAGTGCAGTGGTACAATCTTGGCTCACTGCGACCTCTGCATCCCAGATTCAACCGATTCTCGTGCCTCAGCCTCCCAAGTAGCTGGGATTTCAGGCACACACCACCACGCCCGGCTCATTTTTGTATTTTTAGTAGAGACAGGGTTTCATCATGTTGGCCAGGCTGGGGTCTTGAACACCTGACCTCCCAAAGTGCTGGGATTACAGGCATGAGCCACCACGCCTGGCCCTTCTGCGTTATTTCTTTGCTGTCTGCCTTCACTGTGTTGTGGTCTGATTTGGTGTTGGCGGGGGCCTGGGGACACCTAAGGACCCAGGTGATCTCATACAGACCTCCAGGGAGGCCTCTTTTTCCACCCATACCTCATCCTCACCGCCGTGTGGGCTCACAGCATGTACTTGGTGTATTGTCGTCTATTATGTGGAGGTAGCAGCTGTTCCTCCATCTGGTTTCCATATTTTAAAAGGTATTGAATTTTCTTCTTACACTGTGATTGTTACGTAACAGCTATGATGAAAAATTAAGAATAGTAAGAGTGATTTGGTGTGGCTAATGCACCACATATACCTGGAAATCCCACATATATGTGTTTGTTACCTACATTTTTGTTGTTGTATTTTTACTTAACAGTCTGTTAATTGTTTTAGCTTACCCTTAGGATAAGTATAAATTCCCAGACATGACTTGCTGGGCCCAAAGAGTATGGGAATCGTTTGGGACCAATGGTCCAGCAGCAAATTGGAATCAGTTTGCAGGAATAGTTTCTGCAAAGCTTCTGAGAGGAGAGGAGAGGAGCAGGTGTCAGGGAGAGATGGCTGTTCAGCACTTTGCAAAGTGCTCCAAGGCTCCGGGTCAGATGTGCAGCATGCTTGCTCCTGCCTTCCAAGAGCTGACCACGTGGTGGGGGAGCCAAGACACAAAAGAGCTGTACCTTTGCACATTTGCTTCTTCATTCATTCATTCGTTCGTTTGTTCATTCATCACTCACCACACGTGACTGAGCAGTTTCTATTTGCCAGACACAGTGAATATGCACTCAGTGTCTGGCCCAAATCGCTGGCAGGACAAGGGGGCAAGACTGTGAAGAAAGAGCATGGGCGGTGGGATGAACAACCTGAGCCTTTGTTGTGCTGTTAAAACTATATACAACGTGATTTTGCAACCTGCTTTTTCCATTCATTATGGATTTTGCGATTTCCTGCTGATGGACATTTAGTTTCCAGTTCTCCACTACAGACATAAGTACAGTGAGTATTCTTTTTGTCTCCTCTTGCAAAGGTGGGGAACTTACCTAGGGGGTGGAAGTGGAATCTTGGTTGTAGGATTTCAGCATCTTTAACTTTACTAGATATGGTCAAAATATTCTCCTATGTGATTGTACCAATTTACACACCTTTCCTCAGTTTATCAAAATGCAGTGTCTCTCTAACTTTGCCAGCACTTGCTGTTGTCAGATATTTAAAGTATTTGTCAATCTAATGGGTGTGAAATGCTCCCTTATTTTTTCAGTGAAGTTCTATGATTGCTGGTGACATTGGACTTCTTGTGACTATTTAAGTTTTGAATTCAGACTTTACCACTGCCTTTATGAACTTGGGAAATGTTCATAAATGTTCATAATGTTCAGGAGACCAAACCAGTCTCCTGGTTTGGTGAAACATAAATACCTACATTTAGCATTATTCTGAGAAGGAGGGACCACACGCATGGCTCCTGGCTGTTTGTGTCTCAGTCTGAAGTCATTCTACCAACACCACCCAGCAGGCTGCCCGTCCCCACTGAGGAGACCCCACCCCACCCCGCACCCAAGGCTGTAGTCTGGAGCAGCAGGAGCCAAAGAGGTCCTGTGAGAGCAGGGGGTGCCTCTTGAGAACCCCAGCAGGAGTCCCGGGAGAGCCGCCCCCCCCCCCCCGTCCCCCGGATGCGGCGCCCGAGTGTCTGTCCCACAGTAGCTGGCAATGCAGCAGTGAGCACCACTGCGCCTCTGTGGCATCCTACTGGCCTGTCAGCTCCTCGCCCACCTCTCCCCTCGTACCTGGCTCCCCACGGTGGAGCCAGAGTGGGCCTTTTAAAACAGAAGTCAGGGCTGGGCATGGTGGCTCACGCCTGTAATCCCAACACTTTGGGAGGCTGAGGTCGGTGGATCACTTGAGGTCAGGAGTTTGAGACCAGCCTGGCCAACATGGCAAACCCTGTCTCTACTAAAAATACAAAATTAGTCGGGTGTGATAATGCACATCTGTAATTCCAGCTACTCAGGAGGCTGAGGCAGGAGGATCGCTTGAACTGGGGAGGTGGAGGCTGCAGTGAGCCAAGATTGCGCCACTGCACTCCAGCCTGGGGCCACAGAGCAAGACTCCATTTCAAAAAAAAAAAAAAAAAAAAAAAATATATAATAAATATATATATATATATATATATATATATATATATATCCCCTACGACTAACTACTCCTTCCCTTATCCTTGGCTCTGATTGGAAGAAACCTGATTATTGGCTCAGCCTCCTTATATCTCAGTGCCTGGAAAACAGGCTGTGGTCTGTAGACACAATTTTTGGCATTTAGAAAGAAAAAGCCTGCTGGTTTATAATCAGTATGGAGGATGCATGTCCTGACATTCCACTGTCAGAAACATAGACTAAAAGAAGAAATTCTAACTGATAGGGTAACAGCCAAGTTTTAAACAAAATGGTTGGATTTTAAAGCATTGTTGGAAAATGGAAACTTGTTACAGAGATTCTGAGCCTTTGGAAATATAACTTAAAAATTAAACCCATAATATGTATCTATTTCAAAGTTACACTGTAACTTTTTCAGAAAAATACATAAAAACTGCATAGCCAGGGAATTTCAGTTTTTGCTACCATACTTCATAACTAAAATATTTATATACTTTACCAAATTACCTTGTCAGTGACTCTTTGAGGGCACTTTGTGAAAGTAGCAGATTACTGTCTTCCTTCTTGGGTGAACCTATAATTTGCCAGATCTTCCAACCTACTTGACAGCATTTAAAAAATAACCACAGGGAAGCAAGCTCTGTTCAGTCTGCATCCAAATGTCCCTTTCCCTGGGCACTCACGGGCTGCCTGTCCACAGCAGAGCGAGCTGTGGGAGGCACGGAGAGCCCCAGAGCCCCCAAACATGCACAGCTACTCTCCTAAAGCCCCACAGTCGGAGACCGGTGTGTGCAGTGAGGCACGCCTATGTGCCATTGTCGAGTAAGTGGATCTTTTTGTTGGAGACAACGGCAGAATTTTCCAGGCAGCCTTTGTGTGGAAGTGAAGAGCAGCGTCTTCACACATACTCAGCCTACTTAATTTCAGGAGCCAGGAGTGGCTTGGAGCCCAAACAGAAAAAGTCTGCTCTTCTGGAGTCACATTTAAGCTGTTCATGCTTCAGCTCTGATGATTCTGGCTTATTTTTTGGCTAACTATTAATGCTCAATTATGGCACAAGTTAGTCCTTTATAAACTCAGTCTCATCATAGCATATAACTTAGGTGCCACCATGAGTCTCCGCAGGGCTAAGCTGGCTGTCTGCTCGCTTTTTTCAGGGATGTATGTACACAGTGGGCGCTGGAGATCAGGGCCGGGGAGTGGCCACCTGTTAGAGCTGCATGGGTGTCTTGGGCCTGGTCTTCTTCCTCTGCTCGCTAATGACAGCTGTCCCAGCCTCTTGCAGGCTCTGGCCCACCACCTTGCTTGCTGTGATTTTTTTTTTTTTCTCCCTCGTCCATGATAAGCTGAGGCAGAAGCTGAATCCTTTCCTTTTTCCTTTTCTTTCTTTCTTTTTTTTTTGAGATGCAATTTTGCTCTTGTTGCCCAGGCTGGGGTGCAATGGCATGATCTTGGCCCAGCACAACCTCTGCCTTCCGGGTTCCAGCGATTCTCCTGCCTCAGCCTCCCGAGTAGCTGGGATTACAGGCATGCACCACTACTCCCGGCTAATTTTGTATTTTTAGTAGAGACAGGGTTTCACCATGTCGGTCAGGCTGGTCTCGAACTCCTGACCTCAGGTGATCCACCCGCCTCGGCCTCCCAAAGTGCTGGGATTATAGGCATGAGCCACCACGCCTGGCCTCCATTTTTTTTTTTTTTTTTTTAAATAGAGTAGGGGTCTTACTCTGTCACCCAGGCTGGAGTGCAGTGGCAAAATCATAATTCACTGCAGCTTCCAACTCCTGGCCTCACGTGATCCTCCTGCCTTGGCCTCCCAAAGCGCTGGGATTACAGGTTTTCCTTTCCTTTATGAAGACCTTTTTTCTCCTAAGGTGGTGTTCTAAGAGTGTGAATTAAAACCCCAACTAATTCCTTTCTTAATTCTGCTGCTAGAGCTCCAGCAGACAGGGCTTTGTCTTACCCATATCTTATTACTCTTCCTGTCAGAAAAACACTGGAAGTTCAGAATGAAGCTTGCAGAGGAACTTGGCAAGCCCTTTTTTGACCCTGGACCTGAACCTACCTTGGAAGGCAGAGAAAGCCCCACTTCTGCCTGGGTCAGTGTAGCCCTGGCCAGCATGAGTCCTGCCTAGTAGGAGTGCTAGAGGCCGCATCCCTCTGGCTTACACTACACCCTGTCAAGGTCAAGTGATTTTCTTTCTCCGATTTCTCTGTGTGCAATCTTTTCTGTTCACCAGACAGTTTTTTGAGCCTCCTTTTGAGTTCTGCCCCAGCCCGCAGCCCTGCTCTCCATCTGACCACCTTCAGCTCATTCTTTTAAAGTGGGTGTCTCTCTAACTTAGTGCTGGGCTGCCTTTTTTGTGTTGGGAAAACATGGGCCTCTACCTAGTCATGACACCACGCCCTCTTGACTGATGGTTCCCAGAATTTTCCTAGAATTGCATCTTCTGTGGGACCAACATGGTCCTTCCCATGAAGTGCCCCATTCCTGTGCTCTCTGCTGAAGGCTTCCTGGCTATGCTGCTTTCCCCCAGCATTTAGAATGCCGGGGCTGGTCTCTGTCCCTTGGAGTCATGCTCATGGCCTGGCACATGATGACTCCCCCTGTGGATTTTGTGTAATTACTTATTTTCCTGGTGACTTGTATAAACCAAATTTTAGTGTACCTTTTGTCCTTAAAAACAGCAATGTCTTGGTTGGTATAGGTTTTAGAAGGAGACAGAAAATCTTTCCTCATGAAGCTATTGTGCAATCTCACATTGGGCTTGGCTCTCAGACCCCTTGGATTCAGGATACTGTTGAACAGCCCCATGGTGCCGTTAGAGCAAAGCGCTTCCTGCCAAAGCAGACGTGTGCCTGCCAGGTTGGAGGCAGGGGGCCAGGAAGCCCACTGCATTGCTGGTTTCCTACACCCAGAACAGAACAGCATGCTGTGTGCACACGCAAGTTCATGCCGACACACATGTGCTGGTCAGTGCCCAGTAATGCTGTACAAAACACTAGACTAGGACTGAACAGGATGTATACTGTTAAAATTTGATTCTCCCTTGCATTACAGAAGCTTTTTTTTTTGGAGACAGCGTTTCGCTCTTGTTGCCCAGGCTAGAGTGCAATGGTGCAATCTGAGCTCACTGCAACCTCCGCCTCCTGGGTTCAAGTGGTTCTCTTGCCTCAGCCTCCCAAGTAACTGGGATTACAGGTATGCACCACCATGCCCGGCTAATTTTGTATTTTTAGTAGAGACAGGGTTTCACCATGTTGGTCAGGCTGGTCTCACATCCTGACCTCAGGTGATCCACCTGCCTCCGCCTCCCAAAGTGCCGGGTTGGTGAGGCGTGAGCCACCGCACCCGGCCACCGTTACAGAAGCATTTTAAAGTGCTTTTGAATGTTATATTCTTTTGTATGTCATATTCATTTGAAAGTTCTTTGTGTGCTGCTTTTTAAAATTGGGGTATGTTTTTCTCACAGGGAGATTTGACCTAGTAATAATAGCCATAGCTAAGAGTTTAGCACACTTTAAAACAAAAGCATTTAAACATTAATAAAAGTAATTTTGTAGTCAAATACTAACCCAACCAATTATTTACTTTAGGGCCTTAAAAGATATAAGATTATTTAAAAAGACACTCCTGGCCAGGTGCAGTGGCTCATGCCTGTACTCCCAGCACTTTGGGAGGCTGAGATGCACAGATTGCTTGAGCCCAGGAGAGACCAGCCTGGGCAACATGGTAAAACCCTCTCTCTACCAAAAAGACAAAAATTAGGCCTGATACGGTGGCTCATGCATGTAATCCCAGCACTTTGGGAGGCCGAGGTGGCTGGATCACTTGAGATCAGGAGATCAAGACCAGCCTGGCCAACATGGTGAAACCCCATCTCTACTAAAAATACAAAAATTAGCCGGGTGTGGTGGCGAGGCACCTGTAATCCCAGCTACTTGAGAGGCTGAGGCGGGAGGACTGCTTGAGCCCAGGAGGTGGAAGTTGCATTGAGCCAAGATCGCACCACTGCACTCCAGCCTGGACGACAGAGCAAGACTCTGTCTTTTTAAAAAAAAAAAAAAAAAAAAAAGGAAAAAAAGACAAAAATTAGTTGTGTGTGGTGGCGCACCTGTAGTCCCAGCTACTCAGGAGGCTGAGGTAGGAGGATTGCTTGGACCTAGGAGGCAGGGTTTGCAGTGACCACAGATTGGGCCACTGCACTCCATCCCGAACTCTGAGTGATAGAGCAAGACCCCTCTCGAAAATAATAATAATAAATTTAAAAATATGTATTTATTTAGATTATCAAAATTCACTGATCACACCAGCAATCAATAATGGAACAGTCTCATTTTTTGAAGAAATATTATTTCTAAGCATTTGGTTAAATCTTTGTGTTAATAATTGTAATCTTACCTATGAAAATTTACCTTTTCAGAAAACTTGATGATCTTAACAGCAATTGAGTTTATTTGAACAAAAACTGAGGAGACCTTGGCCGGGCGCGGTGGCTCACGCTTGTAATCCCAGCCCTTTGGGAGGCCAAGGCGGGTGGATCACGAGGTCAGGAGATCGAGACCACGGTGAAACCCCGTCTCTACTAAAAATACAAAAAATTAGCCGGGCGTGGTGGTGGGCACCTGTAGTCCCAGCTACTCGGAGAGGCTGAGGCAGGCGAATGGCGTGAACCCGGGAGGTGGAGCTTGCAGTGAGCTGAGATCGCACCACTGCACTCCAGCCTGGGTGACAGAGCGAGACTCCATCTAAAAAAAAAAAAAACAAAAAAACCGAGGAGACCAAACCATTCAAAACTTAAGATAAAATAGGCCAGGTGCAGTGGCTCATGCCTATAATCCCAACGCTTTGGGAGGCCGAGGTGGGGAGGTTTGCTTGAGGCCAGGAGTTTGAGACCAGCCTAGGCAATATAGTGGGACCCTTTCTCTAAAAATGAAAAAGAAATTAAAGAATGAAGTTAGCCAGGTGTGATTGCCTGCACCTGTAATCCTAGCTACTTGGGAGGCCGAAGCAGGAAGTTTGAGCCCAGGAGTTAGAGGCTGGAGCCAGGCATGATGGCTCACACCTGTAATCCCAGCAGATTGGGAAGCTGTGGCAGGCAGATTGCTTGAGCTCAGGAGTTCCAGACCATCCTGGGCAACATGGCGAAACCCCATCTCTACTAAAAAATACAGAAAATTAGCTGGGTGTGGTGGCATGCACCTGTAGTCCCAACTACTCTGGAGGCTGAAGTGGGAGAATCACCTGAGCCTGGGAAGTCAAGGCTGCAGTGAGCTGTTTTCATACCACTGCACTCCAGCCTGTGCAACAAGAGTGAGACCCTGTCTCAAAAAAAAAAAAAGTTTATTAATTAATTTTTTAAAAGATGGGCATATTTATCCAGATTATACATAGCAGAGAGCAAAGTAGAACCAGTTATCAATTATCTACTGTTGTGTAACCAACCATCCCAGACCATCCCAGAATTTTTAGTGACTTAAAAATAATGGCTTTTTGGCCCGGCGCAGTGGCTCACACCTGTAATCCCAGCACTTTGGGAGGCCAAGGTGGGCGGATCACGAGGTCAGGAGATCAAGACCATCTTAGCTAACATGGTGAAACCCCGTCTCTACTAAAAATACAAAAAATTAGCCGGGCATGGTGGTGGGCGCCTGTAGTCCCAGCTACTCAGGAGGCTGAGGCAGGAGAATGGTGTGAACCCAGGAGGTGGAGCTTGCGGTGAGCCGAGATAGTGCCACTGCACTCCAGCCTGGGCGACAGAGCGAGACTCTGCCTCAAAAAAAAAAAAAAAAAACGGCTTTTTAAAATTTGTTACTATTTTATTATTACTGTTTTTTTGAGACAGAGTCTCACTCTGAGTGTCGCCCAGGCTGGAGTACAGTGGCGCTATCTCGGCTCGCTGCAACCTCCGTCTGCCAGGTTCAAGCAATTCTTCTGCCTCAGCCTCCGGAGTAACTGGGACTACGGGCGCATGCCAGTGAAATAATGGCTTATTATTTCTTATGGCTCTGTGGGTTGGCTGTGCTCAGCTGGGCAGTTCTTCTGCTCCATGTTGTATCTGCTGGGGTTCCATGTAGCTCATTCCACTGGGAACTCAGCTGGGGCTGAATACCCAAGAGGGCTTCACTCATGGGTTAGAACTGCAACACAGTTAACTGGATCTGTCTCCAGCTATGATGGGATCTGAGGACTGAAAATGGAAGCAGCCAGGCTTCTTGAGGGTGAAGCTCAGAACTGGCACAGCAGCACTTCTGCTTCATTCCATTGATAGAGAAAATCACAGGCCAGCCAATATTCAAGGGAGGGGAAGTAGATTCCGCTTCATACTGGGAGCTGCAGCCGGTACATACAGGGATGGGAGAAATTTTTTAGTGCCGTTTTTTTGGTAGCACTGTTACACATGAATAGAAATATAGGATCCAGGACCCCTGAAACCATGCCATGTGTGTGTACTAATAGGGAATTTTGGGTATATTAAGTTTCTGTGGAATATGCTCACCTCTGTTCACCTATCTCAGTTGTGACAAAAGTCTTATTTTAGCAAACATCCCTCAAAATCCTGGATTTTTGGCCGGGCGCGGTGGCTCACGCTTGTAATCCCAGCACTTTGGGAGGCCAAGGCGGGCGGATCACGAGGTCAGGAGATCGAGACCACGGTGAAACCCCGTCTCTACTAAAAATACAAAAAAATTAGCCAGGTGTGGTGGCGGGCGCCTGTAGTCCCAGCTACTTGGAGAGGCTGAGGCAGGAGAATGGCGTGAACCCAGGAGGCGGAGCTTGCAGTGAGCCGAGATCGCGCCACTGCACTCCAGCCTGGGCAACACAGGGAGACTCCATCTCAAAAAAAAAAAGAAAAAAATCCTGGAATTTTACAGATAAAAGGAACTTTGGGATTAGCTTGTATATTCTTATCTTGCCATTTTATTGGACACAACTGTGATCTGGAGAATTTTTATGATCTGTCCACAATTATGTAGCTAGATAGTACAGGCAGTTTTGTTATAATGGAATCTGATATATGTGTAAGCATCTTATTGTCATACTCTCTTTAACAAAAAGAAATTGCTGTTCTTTCAACATAAAATTAAGTCATACTTTAATTTTTTTCGTGTTCTAATCAAGCCCTTGTTGATAGGCATAACTGATTTGTGTACATAGTTACCAAGAGACATAACATTTTATACAATCACCATTTTTTCCATGTTGTTTACACTATTGAAAGTTGCCTATTTTGTTTTTGCTTATTTTTGCTACATACTCAGCATCTAGAACAGTGGTAGATTTGTTAGAGTTTTACTTATAGAAAGTATTATTTCTGGCTGTGGTAAGTGTATTCTAAGGACTATATTACTTATAATTATAGTTTAGTAGTGGCCATGTGGCCTCCAACTCCCATCCCACACTTTCCTATTTGAGGGGCTGATATACCTAAATCTGACAGACATCATTATGGAAATCAGTTTTTTAAAACTGGATTATTTTAGCCTGAGGATAAATTTCAAGAAGTAAAATCATTAAATCGGGATACAAAAAATTTAATAACTTTTGATAGTAAATATTCACCCCTGAATATTTTTGGTTTATACATGACCAAGAATAGTTTTACCAGTCCATTTATCTTTATTATTATTATTATTATTATTATTAAGACAGAGTCTTGCTCTGTCACCCAGGCTGGAGTACAGTGGCGCAATCTCGGCTCATTGCAACCTGCGCCTCCTGGGTTCAAGTGATTCTCCTGCCTCAGCCTCCCGAGTAGCTGGGACTACAGGCGCATGCTACCACTCCCAGCTAATTTTTTATATTTTTAGTAGAGACAGGGTTTCACCATGTTAGCCAGGATGATCTCGATCTCCTAACTTTGTGATCTGCCCGCCTCAGCCTCCCAAAGTGTTAGGATTACAGGCATAAGCCACCACGCTCGGCCTATCTTTGTAATTTTTGATTTTATTTTGGTGCTAACAATAGTTATAAAATGCTCTTTATTTTATCGGTGTTTCTTGGTTTTGTTTTGTTTTTGATGGAGACTTGCTCTGTTGCATGATCTTGACTCACTGCAACCTCCACCTCCCAGGTTCAAGTCGTTCTCCTGCCTCAGCCTCCCTAGTAGCTGGGACTATATAGATGTGTGTCGCCATGCCCGGCTAATTTTTTTTTTTTTGTATGTTTAGTAGAGATGAGGTTTCACCACATTGTCCAGGCTGGTCTCATGATCATTGGCAAGGCCAGGGATTTTTCATGTTCATTTTATTTTAGAACAAATTTAAGGCCAGACACCCTGGCTCATGTCCATAATCCTAGCATTTTAGGAAGCTGAGGCGGGAGGATGGCTTGGCCTCTGGAGTTTGAGACCAGCCTGGGTTACAGTGAGAGCCCATCTCTACAAAAAATTTTTTAAAAAAATTAGCCGAGCATACTGGCTCCTGACTACAGGAGGCTGAGATGGGAGGATTGCTTAAGTCCAGCAGTGCCAGGCTGCAGTGAGCCCTGATCGAGCCACTGTACTCCATCTTGGGTGACAGAGCAAGACCCTGTCAAAAAAAAAAAAAAAAAAGTGCTCGCTTCCGCAGCAGATATGAAAATTGGAACGATACAGAGATTAGCATGGCCCTTAAAAATACACAAAACAAAAAAAGACATTATGCCAAATTTCTTCTTCATTCGTTTCAAAAAGACGTATGGTTTATACCTGTATGTGCCTAGCAGGTGTCCTCCGGGCGCGTGTCTGGTGTACCAAGGTTCGGGGGCCTGCGGCACCACCAGCAGTCAGAGGCGGCCACGGCTGGGGCTGGAGCTTCTGCTGCATCCGCGCAAGGTGGCAACTCATTTTCTTCAAGCACGCAGACATTTAAACTCCAAAGGCCACTCCTTCCATTTGTCCTCCACCTGTTTTCCAGCCACAATTGGCTCGCACACGGCACGTGCTGCGCCTGCCCTAGGTCACCGGGGCCCCTGCCTCGGGTGGACAAGGTTGTGGACCAGGTCGCCAGAACCCCCACCCTGCGTGCACAAGGTCGCCAGGGCCCCTGCGCCGGGTACGCAAGGTCACCGGGACCCCTGCCCTGCGTGGACAACGTCTCCAGGGCCCCCACCCCGCATGCACAAGGTTGTGGACAATGTCTCGGGGCCCCGCGTGCACAATGTGGCTGCGGCCCCCGCCCCTTGTGGACAAGGTCACGGGGCTCTGCCCCACCAGCCCAAGGTTGCTGGGCCCCGCCCCGCCTTGCATTGACAAGGTCCTGGGGCCCCACCTGCCTAAGATCCCCGGGAGCGCTGCTCTCAGGGGAGGGGCACGCAGTGGTGGGGCGGTTAGAGGAGCCCTGGGCCAGGAGGGGCCTCATTCTTCCAGGCGCCTTTCCGTGGGGGTGGGGTTGGAACACCCTTTGGAAATTCCAGCTCCTCGGCTCCTATATTCTCGTCAAAAAATCTAGGCCTTTGGGTCAGAGATTCTTTTGAAGACCAGCCCGCTGGCAATCCTCCAAGCAAGCACAGGATCCCTCCAGAGACAGTGCAGCCTCCTCTGCCAGCCAACTGGCCCCTCTCTTCCTCTTCTCTCCCTCAGTCTTTGTTTTTTCTTAATTTAATTAATTAATTATTGTTTGTTTGTTTGAGACAGGCTCTCTTGCTCTGTCTCCCAGGCTGGAGTGCAGTGGCATGATCTCAGCTCACTGCAGTCTCCACCTCCCAGGTTCAAGTGATTCCTGCCTCAGCCTCCCATGAAGCTGGAACTACAGGCACCCACCACCATGCCTGTCTAATTTTCTTACTTTTTACAAATATGCGGGTCTTGCCCAGGCTGGTCTTGAACTCCTGGCCTCAAGCGATCCTACCTTGGCCTCCCAAAGCGCTGGGATTACAGGCCTCAGCTACAACTGAAGTGGAAGTTACCTGAGGAAGCCTGAGAGACAGGCAGACACAGACAGAGGCCCACACAGACACGATAGGGCCAGAGTGCTCCGTTTCTTTTTCAGCCAAACCTCATAGTTGGAATGTTAAAACTTTAGGATATGGTTTTGCTAAGGCTTGAAAAATGCTTCCTTACCAGGAAGGGCTGAGTGGGGGAGGATCTCCATAGGAAATTCCTTCCCTCATACATAATAATTGTCACTGCATTTAAATTACTTGCATTCACATGGCAATGCACGTGAAATACTTCTGCTGCTTAGACATTGCAAGCCCAGCTCCTGCCTTGCTAAGAGCTGAGCGGTAGATTGAAGGAGTGTCTTCCAGTTCCCACCCATCCTCGTAAGCCCTGTGCCTAGTAGAGGGGGACAAAGCCAAGAGAGCAGAGGGTGTGTCAGGAGCCCATGCTAGGCTGTCTGGCAGCTGGTCAGCAGCTGGAGAGCTGGGTGAGGCTAGCTAGCTTCCCCGAGGGACAGCAGAGATCATTAAATGGTAATGTACCTGCAACAGAGGCCTGGACCATCCCATGGGGAGGTTTGGAGCTGGGGTGTGGTCCTTGCAATTGAGAGGACCAGCCTTAAGATACTGGCAGGGCCTGATACTGGCAGGTGTCCCACCTTTCAGCCACCTCGCCATTTTGTTAAAGTGCCTCTTTCGCAGTCCTTTCTATATCAGATAGCATATGGGCAAATCTCACAGTTTCCAGGCTTCGTAGTGGTTAGGTCCAGTTTTAAGTGAACACCAATTTGTTGACAAAATGTAAGAGGAAAAATCTCTTGGGAAAGATACCTAAGGTACAGATGTTCAAAACTGCTTTATTGATATGTAATTCACCACCTAAATTGGAGTTTTACAAGAGCTGTCAGTAGCAGCAGTAAACTAGTGAAACCTCAGTTTGTCTTGCCCTTCTCAATCCCTCCCCAATCCCTTAGTTTTAGCCATGAGGCAGAAAACCTCTTGAGGAGCTCTGCTTTCATGGAGTGGGAAGAATTCCTTCTATCTGGTCCAGGGCCACCACCCCAAGCTGAGAATAGCCCACTGCAGTGCATGTCACTGCTCTCCAGAAGAGATGAGGCTGCCAGGCCCCTTGGGGTATCTGTCCTTTGTGCCATAGTATTTGGCCCTACTAGCTTCTATTCTACAGCAAGTCTGACAAAATAATTTTTCATTTAATATTTATGAATCTGCAAGAATAGCCCACAGGGTAGCAGATAAGGGCTCCAGGTAAGAGCCTGTCAGACTCTTACTTTGTAACCATTGTGGCTCCCCAAACTGTAAGGCATAGAGTTTATGCCATGTTAGGTTTTGCTGAATTTGATATGGAGTGTGAATAATAGTATCAGTTCTGCCTTCAAAGTATCCAGAATCTTCTATCAGCCCAGGCATGGTGGCTCACATCTATAATGCCAGCACCTTGGGAAGCTGAGGCAGGTGGATCACCTGAGGTCAGGAGTTTGAGACCAGCCTGGCCAACATGGCGAAACCCCATCTCTACTAAAAATACAAAAATTAGCCAGGTGTGGTGGTTCATGCACGTAATCCCAGCTATTTGGGAAGCTGAGGCAGGAGAATTGTTTGAACCTGGGAGATGAAATTTCAGTGAGCCAATATTACGCCACTGTACTCCACCCTGGGGGACAGAACGAGACTCTGTCTCAAAAAAAAAAAAAAAAAAGGAAAGAAAAAAGAATCTTCTACCACTCTAATGTAGGTAGAAAAAAAATGCTTCTGGACTGAATGTGAGATGTGAATGAAATCTCAAAGTCAAGATGCCTCCAAGGTTGGGAGCCCTGAGAGAACAGGTAAGTTAGAGGCAGGAGATTGGGTTTTGCACATGTTGAGTCATCTTACTCTTGCAGCAGGTGGCATGGAGTGATGAAGCAAGTGTTGAACACTGCGGGTATCTTGTGCCAAATCTGGTGCTCATATGATGGCTTCAGTTCCAGCATTGATATCTGTCTAGAAGAGAAGGCTTAATTTATGGGCGTGGTAACCAAGTTCAATGGATTAGCATCCTTTTTCTATGAGACATTAGCCCAATCCTAAATTAAGCTTTCCTAAATTAAGCTTTCTTAAGGGTTTTAGGAGAAAAATTTAGTGTGTGAGGGATTTTCTTGTTGCATGTGGCTAGGTGACACAAAGTCATCAAAGTCTTGTTAGCCTACCACATTACTCTGTAAATAATTAGTAATTGGTAAATAGTGCATGACACACACATTCAAAGAGCATTAAGATTTTGTGAACTTCTGTAGAAGAGGCTGTCCTGAAGAATGACACATGTGCAAACTAGATAATGGAGTAAAACTTGGAAGTTGCTGCTGTTGTTAATGTTTTGAAATTCCCTTTAGCCTGTGCCTTGGTGCATCTCTGCTGTGTACCTTATCTCCATCTTCCACACACCAGGGCAGCCTGCCCAGTGGAACAGGCAGTATCTTCTCCCTGCTTGCAGCTCTTTCTTCCTTTCATCTATCCTATGTCACAGTCTAACTCAGTCACTCACTCAGTCATTCATTGAACAGATATCTGCTGATCTCTTTCTACACGCTAGACACCATAACACATACCTGAACTGTCCTCGCCTTCAGTTGGCTTGCAGCTTCACTCTTGCTTTGGGGCAGGGCTGCTCAGCCTTTCCACATCTTGGCATGCATAGATGTGGATAATGTTTACACAGCAGCCTGAGGTAAGCTGGAAGAAATTGGAGGTGTCTATTGAGGCTTGGTGAAAAGAACTCATTACATTTCTTTGTATAATTATTGTAAGAAGAATAGACAGTAAAACATTAGAGCCATTAAATATCAAACATGCATAAAATCTACAATTAGTCTTTATGTTTTTTCCCAGAAACACATAAGATACCTTTGTGAACTGTAACAGCTAACCCTTAAGTGATGCTGATGCCAAAGCATGACATCTCCTTTCATCCCTAGAGCAACCTATTAGCCTTATTTCCCAGATGAGGAAACAGGCACTCAAAGTAAGGAAATGATTTGCTGAAGGTTACACAGCTGCTAAGCGGCAGAGGGGAGGGGTGAACCCAGGTGTGTGGCCTCCCTATCTGCGCCCTGTACCACTGCGCCATCCTGCCATCTTTTGGAATAGCCACCGACGATTCTAGATAAGGACCCTTAAATGATGATCTTTGTACGTTCTTCTTTTAAAAAAATACTTTATTCTATTTATTTTTCTTTTTTGAGACACATTCTTACTTTGTTGCCCAGCCTGCCCTACTTCCTGGGCTCAAGCAATCCTCCTGCCTCAACCTCTTGAATAGCTGGGATTACAGGCATGTGCCACCAACACCCAGCTATTTTTTTGTAGAGACGGAATCTCACTGTGTTGCCTAGTCTGGCCCCAAACTCCCGGGCTCGAGCAGTCTTCCCGCCTCAGTCTCCCAAAGTGTTGGGATTATAGGCGTGAGCCACCACATCCAGCTTGGTCTCCATACATTCTTAAGAAAGGAAGGTGAGTGGCCAAGCTCCTTGGCCAGGCTTCAGCTGCATCTCTCTGACACACTCCTTCCGCGTCCTGGCTCTGACCTCTTGCCATTCCCCAGACTGTGCGCTTGTCTTCACTCTGTGACTCTGCATGTACTTTGTGCCCAGAGGTCATGTATTTCTGATGGATTTAGAAGTGCATTCCCATTTCCTTCAGTGTTTAAAACATAGCTCTATGTATATGTACAGTAGCATCTTCTGAGAGTTAATATACAGATAGGAACTACTTACTTGCTAAAGAAGGGTCGATGGACAGATAACAAGGGCAAGCCTCAAAGGACATGGGTTATTTGAAGGGTTTATTTATAAACAAGCTGGCTCATGAGTACGGTTCACTTTTAGGACTTCAAACTCCCTTCTGAACATGAGTCTTCACTTGTGATCTCCTTGCTGATTTTTCTGAGTTCCTAGATTTGATGCACAATAAACATACACATCTTGAGTAGTGGGTGCTCCATAAACAGGGAGAGAATTTGAGAACATCCACATTGACCTAGTCTGTCCTGGAGGTGTCCCTTCCTTGGCAGTCAGCAGGTACTGGGTTAATGAGCACAGGCTGGTGATTCACCCTGCAGGAGACAGAGCGATGGTCACGTTTCAGACGAAGCAATTGAACAGTTAGTGCTGATGGAAAGGCTTGTGGTTAAGAGTCGGCCCCAATTGGCACATATTTTTAATGGGCGCCAAAAGCTCCAGGGTGATCCCACAAAGATGTGGTCTTATATCATGTCTTCCTCCAAGCTGTTGAGTTTTCGCAGACGTGATCTCATCGCATAGCACAGCTGTGAAGTAGGCGGTGGTGGGAGTCTTATCTCCTGTCCCAGGTGAGGCCAGGAAGCACTTCCCTTCGGAACTGCCGCTGCCTTCTCTCTGCAACTCTTCCAGGTTGTAAACACTTGCCCTTTCTGGTAGTCCAGGCGCCACTTTAACAAACAGGTCTGTTCTTATTACCATTTTCCAATCTGTCACTTCATGTCCCTCCACTGCAACGTGGCCTGCCCATGTGGCGGCACCTCCCCAGGCCTTCCACTTCATGCTCCTCTGCAGCCCCTTCCCTGTCCCTGCCATCTTGCCATGCCCATGCCTGCATCGCTAAGAACACAGGCACAGTTTACAGCCATTCTGCTGGCGTATGGCCAGGACTGGAAAGCTTGATTCAGTATTAGACCATCATATATGGACAATAAGTGCTTAATTTGTTCTAGGCACTGTGTTAAGTGGGCAGATGCAACCATGAGTAACATGGTTTCAGGCTCTGCCAGGTTCTTCTTGTCCTAAGGGAACCACAGACACACAGCTGAGTGTGATTCAGATCATGGGCACCACAATGCCCTGTCCAGAGGTGGGGGACACTCAATGCTGCGTCTCTCTCTGCAGAGTGGCTCTGTGACCATGGCCAGGCTTTCTGCTGCAGAGCAGCCCTGCACAGCCTCCCCCACTGTCCGGGGTCTTTCTGCATCTCCACCCCTTTCTTTTTTTTTTTTTTTTTTTTTTTGAGTTGGAGTCACACTTTGTCACCAGGCTGGAGTGCAGTGGTGTGATCTCAGCTCACTGCAGCCTCCACCTCCCAGGTTTCAAGCAATTCACCTGCCTCAGCCTCCTGAGTAGCTGGAACTACAGGCACGCACCACCACACCCAGCTAATTTTTGTATTTTTAGGAGAGACGGGATTTCACCATGTTGGCCAGGATGGTCTCGATCTCTTGACCTCTTGATCCACCTGCCTCGGCCTCCCAAAATGCTGGGATTACAGGCGTGAGCCACCATGGCCAGCTGTCTCCACCCCTTTCTTCTCTGCTGTCTGGGTAACTGTGGACTCCTTTCCGGACCCCGTTCTACATTTTCAGTTTCCTCCTGCCTGGTTGCCCTCCTCGTTGACCTTCAGAGTGCTCAGCCTTCCCTTCTCCTGCCGAAGCCCTTTTTGTGGCCTTTACCTGTTTTGCCCTTGTCCCAGAGCCAGCCTCAGTGGTGTTCTTTTCTCTGTGCTCACCCTCCCTGTTTGCCTACAGCTCTGCAGAGCTGTCCTGAAAGGTGAAGGGGGCACCTTCATCAGAGCCTCACTGCCCCGCCCCGCCCCACTGGGCTGCATCTCTTCTGCACCCTCCTGCCTATTCTGTCTCCTCCATCTGAGTGCCTCCACCTCTGCACCCACAGCTGCCCCCAGCCTGACCTGCTGATGCTGTATGTCCCAGTTTGAAAGCTTCCTCGAATGCCTGCAGATAGGAGCAAAACCCCGGAGAGCCTGGCCTCCATCTGTGGGTCTATCCCCCCATCTCTACCTACCCTTGCGTGCTGCTGCCATGGGCCCATCTTTCCCCAGGCATCTGCTCTGGCTGTCCCATCTGCCAGGAATGCCTTTTCTCTCCCGGGGCTCTCCACCTGCCCAAAGTCTGGAACAGCTAGCCATGCCACCACCTCATCTTTCGGGTGGAAGGAGGCTTTCTCCTGTGGCCCTCTCCCATTTTACCTGCCCTCTCCCGTGGTGGCCACCAGTCTCTGTGTTCTTCCCACAAGCAGTTTGAGGGGCCTGTCCTTGGGCCGGTGTGGCTCCGTGGGCTCCTGTTGTGTCTCTTTTCTTTCTTGTACGAGTCAGATCTCTAAGGGCCAGTCCTCTGCTGCTATAGCCGGCACGGGGCATTGTAAATAGTAGGCGTGTAATATATGACTCTTCGGCAGCTGCACCCTCTCCCTGGGGACAGGTTTCCTAGTCCCAAAGTTAGCCTGGAGGTGAGCTGAGGTTAAAGCCAGGTTCCCTGACTCCCACAATTCTTCCCCTTAAACGTTTCTAGGTTTAGGTTCATCCTGAACTCACCAGTCCAACCACAGAAGTTTTCTGAGGAGAAGCAGAATTTAAGTCTCAGGCCCATCATCAAAATTCCCGTATGTCCTTGACATAAGGCTAAATAGTCTATGGTGTGGCTTGTGCTAGGCTTTTGCCATCAGGCACCGGCAGGGCACACAGCCACCGGCACTCATTCTGAGGGTCTCCTGCAGCATAGCGCAGGTTCTCAGCAGTACAGAGGCGAAGTGTCCCAGCACAGTCCAGCACAGAGTGGGGATGGGAGTCCTTGGTGGCTTTTAGGATGACATGCACTTACCTCTCCCTTACTTCCCTCCCAGGAGATGGCTGGCCGAGCTCTCAAGCAGACCGGCAGCAGGAGCATCGAGGCCGCCCTCGAGTACATCAGCAAGATGGGCTACCTGGACCCGAGGAATGAGCAGATCGTGCGGGTCATTAAGCAGACCTCCCCAGGTGAGCTCAGGCCTGCAGCATGGTGGGCAAAGATGGTTTGTGGCTTAAGGACACAAAACCATATGCAGAGGGGTCCAACCTGGCCTGGCCTGGCCAGAGCCAGTCTCCTGGCACATTGCCTTGTTCAGTTAACAGGCAAGCTGAGCCTGCCCTGCCCTGACAGAGTCAGGCCCTGGCGGGAGCAGCCCCAAGTGGTAGACCATGGGACTCACCTGGTGCTTGCCCCATCCAGCCTTGTCTGAAATTACCTTAGTACTTCCTACCTAGGGGAAAGTGTGTGCTTGTTTTATGAAAGATCAAAAAAGTCAGCAAAGTGGGTGTAAAAATGGTCTTTTCACTTTCTCTTGGGCCTGTGGAGGGATCTTTGACAAGGGTGGCTTCTTTCCTCAATTCTAAAACACACCTCTCTCACATCGTAGCCTCTGAGAGTGCGGGTTCAATGGCAGGCAGTGTGGGCAGAGTGCTGGGCCCCCCCTAGCATCCCCTGTGAAAGGCCTGAGGCACCGCACCAAATCCCTGCCTTTTACTGGCTATGGATGAATGTTACTTTCCCAAGATGGAGCAAGCACATGGGCCCTGTGATTGGTACCTGAGGCCCCTGGGGTGTGATAAAGGATTCATGGCCAGGCGCAGTGGCTCAAGCCTGTAATCCCAACATTGTCTGGCCTGGTGTTTTGTTTTGTTTTGTTTTGTTTGTTTTGTGTAATCCCAACTCTTTGGGAGGCTGAGGCCAGAGGATGGAGGCAGGAGTTGGAGACCAGGCTGGGCAACAGAGGGAGACCTCATCTGTATTTAAAAAAAAAAAAAAAATTCCTAGTAATTAGTAAGAGTTTTCCCTATTTTGTGGAAGACCTTGGATAAAACCTACTTCATGTGGTGGGTGAGAAAAATCTCACCTTTGTAAGTTATATCTCCCTTGTTAAAAGGACACACATTTTTGTTTTCTTCTTAAGAGAAGGAACTTCCTTAAATAGCCCCCAGCTGGCCATCCATGTCAGAATTCTTCCAGTTTTGAGGCCTTAGAGCATAGCTCAAAGGTTAGGCCAGGCCCATGTTCCGTGCTGATTTCCCTCTGCACTTGCCTTTGGTGTGTCTATTCGCTGACGTCTTCTGGGCCCAGGGAAAACAAAGCCTTGGTGTGCCTGTGACCTTTGCTCAGTGCCAGGCTGTCAGGGCCTTCACTCTGCCAGGTATCGGGGTGGTCTTCCTGTGGGCAAGGCACAGCCTTTCTACCCTTCAGCACCCTCTGCTAAGTCGAGCCAAGTGGAGCAGTTGGCCTAAAGAAATGAAAGGAGCCTTTGACCTTCCTTCCGGTGTCTGTTTCAGATGAAATGTTGAAAATGGAGGTCAGGATTAAGGTAGCAGCAGATGAAATCTGGATATTTGTAGAGGGGTTTTGTGTGGTTTTTATTATTGTGTATATATTGCTTTGTTTTAATATAGACAAAAAAACTAGAAAATCTTTTAATTTGGAAAAGAGGTGAAAGAGAAGTGGAGCAGCTGCTGCACAGTGGATACAGTTCTGCCCTTTCTGTGAGGGAGCAGCGCTTTGGGAACCATGCGGTGGTAAACTCAGCCTCCCACAATTTGGGCATGAAAGGATTTTGAAAACAAAGCTGGCTATGCAGACGGATCCCTAGCCTGACAGGAGAGTGACCCCAGTGCGGTCCCCAGGGGGCAAGGATGCACCTCAGGATGTGGACACGGTCTTCTCTTCTGCCCTTGGCCCTCCCATGTGCCCTCCAGCTTGTCTCCACTCTGCTAACACATTAGGGCAACTGGTCCTGCTGGCAGGGCAGAGGGGAGTCCACTGACCCTGTGCTAGGCAGAATGCAGCACGTCAGGGCCCAGGGTTCAAGACCCTTAGCCCCGAGGGCAGCGCTAGAGTGGGGACCAGCCTGAAAGTGCCAGAACCCACTGATCACACCCACTCTGATGCTGTCTTCCTGTTTTTTCCACTGCAGGAAAGGGGCTCATGCCAACCCCAGTGACGCGGAGGCCCAGCTTTGAAGGAACCGGCGATTCGTTTGCGTCCTACCACCAGCTGAGCGGTGCCCCCTATGAGGGCCCAAGCTTCGGCGCCGACGGCCCCACGGCGCTGGAGGAGGTGCCGCGGCCATACGTGGACTACCTCTTCCCCGGAGTCGGCCCCCACGGGCCCGGCCACCAGCACCAGCACCCACCCAAGGGCTACGGTGCCAGCGTAGAGGCAGCAGGGGCACACTTCCCGCTGCAGGGCGCGCACTATGGCCGGCCACACCTGCTGGTGCCTGGGGAACCCCTGGGCTACGGAGTGCAGCGCAGCCCCTCCTTCCAGAGCAAGACGCCGCCGGAGACCGGGGGCTACGCCAGCCTGCCCGCGAAGGGCCAGGGAGGACCGCCAGGTGCCGGCCTCGCTTTCCCACCACCTGCCGCCGGGCTCTACGTGCCGCACCCACACCACAAGCAGGCCGGCCCCGCGGCCCACCAGCTGCATGTGCTGGGCTCCCGCAGCCAGGTGTTCGCCAGCGACAGCCCCCCGCAGAGCCTGCTCACTCCCTCGCGGAACAGCCTCAACGTGGACCTGTATGAATTGAGCAGCACCTCCGTCCAGCAGTGGCCCGCTGCCACCCTGGCCCGCCGGGACTCCCTGCAGAAGCCGGGCCTGGAGGCGCCGCCGCGCGCGCACGCGGCCTTCCGGCCTGACTGCCCAGTGCCCAGCAGGACCAACTCCTTCAACAGCCACCAGCCGCGGCCGGGTGCGCCCGGCAAGGCCGAGACCTCCCTGCCCGCCCCCAACACCGTGACGGCTGTCACGGCCGCGCACATCCTGCACCCGGTGAAGAGCGTGCGTGTGCTGAGGCCGGAGCCGCAGACGGCTGTGGGGCCCTCGCACCCCGCCTGGGTGCCCGCGCCTGCCCCGGCCCCCGCCCCGGCCGCGGAGGGCCTGGACGCCAAGGAGGAGCATGCCCTGGCGCTGGGCGGCGCAGGCGCCTACCCGCTGGACGTGGAGTACGGAGGCCCAGACCGGAGGTGCCCGCCTCCGCCCTACCCGAAGCACCTGCTGCTGCGCAGCAAGTCCGAGCAGTACGACCTGGACAGCCTGTGCGCGGGCATGGAGCAGAGCCTCCGTGCGGGCCCCAGCGATCCCGAGGGCGGTGACAAGAGCCGTAAAAGCGCCAAGGGGGACAAAGGCGGAAAGGATAAAAAGCAGATTCAGACCTCTCCCGTTCCCGTCCGCAAAAACAGCAGAGACGAAGAGAAGAGAGAGTCACGCATCAAGAGCTACTCGCCATACGCCTTTAAGTTCTTCATGGAGCAGCATGTGGAGAATGTCATCAAAACCTACCAGCAGAAGGTTAACCGGAGGCTGCAGCTGGAGCAAGAAATGGCCAAAGTAATTTCCCACTTCATTTTTACTATTTGTTCCCGGCTCTTCCCTCTACTGGCGATAGGAAGCACGCACAATCCCTTTTCTGATTCGACTGTATACCCCTTACCATCAACATGGCTAACGGGCAACAGTCTGGTTATGGGGCCAACAACTTGGAGAAGTTGCAAATGGTGTGACCTCCCTTTCCCCTTTCCCCTTTCCCCTTGACGCTTCTGAAGAATCAGAGATAGCTGTGCATAATGTAGCCAGCGTAATGTAGGTAATCTACAATTTACATTGTAGGTAAATTAGCAAATTAAGTTTTAGGGTATGTCCTCGCTTAACAAAATTCATCATGGATTAAAAATAGAACATTTGAATGAGTAGAAACAAAGTTTAAGATTTTGTAAATTGATATTGTGGGATTTTGGAAGAAAAATGTATCTAGTAGTGATTCCATTTATTCTTTTAAGTGTTTAATTAGTAACTAATGATTTAAGTATACCTTAGTTGACACTGAAGTGCTGAAGAAGGTAATTATTGATGAAATTATTTAAATTAAAATGTAACAGATTTAAATCACACAAAGCCAGTAATTCCAAAGCCTAAAAACCAGATTTGTGTTCTTTTCAGTGTCCCATATTCACTGATTTTTTTTAAAGATACACTTTTCATTTGTGTTTATTTTTTTATTTTTATTTTTTATTTTTTAATTTTTTTTTGAGACGGAGTCTTGCTCTGTCACCCAGGCTGGAGTGCAATGGCGCGATCTTGGCTCGCCACAACCTCCGTCTCCTGGGTTCAAGCAATTCTCCTGCCTCAGCGTTCCGAGTAGTTGAGATTACAGGTGCTTAACCACCACGCCCGGCCATTTTTTTGTATTTTTAGTAGAGATGGGATTTCGCCATGTTGGTCAGACTAGTCTCGAACTCTTGACCGCAGGTGATTTGCCCACCTCGGCCTCCCAAAGTGCTGGAATTACACGCATGAGCCACCACGCCCAGCCGTTTATTTTTTATTTATACATAGTATTTGTATATTTGTGGGAAACGTGATATTTTGTTACGTGCATAGGATATGTAATGATCAAGTCAAGGTATTTAGAGTATCCATTGCCTGGTGTATTTATCATTTCTGTGTTGGAAACATTTCAAGTCCTCTCTTCTAGTTATTTTGAAGTACTGAATACATTTTTACTAACCATAGTCATGCTAGTTAGAGTTTGTTCCTTCTATCCAGCTGTATGTTTGCACCAATTAACCTCTCATCTCCCCTTAACACACACACACCCTTTCCCACCTCTGGTAACTAACATTCTGCTCTCTACCTCTATGAGATCAATTATTTTAGCTCCCACATATCAGTAACAATGTGTGGTGTTCTTACTGAACTTTCTGTTTCTGGCTTATTTCACTTAACATAATGACCTCCAGTTCCATTCATGTTGCTCCAAATGACAGGATTTCATTCTTTTTTATGGCTGATTAGTATCCCGTGGTGTACACAGACCACATTTTCTTTATCCCTTCATCAGTTGATGGACGCTTAAGTTGATTCCATATTTTTACTGTTGTGAATAGTGCTGCAATAAACATGGGGTGCAGGTATCCCTTTGATATACTGATATCCTTTCCTTTAGATAAATACCCAATAGTGGGATTGGTAGATTGTATGGTAGTTCTATTTTTAGTTTCTTTTTTTTTTCCTTTTTGATAATAGTCGTTCTAACTGGGGAGAGATTATATTTCATTGTGGTTTTCATTTGCATTTCCCTGATGGTTAGCGAGCATCTTTCCATGCACCTCTTAGCCATTTGTGTATCTTCTTTTGACAAGTGTCTATTCAGGTCATTAGCTCACTTTCTTTTCTTTTTGAGACAGAGTTTCGCTCTTGTTGCCCAGGCTGGAGTGCAATGGCACGATCTCAGCTCACCACAACCTCCGCCTCCCGGGTTCAAGTGATTCTCCTGCCTCAGCCTACGGAGCAGCTGGGATTACAGGCATGCGCCACCATGCCCAGCTAGTTTTATGTTTTCAGTAGAGACAGGGTTTCACTATGTTGGTCAGGCTGGTCTCAAACTCCCAACCTCAGATAATCCACCTGTCTCAGCCTCCCAAAGTGCTGGGATTACAGGTGTGAACCACCGCGCCTGGCCTTATTATTATTATTATTTTTTTAATTAAGACAGAGTCTTGCTCTATCACCCAGGCTGGAGTGCAGTGGTGAAATCTCGGCTCACTGCAACCTCTGCCTTCTGGATTCAAGCTATTCTCCTGCCTCAGCCTCCTGAGAGCTGGGACTACAGGTGTGCAACACCATGCTCAGCTAATTTTTGTATTTTTAGTAGAGACAGGGTTTCACCATGTTAGTCAGGCTGGTCTCAAACTCCTGACCTCAAGTAATCTGCCTGCCTCAGCCTCCCAAAGTGCTGGGATTACAGGCGTGAGCCACCGTGCCTGGCCTTTTGGCTCACTTTTTAATGGGATTATTTGATTTTTTTTTTTTTTGCTGTTGAGTTGTTTGAGTTCCTTGTATATTCTGAATAATAGTCTTTTGTCAGATGAATAGTTTGTGAATATTTTCTCCTATTCAACACAGGTATCCTCTTTACTCTGTTGTTTCCTTTGCTCTGCAGAAGCTTTTTAGCTTAATGTAGTCCCATTTGTCTAATTTGGGGGTTTTTTGCTTGTGCTTTTGAGATTTTAGCCATAAAAATCTTTGCTCAAACCAATGTCCTAGAGTATATTTTCATAGCCTCTGTTCTTATTTCTAGGTCTTTAATCTGTTTTAAGTTGACATTCCTATATGGTGAGAGATTGGGGTCTAGTTTCATTCTTCTGCATATGGATATCTAGTTTTCCTAGCATGTCTCTTTTTCAATGTACGTTCTTGGCACCGTTGTCAAAAATCAGGTGGCTGTAAATACGTGGACTTATTTCTGGGTTCTCTATTCTGTTCCATTGGTCTATACCAATACCATGCAGTTTCGGTTACTCTAGGCTTGTAATATATTTTGAAGTCAGGTAACAACTTTGTTCTTTTTGCCTAGGATTGCTTTGAGTATTTGGGCTCCCTGTGAACTTTAGTATTGTTTTTTCTAGTAATGTGAAAAATATCATTGGTATTTTGATAGGGATTGCATTTAATTGGTAGATTACTTTGGGTAGCATGGTCATTTTAACAATATTAAATCTTTCTGCCGGTGAACATGGGATCTCTTTTTATTTGTTCGTGTCCTCTTCAGTTTCTTTCTTCAGTGTTTTGTAGTTTTCTTTGTAGAGCTCTTTCACTTTGGTTAAATTTACTCCTAGATTTTTTTTATGGCTGTTGTAAATGGCATTCATTATTGGTGTACAGAAATCCAGGTATCCTTATGCAGAAGAATGAAACTAGACCCTATCTCTCACCATATGCAAGTCTATCTAATGTATGCTACTGATTTTTGTATGCTGATCATTGACTTTTCTTCCTGCTTTCCCATTTTCCCTGAGTTACTGAAAGATTAGATGGCTCTTGGAGTTCTAGGAATGCTGTGGTCCCCTTTTCCACAGATTTTTGTTAATAGAAGTTTCCCTTAGTTTTTAGAGCCAAAAGTCTCCTAGAGAAAGAACTCTCTTTTTTGTCTTAACTTTTCATTCCAGATTCATGTCTATATATGGATATAAAAAAACAAAACTGGCTGGGCACAGTGGCTCACGCCTGTAATCCCTGCACTTTGGGAGGCCAAGGCAGGCAGATCACCTGGGGTCAGGAGTTCGAGACCAGCCTGGCCAACATGATGAAACACTGTCTCTACTAAAAATACAAAAATTAGCCAGGCGTGGTGGCGGGCACATGTAGTCCCAGCTACTCGGGAGGCTGAGACAGGAGAATCACTGGAACCCGGGAGGCGAAGGCTGTAGTGAGCTGAGATTGTGCCACTGCACTCCAGCCTAGGCGACAGAGTGAGACTCTGTCTCAAAAACAAAACAAAACCAATTGTTACCTTGCTTTGTAGTATATGAGACCCATTCTTCTCTGTTCTCCTTTCTGTAAAACGAGCTGGGTTCCTCTCAGTTCCAGGGCATCCCCATCCCAGTCATTTGTTATCGTGGGATTTCTCTAATGTGATTCTTCCTCCTTCCTTTCCTTCTACACAGGCTGGACTCTGTGAAGCTGAGCAGGAGCAGATGCGGAAGATCCTCTACCAGAAAGAGTCTAATTACAACAGGTTAAAGAGGGCCAAGATGGACAAGTCTATGTTTGTCAAAATCAAAACCCTGGGGATCGGTGCCTTTGGAGAAGTGTGCCTTGCTTGTAAGGTGGACACTCACGCCCTGTACGCCATGAAGACCCTAAGGAAAAAGGATGTCCTGAACCGGAATCAGGTGGCCCACGTCAAGGCCGAGAGGGACATCCTGGCCGAGGCAGACAATGAGTGGGTGGTCAAACTCTACTACTCCTTCCAAGACAAAGACAGCCTGTACTTTGTGATGGACTACATCCCTGGTGGGGACATGATGAGCCTGCTGATCCGGATGGAGGTCTTCCCCGAGCACCTGGCCCGGTTCTACATCGCAGAGCTGACTTTGGCCATTGAGAGTGTCCACAAGATGGGCTTCATCCACCGAGACATCAAGCCTGATAACATTTTGATAGATCTGGATGGTCACATTAAACTCACAGATTTCGGCCTCTGCACTGGGTTCAGGTGGACTCACAATTCCAAATATTACCAGAAAGGTATTGTCTTAAGTGTGCCACATGCACTTTCTATGTGTAGATGTCACTAACCCCATTGCAAGCAACTAAATTTCCCATCCTAGTGGCTCCTAATCATTTTGAAATTTTTGTCTGTCACTCCATTATTTTATAAATTGATGTGACATCCTTCCCTTCCAAAAGGAATAGTATGATACACGCATTTTTTTTTAAGTTAGTGGATTTCAGGTTTACTTTTTTTTTTTTTTGAGACAGAATTTCGCTCTTGTTGCCCAGGCTGGAGTGCAATGGCGTGATCTCAGCTCACCGCAACCTCTGCCTCCCAGGTACAAGTGATTCTCCTGCCTCCAGCCTCCTGAGTAGCTGGGATTACAGTCACGTGCCATCACCTCTGGCTAATTTTGTATTTTTAGTAGAGACAGGGTTTCTCCGTGTTGGTCGGGCTGGTCTCAAACTCCCAGCCTCAGGTGATCCGCCTGCTTCCGCCTCCCAAAGTGCTGGGATTACAGCTGTGAGCCACCGTGCCTGGCCTACTATATTTTTAAGACAGTAGGCTACAAGGTGTCACAGGGCCTTTGTGGGGAACCATCACCTGCCTCATTAAAGCAAGCCTTAAAAAATAAAAGATTCAGCCAGGCATGGTGGCTCACGCCTGTAATCCTAGCACTTTGGAAGCCCAAGACGGGCGGATCACCTGAGGTCAGGAGTTCGAGACCAGCCTGACCAACGTGGAGAAACCCTGTCTCTACTAAAAATAACAAAATTATCCGGGCGTGGTTATGCATGCCAGTAATCCCAGCTACTGGGAGGCTGAGGCATGAGAATCGCTTGAACCCGGGAGGCTGAGGTTGCGGTGAGCCGAGATCGCACCATTGCACCCCAGCCTGGGCAACAAGAGCGAAACTCCGTCTCAAAATAAAATAAAATAAATAAATAAAAGAGTCACAGCCTCCCAAGAAGTCCTCTCTTAGAGCCAACCTGAATCTATGTAGTGTATCATTGAACTCCATTTCCTATAGTTCTGCCATTTGGAAAAGCCAAAAACAGCTGGTTATTATCTTCTTTATGGCTCAGATTCTTGAAATAGTTATTTTAATATCATCACTTAGTCTTTTTTCTCTAACTCAAAACTAACTCTAAATCGTTTAATTCACTCTCATTTTCTGGTATTGAAGTAACCTTTGTTCATGTTGTTTAAATCCTCCTAAGTTTTCCATGTTCATCTTAAAACATGTGTCAGGCAGTTGTTACCTTTTGATTATGGCCCAAGTGCTAGGGGTGCTGTCCCCGCAGTTCTTCCGGCCTCTCCTGCCTGCAGTGCCTTCCTGCCAGCTCAGCACGGTGCCTGGTGTCCTATGATTCTTCACCGTCATTTCTACCTTGGTGCTAGCGCCAACCTCACCACCTGTGTCTCTGAACTAGGAACAGCAGGCTGCCCATACGGAGCAGCTCAGTGGGGACTTATGTTCTGATATGTCAGGAGCTAATTGGAATGACTTTGCTGTTTTAAGCTGTAGATGTGTTGAGTTATTGAAGAGTGAAAATTCACTTTATATTTTCTTTCTTCTTTCACCACCCCTGATTCCTGGGTGAAGGGAGCCATGTCAGACAGGACAGCATGGAGCCCAGCGACCTCTGGGACGATGTGTCTAACTGTCGGTGTGGGGACAGGCTGAAGACCCTAGAGCAGAGGGCGCGGAAGCAGCACCAGAGGTGCCTGGCACATTCACTGGTGGGGACTCCAAACTACATCGCACCCGAGGTGCTCCTCCGCAAAGGTACATGCGCCACGGCCAGCCACCCCGCAGGAGGTCTCCTTCCCTTCAGACCTGTGAGCTGAGTCTCCCTGGCTCTAGCTTTCCAGGACCTAATGCTTCCAGTCATATTTTTGTCCTCCTGGAAGCCTGAAAACTACTAATGTCCGCAACATACAAGCCTCCCTCCTGTCCTGGAAGTGCTCTTCCTTCAGGGGGTTGGAAGACATGCACCATTAGACCAGTGTCTGCTGGCCCTCGGGCTCTATCTAGACCCAAGGGAATGACTCCAGCCCTGATTTTCACAGTCAAATGATAGAAACCACTCTGAGGGCTACAGGACCTCCGCTCAGTCTGCCCAGACCACATATTTCTGGGCTCTAGCTTTCATTTCTGTCTCAGGCCCCTGGCTGAGTTGTGCCGTGTGCAGCTGGGTGCTTATGTGACAGCATTGGAAGATCCTTTTTCTCTCATTCTCCCTGCTAGACCATAAGCAAAAGTGGCAGGTGCCAGTTGTGTAAAATGACTAGTGCTCATAACATTTGCCTCCTGGATGGATGCTTCATTCTATCAAATACAACATCTGGTTCAGTATAGGAGGAATCCTTCAGTGATCCTGCATGGTCCACAGTGACGGTGGGGTGTTGATCTGATTCTGTGTAATTAATCCAGAGACAGGCAGCCCCTGCCGTCACATGTTGTTTAAAGTCTTTGGAGCCAGCCAGACCCAGTTCAAGTCTGGGTTTTCCTTGCTAGCTGTGGTAATCCAGCACAAGTTACTTAACTTCTCAGACCACAGACATAGCAATAACGACCTTGAGAGGTTGTGAATAACCTTGGTGTCCATTGAAGGTCTACTTCCCTCTGCCACGTGCAGCATTCTCAAGAAACCATTGCTTGGGGTTTTTCTGCAGCCTCTGTTGCCAAACTTGGACAGGAAGAGGTGGGATGGAGACATAGCAGAGGGGCCTGAGGGGTCTACCCTGGCATATGCAGCTACAGGCACCCCCGGACTGACCTCTTAACATCCCGGTTTGTACTTAGCAAGGATTAGGTGACATGAAGACGAGCCTGGCTTGATAGGTCATGAGGCTCTGAAGGAAAAGTGGGAGAAAATGAAAGGTAAACAAGCCTAGCCTACAGCCTCCCAGAGGCCAGCCCTGACCCAGCACAGCTGGGAGCCCCGTGAGGAAGGCCCAGCTCCGTAGGGGCCTCACACAAGGCGTGTTTGGCTTACAGTGAATTGTCCGGTGGGTTTTGCCCACCTCCTCCTCATCTCCGTATTTTTCAGCTTCATCCAAAGCTGACTTAGAAGCCCCCCGCCTTAGCAAGCCCTCCTGGACTCTCACCTGACTATTCACGAGTTATAGCACTTTATGTTTTTCAGTTTGTTGTTTTAATTGGTGCCTCTGTTTGTGATCTTTAAGAACATAAAATTTTGGATAGTAACTATTTGCTAACAATAAAAATAATCTTTTTAAATTAAAAAGTATTTTCTTATTACAATGATTAAAAATACGAAAACCTAAGCGGCCATGGCCGCCACCCCCACCCCCGCCACTCCACCCAGTAGTATCCAGGTACTCACACAGGTCCATCCTCTGCACAGTGTGATGCTTCAACGCACTTTCCCACTTCACAGGAAATCTGTATGTTCAGCATCTTGATGAAATTCACCTCGGAGGACAATTCATGCCTGTGTAGGGATTGAGTGAACTTTGTCTTGCAGGGTACACTCAGCTCTGTGACTGGTGGAGTGTTGGAGTGATTCTCTTCGAGATGCTGGTGGGGCAGCCGCCCTTTTTGGCACCTACTCCCACAGAAACCCAGCTGAAGGTAATGTGAGAGGAACCTCGCATCTGCTTGCTGTAGACATCTGATTTTCTCATGTACCCATGAATCTTTGGTCAGCATTTGCCCTCTTATTCTGAGTAGGGTAGGAATGGCAGTTGTATAGGATGGGATTTTTAAAAGAAATCTCATTATTTTTTAAATTATTATCTGTTTTTAAATTTTCTATTTTGATAAGCAAAGCCATGGAATTGGACCCATTTTAATATCTGAAATTCTATTAAACCCTTGGCCATCTGCCACCTTGTTATTTCCAGGCAAGAACAGTGAGGATCAGCAAAGGTGTGCTGCAGATCCACTGTCTCCCCCACCCACACTTGCCCCGCAGAGAACACATGTAACTCCAGGAACTACAGTTGACCCCTCAGCAATAAGGGGGGGTTGGGGTGCCAACCCCCCTGCACAGTCAAAAATCTGCGTATAACTTTCACCTCCCCAAAAACTTTACTAATAGCCTGTTGACTGGAAGCCTTACCAGTAAGAGTCAATGAACACATATTTTGTATGTTATATGTATTAGATCCTGTATTCTTACAATAAAGCAAGCTAGAGAACAGAAAATGCTGGCCAGGCACAGTGGCTCATGCCTGTAATCCCACTACTTTGGGAGGATCATAGGCTGGGTGCAGTGGCTCATGCCTATAATCCCACCACTTTGGAAGGCCAAGGTGGGCAGATTACCTGAGGTCAGGAGTTCAAGACCAGCCTGGGCAACATGGTGAAACCCATCTCTACTGAAAATACAAAAAATTAGTCCAGCATGGTGGTGTGCACCTGTAATCCCAGCTACTCAGGAGGCTGAGGCAGGAGAATCACTTGAACCCAGGAAGCAGAGGTTGCAGTGAGCCGAGATCACACCACTGCAGTCCAGCCTGGGTGACAGAGTGAGACTCTGTCTAAAGAAAAAAAAATCATAAAGAAGAGAAAATAGTTTACTATTTTAATAATTGAAAGTGGGTCATCATAAAGGTCTCCATCTTTGTCATCTTGATGTGGAGTGGGCTGAGGAAGGGGAGGCGTTGGCCTTGCTGTCTCAGGGGTGGCAAAGGTGGAAGAAAATGCTAGTGTAAGTGGCCCTCAAACTGTGTTGTTCAAGGGTCAACTGTATCTAAAGAAATCAGTTTCTTTATTTGGATATTATATCATTGTTCGCAAACTGTCAGCTATGTGGTCAGGCTAGTTATGCATATTCCTAATATTTATTCAAAGTAGTTAAATAATTCTGTCAGTCATTTAATACTAAATTATTAGTTTTAAAATGACAGCCATTTGCTTTCTGAAATGAGTTAGTAAGGATTGAATTGAGAATTGGAATTAAGAATCTGTGGTCTTCTGTGGACATACCAACTGACACACAATCCTAGGAGTTTTCACATGCCGTGGTGGCCATGACCACCAGGGAGCCTAAATTAATAACTTTAATTAGAAAAACTGTCTAGTAAGGCTGGGCGCAGTGGATCATGCCTGTAAACCCAGCACTTTGGGAGGTGGAGGCGGGCAGATTACGAGGTCAGGAGATCGAGACTAGCCTGGCCAACGTAGTGAAACCCCGTCTCTACTGAAAATACAAAAAATTAGCCTGGCATGGGGGCGGGCGCCTGTAGTCCCAGCTACTTGGGAGGCTGAGGCAGGAGAATCGCTTGAACCCAGGAGGCAGAGGTTGCAGTGAGCCGAGATCACGCCACTGCCCTCTAACCTGGACGACAGAGCGAGACTGTTTCAAAAAAAGAAAAATAGAAAAACCCTAAAGTAAGGCTTAATTTCACTCTAGGAACAGTAAAATTGGAATCTGGCATTGTCTGCACCCTAATTGAATTGCTGAGCTACTCACTAAATTGCCCACATGATAATTCAGATTTTTTTTTCTGGTAAAATATACATAACATAAAATTTACCATTTAATTATTTTAATGGTAAATTAAAATTTACCATTTTAATTATTTTAATCACTAATTATTTGATAATTATTTATTTACCATTTTTAATTAGTGTATAATTCAGTGACATTAAGTACATTCACAATATTGTGCAACCATCACCACCCTCTATTTTCTTTTCTTTTTTTTTTTTTTTTTTTGAGATGGAGTCTCGCTCTGTCGCCCAGGCTGGAGTGCAGTGGCGCAATCTCGGCTCACTGCAAGCTCCGCCTCCCGGGTTCACGCCATTCTCCTGCCTCAGCCTCTCCGAGTAGCTGGGACTACAGGCGCCCGCCACCACACCCGGCTAATTTTTTTGTATTTTTAGTAGAGACGGGGTTTCACCGTGGTCTCGATCTCCTGACCTCGTGATCCGCCTGCCTCGGCCTCCCAAACTGCTGGGATTACAAGCGTGAGCCACCACGCGCGGCTACCACCCTCTATTTTCAAATGTGTTAATCATCCCAAACCCATTAAACAGAAACTCCCCACTCTCCTTTTCAGCGCCTGCTCGCCTGTCTTCTGCTTCCTGTCTCTGTGAGTTTGGTTATGCTCAGGACTTCTTTTTTTTTTTTTTTTTTTTTTTTTTGAGACAGAGTTTTGCTCTGTATCCCAGGCTGCAGTGCAGTGGCACAATCTTGGCTCATTGCAACCTCTGCCTTCCAGGTTCTCATGCCTCAGCCTCCCAAGCAGCTGGGATTACAGGTGCCTGCCACAACACCAGCTAATTTTTGTATTTTTAGTAGAGATGCGGCTTCATCATGTTGGTCAGGCTGGTTTCAAACTCCTGACCTCAAGTTATCCACCCACCTCGACCTCCCCAGATGTTCAGATTATAGGTGTGAGCCACTGTACCTGGCCTTGGGACGTCTTGTAAGTGGAGTCATGCAGTATTTGTCTTTTTGTGTCTAGTTTATTTCACTTAGCGTAACATTCTCAGGGTTCATCCATGTCGTAGCTTCCTTTTTAAGGTGGAATAATATTCCACTGTATGAGTCCCTGCTTCTGGTTCATTTGCTTATAAACCAGAAAGTGGGATTGCCGGATTATATGGTCGTTCCGTGTTTAACTTTTTGAGGAACTCCCAAACTGTTTGCCATAGTGGCTGCACCATTTTACATTCCCACCAGCAGTGGCTGAGTGTTCAGTTTCCCTACATCCTCAATAAGTATTTTCCTGTTTTTGTTTTTTTTAAGTAGTAGCCACCCTAGGGGATGTAAGGTGGTATCTCATTGTGGTTTTGAGTTGTATTTCCCTAGTGATTAATTATATTGAGCTTATTTTCATGTCCTTATTGGTCATTTGTATATCTTTGGAAATATCTCCTCAAGTCCATTACCCTTTTTAAATCAAGTTATTTGGTTTTGTTATTGTTGTTGAGTTGTAGGAGTTCTGTATTTTCTCTGGGTACTAACCCCTTTTCAAATATATGTTTTGAAATCTGTTCTTCCATTTTGTTGCCTTTTTGCTATCAGTAATGTCCTTTGATGCACAAAAGTTTTAAATTTTTATGCAGTCCAATTTTTTTCTTTTATTCCCTGTGCTTTTGGTGGCATGTCTAAGAAACCATTGCCAAACTCAGTATCATGAAGATTTCACCCTATGTTTTCTTCTAGGAGCTCTAGTTTTAGCTCTGTGAAAACAACTACTTAGGTTCAAACCAAGCCTCCCACCCACACACCCACTAGCTAACTTCCATGTCTTATCCGCTGTCCCATCACCCCAGCTGGTAGCCAGTCATGTTGGCCTTGTTTCCTCCTGATTCTAAGTGTAAACAATAAAGAAGTCCCCTAGGTTTTGTCTTCACAGTAGACACATCTCTACAACAAGTGCATTTACTGAACGTCCAGATGGCTGGTTTGTGCAGTTGAGCATGTAAGGTCACATGGGGTCAGTCAGCTTTATTCTTCTCTATGAGATTTTTCCTTTTTGTTTTTCAAAACCCCGGTTGGCCATTTTTTGACCACAATAAGTATTTGAATGAGTGCCATGATGGTTTGACAGAAAGCCATTGCCATAGCTAAAGAAATAACTTTAGCTGATCACCTGAGGTCAGGAGTTCAAGACTAGCATGGCCAACGTGGTGAAACCCGGTCTCTACTAAAAATACAAAAATCAGCCAGGTGTGGTGGGGGGCGCCTATAATCCCAGCTACTCGGGAGGCTGAGGCAGGAGAATCGCTTGAACCCAGGAGGCGGAGGTTGCAGTGAGCCAAAATCGCGCCACTGCACTCCAGCCTGGGCGACAGAGCGAGACTCCATTTCAAAAAAATAAAAATAAAGAAAAAGAAATAACTTGTAGACCATCATTCTCTTCATTTTTGTGGAAAGCACAAAATTCTTTGGCTAAACAGTATTTCTGGGAGAAGAAAATCAGTATCTTTTTGTCTGTATTTGACTGGTCATCCTGGCCTCAGGCTGTGAGCCATCGACTGAAATGACACTTTTTATGCCTGCTGAGATCAACACTGCTGCTTGTGTCTATTCTAACTCCTCTCCTATTGTGAAACTAAACTTATTTGAAAGTCACGTCATCACATGCTGTCCCAGAACTGCCCAAGATGTGAGGAGAAGCTAACCTGTTGGTTCTGTTGTTTCCTCAGGTGATCAACTGGGAGAACACGCTCCACATTCCAGCCCAGGTGAAGCTGAGCCCTGAGGCCAGGGACCTCATCACGAAGCTGTGCTGCTCCGCAGACCACCGCCTGGGGCGGAATGGGGCGGATGACCTGAAGGCCCACCCCTTCTTCAGCACCATTGACTTCTCCAGTGACATCCGGAAGCAGCCAGCCCCCTACGTTCCCACCATCAGCCACCCCATGGACACCTCGAATTTCGACCCTGTAGATGAAGAAAGCCCTTGGAACGATGCCAGCGAAGGTAGCACCAAGGCCTGGGACACACTCACCTCGCCCAGTAACAAGCATCCAGAGCACGCATTTTACGAGTTCACCTTCCGAAGGTTCTTTGATGACAATGGCTACCCCTTTCGATGCCCAAAGCCTTCAGGAGCAGAAGCTTCACAGGCTGAGAACTCAGATTTAGAAACCTCTGATCTGGTGGATCAGACTGAAGGCTGCCAGCCTGTGTACGTGTAGATGGGGGCCAGGCACCCCCACCACTCGCTGCTCCCAGGTCAGGGTCCCGGAGCCGGTGCCCTCACAGGCCAATAGGGAAGCCGAGGGCTGTTTTGTTTTAAATTAGTCCGTCGATTACTTCACTTGAAATTCTGGTCTTCACCAAGAAAACCCAAATAAGACACTTTTGAAAACAGGACTCAGCGTTGCTTTCAATAGGCTTTTCAGGACCTTCACTGCATTAAAACAATATTTTTGAAAATTTAGTACAGTTTAGAAAGAGCACTTATTTTGTTTATATCCATTTTTTCTTACTAAATTATAGGGATTAACTTTGACAAATCATGCTGCTGTTATTTTCTACATTTGTATTTTATCCATAGCACTTATTCACGTTTAGGAAAAGACAAAAACTGAAGAACATTTGATGAGAAATCTCTGTGCAATAATGTAAAAAAAAAAAAGATAACACTCTGCTCAATGTCACGGAGACCATTTTATCCACACAATGGTTTTTTTTTTTTTTCCCACATTTCAAAATTGTGATATAATGATACAATGTTAAAAGCTGCTTTTTTTTGGCTTTTTGCATATCTAGTATAATAGGAAGTGTGAGCAAGGTGATGATGTGGCTGTGATTTCCGACATCTGGTGTGTGGAGAGTACTGCATGAGCAGAGTTTTTCTATTATAAAATTACCGTATCTTGCCATTCACAGCAGGTCCTGTGAATATGTTTTTACTGAGTGTCTTTAAATGAGGTGTTCTAGACAGTGTGCTGATAATGTATTGTGCGGGTGACCTCTTCGCTATGATTGTATCTCTTACTGTTTTGTTAAAGAAATGCAGATGTGTAACTGAGAAGTGATTTGTGTGTGTGTCTTGGGTGTGATTGGATTCTTTGTGTTGGGGGTGGGGGGACTGAAACATTTGTCACATACTGAACTTATGTACATCAAAAGGGATTAATACAGCTATGCCAAAAAAGTTTAATCACGGACACACGTCCATTTCTCTAGTCCGTATGCTCTTTCATTCTTGGTAGAGCTGGTATGTGGAATGCCATACCTCTGACCCTACTGCTTACCTTTTTACTGACAGACTGCCCACACTGAAAGCTTCAGTGAACGTTCTTAGTCCTGTTTTCTTCTGTTACCGTCAGGAAACTGAGTGATCTAATGGTTCTCTCACTTTTTTTTTGTTCTTTTAGTGTGCTTTGAAGTGTCAAATCTTAACTTGGTTTAAACAATACATATTTCTAACCTTTGTAAGAAAGCAAAGATTCTTCAAAATGACATTGGGATAAAAAGTAAGCCATACGTATTTTCTTAGAAGTATAGATGTATGTGCGTGTACACACACACACACAGATAAACACAATATTCATTATTTCAAATTAGTATGATTCCTATTTAAAGTGATTTATATTTGAGTAAAAAGTTCGATTCTTTTTTGCTTTTTAAAAAATCTGATGCTTCATAATTTTCATTATATTATTCCACATATTTTTCCTTGAAGTTCTTAGCATAATGTATCCATTACTTAGTATATATCTAGGCAACAACACTTAGAAGTTTATCAATGTTTAAACTAAAAAAATAAAGATTCCTGTGTACTGGTTTACATTTGTGTGAGTGGCATACTCTGAAGTCTGCTGTGCCTGTCGTCGTGACTGTCAGTATTCTCGCTATTTTATAGTCGTGCCATGTTGTTACTCACAGCGCTCTGACATACTTTCATGTGCTAGGTTCTTTCTCAGGAACTCAGTTTAACTATTATTTATTGATATATCATTGCCTTTGAAAAGCTTCTACTGGCACAATTTATTATTAAAATTTTGAATCCAAATCCCGTAGTTGGTGTCATGTCTTACTGGAGTTTGTAAGTCCTTGCCTCTCTCAGCGTGTTGTAACTCCCCCATGCTTCCCCTGTGACACATGAGCCAGGGTTGCACAGCACAGACAGGGCTGTCTCAGGAATGGCTTGGGGTGTGGAAAAGCAGGCTTTCCAGGTAGACACATGAAGTCCAAATCAGGCTGTAGTTCTGTGACCAACGTAACGTAAAATGGGAACAAAATATGCCTCATTAGGATTACTGAGTGGCTTAAGTGGGATATCAAATAAATATGGTGGGTGATCAAATAAATCATGAATAAGAGCTAATTCCCCAGCATAATATGTTAAACTGAGAGGACAGTTACAGCCCCTGACCTTTCATTTTAAATTGTTGATGAGGCCTGGTGTGGTGGCTCACACCTGTAATCCCAGCACTTTGGGAAGCTGAGGCTGGCAGATCACCTGAGGTCAGGAGTTCAAGACCAACCTGGCCAACATGGTGAAACGCTGTCTCTACTAAATAACTAAATATACAAAAATTAGCTGGGTGGGGTGGTGGGTACCTGTAATCCCAGCTACTCAGGAGGCCGAGGCAGGGAGAATTGCTTGAATTTGGGAGGCGGAGGTTGCAGTGAGCTGAGATTGCACCACTGCACTCCAGCCTGGGCCACAGAACAAGACTCCGTCTTAAAAAAATAGACTGGGTGCAGTGGCTCATGCCTGTAATCCCAGCACTTTCAGAGGCCAAGGCGGGTGGATCATCTGAGGTCAGGAGTTCGAGACCAGCCTGACCAACATGGTGAAACTGTCTCTACTAAAAATACACAAAAAAATTAGCCGGCTGTGGGTGATGTACGCCCGTAGTCCCAGCTACTTGGGAGGCTGAGGCAGGAGAATCACTTGAACCCAGGAGGCGGAGGTTACAGTGAGCTGAGATTGTGCCACTCCACTCCAGCCTGGGCAAGAAGAGACAAACTGTCTCAAAGAATATAGATAAATAGATAGATGATAAAGATTGATGGTATTAGAAATCTGGAAAATATAAGAGTTTGTATACCTTAAATAGGTACAGTCACATGGTTTAGAAATCAAAACGCTGGCCGGGCACGGTGGCTCACACCTGTAATCCCAGCACTTTGGGAGGCCAAGGTGGGCAGATCACCTGAAGTCAGGAGTTCGAGATCAGCCTGGCCAAAATGGTGAAACCTCATGTCCACTAAAAATACAAAAATTAGCTGCACATGGTGGTGTGCACCTGTAATCCCAGCTACTCAGGAGGCTGAGGCAGGAAAATCATTTGAACCCGGGAGGCAGAGGTTGCAGTGAGCTGAGATTGCGCCACTGCATTCCAGCCTGGGAGACAGCAAGACTGTCTCAAAAAAAAAAAAAAAAAAAAAAATCAAAACATATAAAAGTGATACACAAAAAATGTCTCCTTCACTTCAGTCATTCAATTCACCTCCCCACAGACAACAAATGATATTATTAACAATATATTGGGCATTCTTAGAGGAATGAAAGTTTATGTACAAGAAAAAATGTATATGTGTACTTTTTGCCTCTTACAGAAATGAGAGAATATTATGCATATTTTTCTGCATTTGTTTTCTTCACTTGACAGTATGTCTTGGCACTCTATATAGCAGCACATAAAGAAATTGATTTTTTTATTCTTACTGCATAGTATTCCATTGTGAGGGTATTATAATCAAACTGGTCCCATATGGCTAGACATTTAGTTGTTTCTGACCTTTTCCTATTATAAACAATGTTAGAATAAATAACCTCTTATAACCATCATTTGTGTACGTGAAAGTAATTATGTGGGACAAATTCCTAGAGGTGCAATTCTTAGGTCAAAAGTAAGGTGTATTTGCAAGGTTTATTGCCACATTTCCCTGTGCAGATGTGAGCAGTTTCTTCCCGGCTCCCTCATGCACACTTTGCTGAATATGCCAAGAAGATAAGGCCTGACTGCTCTTTCTCTGAGCCATTTCTCAGGATTGGATTTGTAGTGAGCAACTTTAAGGGGTAAGATGATGTCTCTCTCCAAGACAAAGAGCAAGTTTGCTTGCTGCTTGATATAAAAAAAGATTCCCCAAGCTTAGTATACCTCAGCAGAACCCATCTGAGTCTTCCACATTGCCCCAGTGGGACTTGGGAACAAGGGGAAACTGATGCAAACATGCTGCTTGCCGTGCTATGAAAAATAAAGTCCTTTGTCTCTGATCCAGGAATCTTTGTCTTAGTCCAGCATCCATTAAAGCAGGGGTCCCCAGCACCCGGGCTACTGACTGGTACCAGTCCATGGACCTGTTAGGAACGGGGCTGCACAGCAAGAGGTGAGTGGTGGGTGAGTGAGCATGAGTCCTTAGTTCCACCTCCTGTTAGATCAGTAGATCAGCAGTGCATTAGGTTGTCATAGAAGCACAAACCCTATTGTGAACTGCACATATGAGGGATCTAGGTTGTGCACTCATGAGAATCTAATGCCTGATGATCTGAGGTGAAAGAGTTTCATCCTGAAACCATCCCTCCACCATCCATGGAAAAATTGTCTTGCACAAAACTGGTCCCTGGTGCCAAAAAATGTTGGGGACCATTCCACTAAAGAACAGGCTAACTTATTGCCTTGTAAAAGTAGGGAAGGCCAGGCACCATGGGTCATGCCTGTAATCCCCGCACTTTGTGGGGCTGAGGCAGGCGGATCGCCTGAACCCAGGTGTTGGAGACCAGTCTGGGCAATATGGGGAAACCCCATCTCTACTAAAAATACAAAAATTAGGCCAGGCATGGTGGCTCACACCTGTAATCCCAGCATTTTGGGAGGCCGAGGCAGGTGGATTGCCTAAGGTCAGGAGTTCAAGACCAGACTGGCCAATATGGTGAAACCCAGTCTCTACTAAAATACAAAAATTAGCTGGGTGTGGTGGCACACACCTGTAGCCTCAGCTACTCGGGAGGCTGAGGCTGGAGGATTGCTTGAACCCGGGAGGCAGAGGTTGCAGTGAGCTGAAATCATGCCATTGCACTCCAGCCTGGGCTACAGAGTGAGACTTTGTCTCAAAAAAAGAAAAAAAAATTAGCATAATCAAAAAAATCTTTGATATTAAGTCAATATTTGTAAGTAGTACTATGCTGGTTTTTTTTTTTTTTTTTTTTTTTTGACAGGTTCTTGCTCTGTCACCCAGGCTGCAATGCAGTAGCATGAACATGGCTCAGTGCAGCCTTGACCTCCTGGACTCAAGTGATCCTCCCACCTCAGCCTCTCAAGTAGCTGGGTAGCTGGGACTACAGGTGTGCACTGCCATATTTTTTTTTTTTTTTTTTGTAGATACAGGGACTCCCTGTGTTGCCCAGGCTGGTCTTGAACTCCTGGGCTCAAGTGGTCCTTATGCTGATATTATTAATCCTGTTAAATCTTTTTCCATCAGTAAAAAAAAGCTTTTCCTTTATAAGAGAATTTTCCATTTCCAACAGAAGCCTACACTGAGTGGACAAAATGAGCTTATTCACCTTAGAAAAGAAGAAAAATCTTATTGGACACTGGGATGAAATGCATATGGGTCATTGTGAGTTTTTTCCTAAGTTCACATCAGATGAGTAATGTGCTAATGTAACAAAGTTTGAGGGAGGCACCTCCCACATGAGTGTGAAAACCCAATCGTCATGCTTAAAAAGTACAAAATGATTGGAGGCTATTGTCACAGAGTGAAAAAACCACTCGAATGGCAGTGTTGTTCTTTTTCAGTTCACATCAGACACTGTTAGAATTTTTTTGTTCTGACTATCAAACATTTCAGAAAACTCAAGAGAAGGAAGGTCTGTCATATTTACTGATATTTTTGCTTACCGTGTTCTTTCTTTTCTTCCTAATGTGCTAAGGCTTTTTCTTTTTATCTTTTTCTTTCTTTTTAGAGAATCTCCTTTAGCTGTTCTTTTAAGGGAAGTCTATTGGTGACATTCTCTTAGGTTTCCTTCACCTGAAAATGTCTTCATGTCCCCTCCCTTCCTGAAGGGTATTTCCACTGGCTACAGGATTCTAGATTGATAGTTTTCTTTCAGCACTTGAAAAATGCTGTGCCACTTCCTCCTGCTCTCGTGATTTCTCAAGAGAATCTGTAGTCATTCTAATGATTTTCCCCTATGGATAGATAAGGTGTTTTCTCTGGCTGCTTTCAAGCTTTTCTCTTTGCTTACTTTTCAGAAGTTTAATTAGGAGATTCTTGGCTTAGATTTACTTAGGTTTTTACTGTTTGTGGTTCACTCAGCTTCTTGAATCTGTAGGTTTATTTTTATGGCCAAATTTGGTATTTGGGGAGTTTTCAGGCATTATTTCAAGAGCTTTTTCTTTCACACCTCTCCTTTCGAACTCTACTTCCATGACTCTACTGATACAAATACTAGATCTTTTGTTATAATTCTTAAGCTTCGGCTCTCCCACCTCCAGAGCCCCCTCCATTTTTCTCTGTTGTTTACATTGGATAATTTCTATTGTTCTAGCTTCCGGTTCACTAATTATTTCCTCGGACCCTTTTATTCTGCTCTTGAACCCATTCACTGAGCTTTCCATTTCAGTTACTGTATCTTTTAGTTTTTTAGGTTTTTTTTTTTTTTTGAGTTGGAGTTTTGCTCTTGTTGCCCATTCCCCAGGAATGCAATGGTGCAATCTCAGCTCACCACAATCTCCACCTCCCGGGTTCAAGCAATTCTCCTGTCTCAGCCTCCCGAGTAGCTGGGACTACAGGCACATGCCACCACACTGGCTAATTTTTTTGTTTTTAGTAGAGTTGGGCTTTCATCGTATTGTGTCAGGCTGGTCTCAAACTCCTGACCTCAGGTGATCCGCCCACCTCAGCCTCCCAAAGTGCTGGGATTACAGGGGTGAGCCACCATGCCCGGCCATCTTTTAGTTCTAAAGTTTCCATTTTTGGAGCCAAGTGTGGTGGCTCATGCCAGTAATCCCAGTACTTTGGGAGGCTGAGGCAGGCAGATTACTTGAGGTCAAGAATTCAAGACCAGCCTGGCCAACATGAGGAAACCCCATCTCTACTAAAAATACAAAACATTCGCCAGGCATGGTGGTGCACGCCTGTAATCCCAGTTACTTGGGAGGCTGAGGCACAAGAATTGCTTGACCCAGGAGGCAGAGGTTGCAGTGAGCCAAGATGGCATCACTGCACTCCAGCCTAAGCGATAGAGTAAGACTCAAAAAAAAAAGAAGCAGCAGCCAGAATACAGGAGTTGGGGTAGGTGGGAGGAAAAGCAGTTTTAACTGGAGAGCCAGCAAACAAAGAAGATGGCAATAGCATTCTAAAGTACCGGCTTAAATTTTAAAATTTACCACGGGGTTTTCAAAGGGAAACTTGGTATGGGAAACATGCGGGAATGGTGCAGGGTGCAGGGTCCTGTGTGTCTTGTTCTGGTGGCTATCTTGGGTAATCGCCTGTCCAAAGGTCTGATTGGCGTTATCTTGACTTCAGCCTGCTGATGGTGGACTAATTGTCATGACTCCCCCTAAGCGGGAGGATTCTGCAGTGGGGGCTTCATGCCTGGTTTGTTTGAGATTAGCCTCTGGGATTTCTTAAGCAAGAATGTAATTAGATAAGCATGCGTTGCCAGAGGGGAGTGTAGAGAGGGAAGGAATGACAGGGTGAGAGGGGAAGGAAGGAAGACAAAGAAAGTGAGTGATTAAAATATAGTTTTTAAACTGAGGTACTTGGTTACAGGGGGATCTCTTGAGCCCAGGAGTTCAAGGCTGCAATGAGCTATGACTGCACCACTGTACTCCAGACTGGGCAACAGAGTGAGACCGTTTCTCAAAAATGAGAACCTTTCACAAAAAAAAAAAAAAAAGGTAAAATTTTCATTTATTCCTCCTTCTAGTTTCTGTTTCTTTGCTGGCGCTTTTTATCTTTTGTTTCAGGAGTGTTTGTAATCGCTCATCAAAATCTTTCTGTTATGGCTGACTTTAAATTTTAGATAATTCTAACATCTCTGTCATCTCAGTGTTGGCTTCTATTGAATTTTTTTTTTAACTTAGTTTTGAGATCTTCCTAGTTCTTGGTGTGATGAATGATTCTCGATGGAAACCTGTATATTTTTTATCTTTGTTGTAGCTGACTTTTGTTGACATTGCTTTGGCAGGGAAAGTGGACATGCTGCCTCATTATTCCCTAGGAAGGTAAAGTCCCCACTCAGCCTCTTTGGATGTTCAGGGTTAGGGGAGGCTGCTTGTTACTGCTGAGCCAGGGTGGGAGTGCCTGCTTTCCATGCTGTGTTCACCCCATGGGGTGGCCTCATTGCCAGTGGGCAATGGTCAGTGAAGTCCTGACTCTCCTAGGCCCCCTCTGCTGCTGCCCTAGCGGGGAGTGGGAGGGGCATCTCATAACTACCAGGTAGACTAGAAGTCCAGGCTCCCCACAGGGCAGGAAAGGTATCACCAGCCAATGGGGAGGAAAATCCCAGCTCCCTACCAGGGGTTCTCTGACATCACTTAGGCAGGAACATCAGGGTGCTTTATTGCAGCCTTACAAGGATGGAATCCTAGTCCTCACTCAGTCATTGACGGCACAGGTTGGGTGGAGCCACAGTTTTCTCTGCGGTGATTGCCTGGAGTACAGTAGTAATTGTCTAAGAGCTGCCTGGCTACTCTACCTCTTTCCTCGTCCTTTGGCTAGAGAAAGCAGTCTTTCATGGGGACTTTTTTTGTCTGCTTGTTGCTATCTCTGATTTTCCAGTTTCTCTATTCCAAGTCTGGGATATTGAGGCAAAAAGAAATTACATGGTGGAGAGTGTTCTAGAGGGAAAACTCTCCACCATGTACTTCCTTAGCCACTGAGGTTCCTAAATGGTCTGCCTTCTCTCCACCTTTCAGTGAGAGGATTGTCTTATATGTAATATCCAGGAGTTTTAGTTGTACTTAGCAAGAGAAATAAGGAGCAGTACACGCACTCCATTTTCCTGGAAGTGGAAGTGGGTTTCAATTTCAATTTCAATGGCAACTATTAATCAAAATTCAAAATTCAGGCCAGGCATGGTGGCTCACACCTGTAATTCCAGCACCTTTGGGAGGCCAAGGAGGGTGGATCACTTGTGGTCAGGAGTTTGAGACCAGCCTGGTCAACATGGTGAAACCCCATCTCTACTAAAAATACAAAAATTAGCCAGGTGTGGTGACGCATGCTTGTGATCCCAGCTACTCAGGAGGCTGAGGTAGCAGAATCGCTTGAACCCGGGAGGCGGAGGTTGCAGTGAGCTGAGATCACACTCCAGCCTGGGCAACGGAGCCAGACTCCATCTCAAAATAAACGAATAAATAAAATAAAGGCCAGGCGTGGTGGCTTACGCCTGTTATCCTAGCACTTTGGGAGGCCAAGGCAGGTGGATCATGAGGTCAAGAGTTACAGACCTGCCTGGCCAACATGGTGAAACCCCATCTCTACTAAAAAATACAAAAATTAGCTGGGCATGGTGGCACTCCAGCCTGTAGTCCCAGCTACTTGGGAGGCTGAGGCAGGAGAATTGCTGGAACGTGGGAGGCAAAGGTTGCAGTGAGCCGAGATCGCGCCACTGCACTCCAGCCTGGGTGACCGAGTGAGACTCTGTCTCAATAAAATTAATTAATTAATTAAATTAAATTCAAACTTCAATTCTTCAGTCACACCAGCCACATTTTACATGCTCAGTGGCTACATGTGGTAATGGCTACCATATGGGATAGCACAGGTATGGGAGGGTAGTTGTCAAGTTTTGCATGAATCCTTGCACTGATAAACATCTTGCTGAATTCTGGGACTCATGTAAGTAGTCTTCATCTTTCCCTTATGTGTCATGTTACGCTTGGGCAATGGAGAGAACACTGCATTCCTTAGGGATCAGAGTCGGCAATACCTAGGGTGTGTCAAGCACTGCCCATGGCTCAGCAGCCTCACTGCTGTAGTCCTTTCCTGCCTCACTGCTCTGACTATATGGTACCTACTAGAACCACCTGTTTCTGATTGTCTCTTTAGGCTGGTGACTAACGCCTCCAAAAAGATTCTCAGTTGTTTCGCACTGCTATAACAAAATACCACAGACGGGTCAGTTATAATGAACAGAAACTTATTTTCTCATAGTTCTGGAGGTTGAGAAGTCCAAGATCGAGGTGCCAGCATCTTGTGAGGGCTTTGTTGCTGCATCCGCCCATGGTGGAAGGCAGAAGGGCAAAGTGGCCAAAGGAGACTGAACTTGCCCTTTCATAAGAGCCTTAATGTCACCCATGAGGAAGGCACCTTCATGGCCTAATCACCTCCCAAAGGTCCCACCTCCTAAAACTGTTACAATGGTGGTTACATTTCAACATAAGTTTTGGAGGGGATGAACATTCAAACAAGAGTCATGACTGCTTATAGATTTAACAAGAATAGCAGATAGTGGTATGCCTGCCACAATGCCTCCTCTCTACAAAGACAGCAGCACTCAATCAAGGCGCGCATTCTGGCTGAACCCAGATTCAGCCTCAAAATCCAACTCAGCACGTCAAGCAGTTCTTTTCAATTGATTGAGCTGAGCATTTGAGATAAAACCTACTTGTCACTCCTGGCCTAATCATGCCAACTTGTTAACTTTCCCTCTTCCTCCTGTGACCCTATTATCTCCCATTTCCTGTGAAAGCCTCAACTTCTTTTCACTTTCCCCTGACTCCTACGCCAATATGATCGAAGGTACCCATATTTGTCCTGTCCCTCAGTTTTCATTGATGCCTTTGTCCCCTTTGTTTTTAAATTCCTGAAGCAGAACCATATAAGAGAAAAAGTCCCGGATGAGGAATCCAGGGCCTTGATTCTAAGCCCAACTTTGCACAGGTTGAGTGCCCCTTATTCAACATGCCTGAGACCAGGCCAGGCGTGGTGGCTCATGCCTCCCAAAGTGCTGGGGAAGCCAAGGCAGGCAGATCATTTGAGATCAGGAGTTCAAGACCAGTGTGGTCAACATGGTGAAACCCCGTCTCTACTAAAAATAGAAAAAAAAATGAACCGGGCATGGTGGTGTGCGCCTGTAATCCCAGCTACTCAGGAGACTGAGACATGAGAATCGCTTGAACCCAGGAGGCTGAGGTTGCAATGAGCCAAGATGGCGCCACTGCACTCCAGCCTGGGTGACAGAGTGAGACCCTGCCTCAAAAAAAAAAAAAAGAAAAAAAGAAAAAAAGAAAAAAAAAAAGCCTGGAAGCAGGAGTGTTTTGGATTTGGGCTTTTCCCCCCCAGTTTTAGAATATTTGCATTATACTTGTTGAGCATCCCTAATCCAAAAATCCAAAATCCACAATGCTTCAATGCTGATTTCTTTTGAGCATCATGCCTGTGCTCAAAAAGTTTCAGATTTTTGGAGCATTTCAAATTTCAGATTTTCGGTTTTGAGATACTCAACCCATGTAACTTTGGGTCAGTTCAAACTCATGTTGGATTTAGTAGCTGCAATGGGGGCAGAGGGGATCTGAATAGGTTAATCTTCAGAATTGGTGGTTTCTAAGAACTTGGGGGATGCTGGGGTTGAGCTGTGCTCTTATTCTATTAATACATAGATTTTCCTGGGGGGGAAAGCATTCTGCTAACAAAACAAGTTTGAAAACCGTGGTTTTGATGATTGGTATGTCTTTTTTGTTTAAAATTTTTTTAAATTTTATAAACATAATAAATATACATTTTTTTTCAAGTTAGATTACTAAAAAAAAGTAGTCTCTGTGCATCCCTTGCCATTTCTTGCTCTGCAAACACAACCACTCTCATCTCTTCAGAGTTATTTCTTCTGGCATCTTCACTATAGGCATTTATTGATATTTCTTGATTTACTTATTTTAAATATTTTATATTATCTTCATATTGTGGTCATTCTCTCTCTCTTTTTTTTTTTTTTTATGAGACGGAGTCTCGCTCTATCACCCAGGCTGGAGTACAGTGGCCCGATCTCGGCTCACTGCAAGCTCCGCCTCCCGGGTTCACACCATTCTCCTGCCTCAGCCTCCCGAGTAGCTGGGACTACAGGCGCCCACCACCGCACCTGACTAATTTTTTGTATTTTTAGTAGAGACGGGGTTTCACTGTGTTAGCCAGGATGGTCTTGATCTCCTGACCTCATGATCCACCTGCCTCGGCCTCCCAAAGTGCTGGGATTACAGGCGTGATCCACTGCGCCCAGCCTGTGGTCATTCTCTTATATTCTCTGCCCCAAGTTCATTTCCCTATGTAGTTCTATCACAGTTTTTAGTTAAGTCAGTTGTCAATGTAAATATTATTGACTATGCTAAAGTACTCTTTAAGCCAAATCATAGATCGTGATTATAGTTTCTCATTTGTACAAAATTTGTTTCCTCTTGGACTTTTTACCTTATTTCTTTTATGTTTTTTTTTTTTTTTTTTTTTTTTTTTTTGAGACGGTGTGTTTTGCTCTGTTGCCCAGGCTGGAGTGCAATGGCGCGATCTCAGCTCACCACAACCTCCGCTTCCCAGGTTCAAGGGATCCTCCTGCCTCAGACTCCCAAGTAGCTCGGATTACAGGCGCCCACCACCACGCCTGGCTAATTTTTTTGTATTTTTCAGTAGAGACAGTGTTTCTCCATGTTTGTCAGGCTGGTCTCAAGCTCCTGACCTCAGATAATCCACCTGCCTCAGTCTCCCAAAGTGCTGGGATTACAAGCATGAGCCACTGCGCACGGCTTACCTTATTTCTTTCATTTGCTTTGTTTTCTTTGAACCTACAGAGGTTTTTTTCTGTCTATTTTCTGCAGTGGATCTGTCAAACACCAGGCTGTTTGTTTCCTGGACAGCAAATGCCGTCCGCCTTCTCCTGCAGTCTGGACTGGCAGCTCTCCAAACCTGACAGACAGCTGTCACCTTGGGAGTTCTCTTTGTCACTTTCCTTTGGAGTGCATTTTTGTCAAATGCTGTATCTTCCTTTTTTGTGATTTACTCTTGGAAACATTTTGAGTTCTTGTTTGTATGAAAATGTTCCCCTTCTACTTGACTGAAAATATGAGAGGGCATAAAGTTCTAGGATAAAAACTAGCCCTGCATTTTGAAGTTATCAGTGTTTTACTTACCTGCTTCCAGTGCTTCTGTGCGAGTCTAATGCTGTCCTGACTCTCAAGCCTGTGTGAGCGATCCCCCCGCTCTTTTTTTTCTAGAAGCAGTTAGGATCGTTTCTGTATACCCAGTATTGTACATTTCATGATGATGTTCCTTGATACAGATTGTTTTCATTTATTGTACTCATCACTCTCAAAGCTTTCAACCTAGAGACTTGTGGACTTCAGTTCTGGGAAATGTTCTTCCGTTAATTCTTTAACCATTTCCCCACACTGTTCTCCAATCCCTGTTGGTTATATTGGATTTCCTCAATGGACCCGCTGGTATTTGTTTATATCTTATCATCCATGTCTCTTTTTATTCCACTTTTTGGAAAGTTTCATTGACTTTTTCACTCAGGTTTTTTTCTTTTTCTTTTCTTTTTTTTTTTTTTTTTTTTGAGACAGAGTCTTGCTCTGTCACCCAGGCTGGAGGGCAGTGGTGCGATCTCGGCTCACCGCAAGCTCCGCCTCCCGGGTTCACACCATTCTCCTGCCTCAGCCTCCGGAGTAGCTGGGACTACAGGCGCCCGCCACCACGCCTGGCTAATTTTTTTTGTACTTTTAGTAGAGACAGGGTTTCACCATGTTAGCCAGGATGGTCTCGATCTCCTGACCTCGTGATCTGCCCACCTCTGCCTCCCAAAGTGCTGGGATTACAGGCGTGAGCCACTGCGCCCGGCCTTCACTCAGGTTTTATATTAAACTTTTAGGTGCAGGCATTATCTTTTTAGTTCCCAAGAGCTCATTCTTGGTCTCTAATCAATCTGTTCTTTTATGTCTTCAATATTTGTCTTTATTTCTCTGAAGTTATTATTTCAAGAGTTTTTTTTCCTTCTACTTCCTAAATTGTACTTCCTCTGGATTGCTTTTTGTTATCTTTGTTTTTTCTGCTTGTTTGTTTCAGACTTTCTCTTTCATGTTGCAGGCTTTCCTTAAGTGACTCTGACCATATTTATTTATTTACTTATATAATTTTTTTTTTTAGATGCAGTCTCGCTCTGTCTGCACTGGCTCCAGCTGGAGTGCAGTGGCACAATCTCGGCTCATTGCCACCTCTGCCTCCCAGGTTCTAGAGATTCTACTGCCTCAGCCTCCAAGTAGTTGGGATTACAGGCGCCTGTCACCATGCCTGGCTAATATCTAGATATATTTTTTTGAGACGGAGTTTCACTCTTGTTGCCCAGGCTGGAGTGCAATGGCGTGATCTCAGCTCACCACAACCTCCGCCTCCCGGGTTCAAGTGATTCTCCTGCCTCAGCCTCCTGAATAGCTGGGATTACAGGCACCCACCACCACACCCAGCTAATTTTTTGTATTTTTAGTTGAGATAGGGTTTCACCATGTTGGGCAGGCTGGTCTCCAACTCGTGACCTCAAGTGATCCACCTGCCTCAGCCTCCCAAAGTGCTGAGATTACAGGCGTCAGCCACTGCGCCGAGCTTATTTTTATTTAAATAATAGTTTTATTGATATTAATTCACATATCATAAAATTCATCCTTTTGAAGTAATACAATTCAACAATTTTTAGTAAATATAAAGTTGCACAATCTAGAACAATTTTAGAACATTTTTGTCACCCTGAAAGAAATTCTGTTTTTCTTTTTTCTTTTTTCTTTTTATTTATTTATTTATTATTATTATTATTTTTTGAGACGCAGTCCCTCTCTGTCGCCCAGGCTGGAGTGCAGTGGTGCTATCTCTGCTCACCGCAACCTCCACCTCCTGGGCTCACGCCATTCTCCTGCCTCAGCCTCCCGAGTAGCTGGGACTACAGGTGCTCGCCACCATGCCCGGCTACTTTTTTTGTATTTTTAGTAGAGATAAGGTTTCATTGTGTTAGCCAGGATAGTCTTGATCTCCTGACCTCGTGATCCGCCCACCTTGACCTCCCAAAGTGCTGGGATTACAGGCATGAGCCACCACTCCCGGCCCGAAATCCTGTTTTTCTTTAACAATCACTTCTCATTGGCCAGGTGCCGTGGCTCATGCCTGTAATCTCAGCACTTTGGGAGCCTGAGGCGAGCGGATCACAAGGTCGGGAGATCAAGACCATCTGGCTAATACTGTGAAACCCCATCTCTACTAAAAATACAAAAAATTAGCCGGGCATGGTGGCAGGCAACTGTAATCCCAGCTACACAGGAGGCTGAGGCAGGAGAATCACTTGAACCCAGCAGGCAGAGCTTGCAATGAGCCGAGATCGTGCTACTGCACTCCAGCCTGGGCGACAGAGCGAGACTCCATCTCAAAAAAAAAAAAAAATCACATTTCATTTCTTATCCCCACCCCTATTGTCCACCTTAGGCAACCACTAGTCAACTTTCTGTCTCATATAAATAGAACCATATTCTATGTGGCCTTTTATGCCTGGCTTTTTTTTTTTTTTTTGAGATGGAGTCTTGCTCTCTTGCCCAAGCTGGAGTCCAGTGGCTTGGTCTTGACTTACTGCAGCCTCCGCCTCCTGGGTTCAAGCGATTCTCGTGCCTCAGCCTCCTGAGTAGCTGGGATTACAGGCGCCCCCCCACCACACCCAGCTAATTTTTGTATTTTTAGTAGATACGGGGTTTCACCAATTTGGCCAGGCTGGTCTTGAACTCCTGACCTCAAGTGATCCTCCTGCCTCAGCCTCCCAAAGTGCTGGGATTACAGGCCTGAGCCACCCGTGCCCAGCCTCTGAGAGGCCTGGCTTATTTCACTTAGCACAATGTTTCTCAGCCTCATCCTTCTTGTAGCATGTGCCCATACTTCATTCCTTTCATGGCCAAGTAATATACCATTGTATGGGTATGACACGTTTTATTTGTCCATTCATCAGTTGATGGACATTTGAGTTGTTTTCACTTATTGGCTATTATATTATTTTTTGGCATATTATTTATATGTTATATATGAGTAATATTGCTTGAGAATTCATGTCCAAGGTTTTGTATGGACATATGTTTTCATTTCTCTTCGGTATATGCCTAGTAGTGAAATTGCTTGGCCAAATGGTAACTCTATATTTAAGCTTTTGAGGAACTGCCAGACTGTTTTCCAAAGCAACTACACCATTTTACATTCCTACCAGCAGTGTATGAGGGCTTCAATTTCTCCACATCCTCACCACACTTGTTTTTTGTTTGTTTGTTTGTTTGTTTGCTTGTTTGTTTTTTGAGATAGAGTTTTGCTCCTGTCCTCCAGGCTACAGTGCAATGGTGGGATCTCGGCTCACTACAGCCTCCGTCTCCTGAATTCAAGTGATTCTCCTGCCTCAGCCCCCCTCGTAGCTGGGATTACAGGCATGCACCACCATGCCCAGCTAATTTTTGTACTTTTAGTAGAGACGGGGTTTCACCATGTTGGCCAGGCTGGTCTCAAACTCCTGACCTCAAGTGATTCACCCGCCTTGGCCTCCCAAAGTGCTGGGATTACAGGCGTGAGCCACCGCGCCCGGCCATCACGCTTGTTCTTATCTGTCTTTTTTATTATAGACATCCTAACGGTTGTGAAGTGATACTTCATTGTGGCTTTGGTTTGCATTTCCCTAAAAGACTAATGACGTTGAGCCTATTTTCATGTGCTTATTGGCTATTTTTGTTTCTTCTAAAAAATGTCTCTTCAAATCCTTTGCCCATTTAAAAAATTGGATTGTTTTTTGCTATTGAGTTGTAAAAGTTTTTGTATATATTCTGGATATAAATGCCTTATCAGAAATATGGTTTGCAAATATTATCTACCATTCTTGGGGTATATTGTGTTCTCGCTTTTTTGTTTGTTTGTTTGTTTGTTTTGAGACAGGGTCTCACTTTTTCACCCAGGCTGGAGTGCAGTGGCATGATCTGGGTTCACTGCAACCTCCAGCCTCCCAGGTTCGAGAATCAGAATGGCTTTATATTTAACCCAACTCTAGACACTACAGAACAATAAAGCAAGGCCTTCAAAATGTGTAAGGTTAACTGTTTTTGGCTCAAAATTCTATACGCAGACAAGTTATTAATTATGAAGGTAAAATAAAGACATTTTCAGACATTCCAAAATTCAAAACATTTTCAGGAAGCTATTGGAAGATGTACTCCACCAAACTAAGAGATTAAACGAAGATGGAGGCTTTTGCAGATGCCAACACCACCCAGAGCCCCCTGCCAGCAGTCATGGTCAACCCCACTGTGTTCTTTTCTTTTTTTTTTTTAAGACAGGGTCTCACTATGTTGCCCAGGCTGGTCTTGAACTCCTAGGCTCAAGTGATCCTCCCACCTTGGCCTCCCAAAATACTGGGATTAGAGGCGTGAGACACTGCACCTGGCCAACCCCACTATATTCCCAGGCATTGCTGTCAAGCCACTGGGCCTCATTTCCTTCAAGCTGTTTGCAGACAAAGTTCCAAAGACAGCAGTTCCAATGATATAAGCAGAAAACTTTCGTGCTCTGAGCACTTGAGAGAAAGGATTTGGCTATAAGAACTCCTGCTTTCACAGAATTATTCCAGGGTTTATGTGCCAGGATTTATGACTTCACACACCATCATGACACTGGTGACAAGTCCATCTACAGGGATTTTTTTTTTTTTGAAACAGAGTCTCACTCTTTCACCCAGGCTGGAGTGGCATGATCTGGGCTCACTGCAACCTCCACTTCCCGGATCACCTGAGGCAGGCGGATCACCTGAGGTAGGGAGTTTGAGACCAGCCTGACTAATATGGAGAAACCCAGTCTCTACTAAAAATACAAAATTAGCCGGGCATGGTGGTGCACGCCTGTAATCCCAGTTACTTGGGAGGCTGAGGCAGGAGAATCACTTGAACTCGGGAGGTGGAGGTTGTGGTGAGCTGAGATCACCCCATTGCACTCCAGTCTGGGCAACAAGAGTAAAACTCCATCTCAAAAAAAGAAAAAAAAAAAGAAAAGCTAAATAACAATCAACAAACAAACCAAGCTGGAGGAAGACATGAGGCCCAAGAAAGAAAGGGTATCCAAGAGAAGAGGAAAGCATCCCAGTGGTGCTGTGGGGCGATTCGGAATGACAGCTGTGCACCTCTGGGAGATGGCGCGCCATTCACATAGGGTGTGCTGCAGGCTGCAGGAGAGAATGCTTCACCAAAAGTATCTGGTGATTTCACCAAAATTATGACAGCACTATATTAGGAAGATGGAAGGATGGGAACAGCAAGCTCGAGTACTGAGGGCAGAGGGTTTAAAAGTTAAAGTTGGCCAGGTGTGGTGGCTCATACCTGTAATCCCAACACTTTGGGAGGCTGAAGCAGGAGGACGATTTGAGCCCAGGAATTCAAGACCGGCCTAGGCAACACAGGGAGACTCTGTCTCTAAAAAAAAAAAAAATTAGATGGGTGTGGTGGCATGATGCGCCTGTGGTCTCAGCTACTAGGGAGGCTAAAGTGGGAGGATTGCTTGAGCTGGGGAGGTCAAGGCTGCAGTGAGCCATGATCACATAACTACATAACTGCACTCCAGCCTAGGTGACCGAGTGATTCCCTGTCTAAAAAAAAAAAAAAAAAAGTTAAATTCTTTCCTATGTATAGTGGGAGACACTGTAATGAGATCACGCCTAAGATGGAAAACTCAACATGTTGCGTTCCCAGCATGCAAGCTGATACAGGTTCTTTGTTAGATGCATGTTTTGAGACTATTTTATCGAATTTGCTTAATGATATCTTTTAAAGAGCAGAAGGCTTTGATTTTGAGGAAGCTCAATTTATTATTTTTCTCTTTTTTTATTTTTATTTTTTTTGAGACGGAGTCTTGCTCTGTCGCCAGGCTGGAGTGCAGTGGTGCAGTCTCGGCTCACTGCAACCTCTGCCCCCCAGGTTTAAGCAATTCCCCTGCCTCAACCTCCTAAGTAGCTGGGACTACAAGCGCTCGCCACCAAACCTGGCTAATTTTTTGTATTTTAGCAGAGACGGGGTTTCACCATGTTAGCCAGGATGCTCTCGATCTCCTGACCATGTGATCTGCCCGCCTTGGCCTCCCAAAGTGCTGGGATTACAGGCGTGAGCCACCACACCTGGCCCATTTTTCTCTTTTACAGTGAATGTTTTTCTGTTAAGAAATCTTTTCCTACCCTAAGATGATGAAGAAATTCTCTTGTGTTTTCTTCTAGAAGATTTTTGGCTTTTGCTTTTATATTAGATCTAAGATTCTAACTAATGTTTGTGTTTTGTGACCTTTGTTAACTGAAGTGTCTTACTTCTCATCAACTCCCCAGTGCCGAGCGCATGGTAGGCACCCATAGTTTCTGTTGAATTCGGTGTTCCTCTCCATGCTCTTCGAGCCAGGCCTGTATGTTCCAGACATTTGTTTTCTCCTCACCCTTCCCATCACTCGGTGCCCAATGCTATATTATACATAATGATAATCCTCAGTAAACAGGTGTCCAAAGACGGCTAGGTGTAATGGATCATGCCTGTAATCCTAGCACTTTGGGAGGCAAAGGCAGGTGGATCACTTGAGGTCAGGAGTTCAAGACCAGCCTGACCAACATGGCAAAACCCTGTTTCTACTAAAAAAAAAAAAATTAGCCAGGCGTGGTGGTGGGCACCTGTAATCCCAGCTACTCGGGAGGCTGAGGCAGGAGAATTGCTTGAACCTGGGAGATAGAGGTTGCAGTGAGCCAAGATCGTGCCACTGCACTCCAGCCTGGGCGACAGAGCAAGGTCTCCATCTCAAAACAAAAACAAAAACAAAACACACACACACACACACACACACACAACCAAAAAAACAAAGAGGCTAAGAGCAAATGCCACTACTGTGTTTCCCCCTTGCACCTGTGGAGCCAGAGCAAGGCTCTCTGGACCTGGAGGTAGGTTCCTACAGATGAAGAGGAGAGCCTGGCCCTGCACTGGCTGCACGCACTGGGAGCCATGGGACGCGGGCCAAGGTCAGCCTTCTGGTCCTGTCTTCCTGGGATCTCGCATATTGCCCAGAGAAACTCATTGCTGGTGTTTGTTTAGCAGGCTCTGAATTTTAAAGGCAGTTTAGCCTGTAGGCTGAGGCCATTTCTTTTCTCCCTGGGAACGCTTTGATCTTAAATCTTATCTCATAGTAGCATGGAGTGTCTTTTCAAAATAAACACCACCTTGCTTTGAGGACACACAAAGTCAATAATTAGTTGGACACAAACATTTTTTTTCTTTAATCTACCCAAATACCAGGTAAAAAATCAACTACCATCATGTGATGCAGCCACCAGCTTCCTGCTGAGAGAAAAACAAAACAAAACACACACACACATATCCTTTGGCTCCGGTCACAGCTCAGCAAGGACAGGAATTGGAGGGACACCGAGGCGGAGCCGGGGAGCAGACACAAGCTCTGCCACACTCCTGGTGTCCTTGGGACACTGGGAACAGGGGACTCAGGCAGGCTTGCAAACCACTATGTGTCCTTGTTTGGTGCCTCTTATTTTCACCTCCTGCAAGAAGGCACGACAGGAGAAACCCCAGGAAGGAGCGCTGGTGTCTCCACGGCGTGGGGGTGCTGGGCCGAGGGGCACCTGCTCCGGGGCCCACAGCTGCCTCCTCCTCTGCAGACCCAGCTGCGTCCCTTCTTGGGACTGTTGCCCCAGGCTGAACTCCTTTTGCATTCCTTCAGGAAACAGCCCCGATTTGGGCAAATCAGTCCCGATAGACGCCTTCCGTGGGGTTCCAGCGCCTCAGAGGTCAGGGCGCAATTCCTTGGCCCCGCGTTGGTGCCCCGCGATCCCGCACCAAGTGCCTCACCTCGGTGGCATCTGAAGCTCAAATTCCCAGTCTGTCTGAAGCTGTGTGACCTTGGGAGTTTTTCTTAACCGGAGGCTCGGTGTTCCTAATATGAAATGAAGACAGCGGGCGAGCTTGGTGGCTGACACCTGTAATCTCAGTGCTTTGGGAGGCTGAGACAGAGGATTGTTGCCATAGCCCAGGAGTTCAAGACCAGCCTGGGCGAGACCCACCTCCCCAACCCCCGCCCCACAACTGTCTATACTAAAAATTACAAAATTAGCTGGGCTGGTGACACACACCCGTGATCCCAGCTACTAGGGGGCTGAGGCAGGAGGATTGCTCGAGCCCAGAATTTCAAGGCTGCAGTGAGCTAAGATCGTGCCATAGCACTCTCGCCGGGTGACAGAGAAAGACACTGTCTCTGAGAGAGAGAGAAAGAGAGAGAGAGAGAGAGAGAGAAGATAACAGAAGCATTGTGAGAATTAAATGAACAGTATAGGCCAAGTGCTTGAGACATCTTAGAGGCCCCACCACAGGGAGTTGGCTTCCCTCCCTTCCATCCCCTGCCCTCTCCCACACACCTGTGCTGTAGTCTATCAAAATAATTCAGCAATCCTTCAGACTCCCATTCCTCTGCATACGTTTTGCATACGTTTGCTTTACCTCAAATACTGTTCCCTCCATTTTTTCACCTTGAAAACACCTGCATGCACTTAGACGTGCAGCTCAAGGGCTGTCTTGGAGACGAAGCCTCCCCATCCATCCATCCCTCAGAAGTCCGCCTCCTGCATGCTCAGTGGCAGCACCTGCAAAACGCTAGTACAGCACTAATCATGTTGCATTGAAATTGAGGACAAGCCAGTGGCTCCTCCTACACTGCCAGCTCTTTGGGGGCAAACATGCAGCTCTGTTTATGTATGTCCAGGATCTAGTACAGTGTGGCAGTGGGAGGCACTTGAGAAATGTTATCTGAATAAATGAATGAAAATTAATCATTGTTAATTGCTCCTCCACCCTAGAGTCAGAGAGGAGGTCCCAGCCCTTATTAAATATAGTGTTGGCTGGGCACGATGGCTCACTCCTGTAATCCCAGCACTTTGGGAGGCCAAGGTGTGTGGATCATGAGGTCAGGAGTTCGAGAACAGCCTGGCCAACATGATGAAACCCCATCTCTACTAAAAATACAAAAATTAGCTGGGCACGGTGGCACTTGCCTGTAATCCCAGCTACTCGGGCGGCTGAGGCAGAGAATCACTTGAACCCGGGATACAGAGATTGCAGTGAACCGAGATCACGCCGCTGCACTCCAGCCCGGGCGACAGAGCAAGACCTTATCTCAAATATATATATGTGTGTGTGTGTATATATATATATATATATATATATTTTTTTTTTTTTTTTTTTTTTGAGACAGAGTCTCGCTCTGTCGCCCAGGCTGGAGTGCAGTGGTGCAATCTCGGCTCATGCAAGCTCCGCCTCCCGGGTTCACGCCATTCTCCTGCCTCAGCCTCTCTGAGTAGCTGGGACTACAGGCACCCGCCACCAAGCCCGGCTAATTTTTTGCATTTTTAGTAGAGACGGGGTTTCACCGTGGTCTCGATCTCCTGACCTCGTGATCCGCCCGCCTCGGCCTCCCAAAGTGCTGGGATTACAAGCGTGAGCCACCGCGCCCGGCCATATTTTTTATATATATATATAAAATCTTAATCTCTTTGCACTTCAGTTTTGTTATCTATACAATGGAGATGATAATAGTATCTATTTCAGAGGTTTTATCGGTAAGGGCTAACTGACACACTACAGGTTGTGTACTCAGCCAAGTGGCTCACTGTATCCTTTTAAACTGTTAGTGATGACCGGGCATGGTGGCTCACGTCTGTAATCCCAGCACTTTAGGAGGCCGAGGCGGGCAGATCATGAGGTCAGGAGTTCAAGACCAGCCTGGCCAACATGGTGAAACCCCATCTCTACTAAAAGTACAAAAAAATTAGCCAGGCGTGGTGGCAGGCGCCTGTAATCCCAGCTACTTGGGAGGCTGAGGCAAGGAGAATCACTTGAACCTGGGAGGCAGAGGTTGCAGTGGGCTGAGATCACGCCACTGCACTCCAGCCCAGGTGACAGTGCGAGACTCTGTCTCAAAAAAAATAAAAAAATTTTAAAAAGTGTTAGTGATTATTATCACCAAATCATTTTACCATGGGTAAGTCACATAACTGGTCCCACCTCAGTGTGCTCATCTGTAAATTACTGTGACTCTAAAGCTATTCTAGCTCTCAAGGTTTTTTGTTATAAGATTCCATGATACTCTTGAAGAGACATTTGCATATCCATGTTTATAGCAGCACTATTCATCACAGCCAAGAAGTGAAAACAACCCAAATTTCCATTGACAGACGAATGGACAAACAAAATGTGGTATATACATGCAATGGAATACTTAAAAAAAGAAATCCTGTCTCATGCTACACATAGACGAAACTGAAGGACATTATGCTAAGTGAAATAAGCCACTCACAAAAACACAAATACTACATGATTCCACTTATATGGGGTTCTTAAGTTAGTCATCATTAAAAAGACAAAATGTAGGGACAGAAAGTAGACAGTCTTCATTCAAAGCAAATAAACCAATAAGACTGGTTACCAGGGGCTGGGGAGAGGGCGGGGAAGAGGAGTTGTTCAACGGGTTCGGTTTCAGTTTTGCAAGATGAAAAAGTTCTGGAGATTGATTGCACAGCGATGTAAATATACCTAACCCTACTGAACTGTGCACTTAAAAATGGTTAAGATGGGCTGGGCGCAGTGGCTCACGCCTGTAATCCCAGCACTTTGGGAGGCTGAGGTGGGTGGATCACGAGGTCAGGAGATCCAGACCATCCTGGCTGACACAGTGAAACCACATCTCTACTAAAAATATAAAAAATAGGCTGGGAGCGGTGGCTCACGCCTGTAATCCCAGCACTTTGGGAGGCCGAGGTGGGCGGATCACGAGGTCAGGAGATTGAGACCATCCTGGCTAACACGGTGAAACCTCGTCTCTACTAAAAAATACAAAAAATTAGCCGGGCGTGGTGGCGGGCGCCTGTAGTCCCAGCTACTCAGGAGGCTGAGGCAGGAGAATGGTGTGAACCCGGGAGGCAGAGTTTTCAGTGAGCCGAGATCGTGCCACTGCACTCCAGCCTGGGCGACAGAGCGAGACTCTGTCTCAAAAAGAAAAAAAAAATTGGCCAGGCATTGTGGCGGGTGCCTGTAGTCCCAGCTACCCGGGAGGCTGAGGCAGGAGAATGGCATGAACCCGGGAGATGCAGGTTGCAGTGGGCGGAGACTGCACCACTGCACTCCAGCCTGGGCGACAGAGCAAGACTCCATCTCAAAACAAAACAAAACAAAACAAACAAACAAGGTTAAGATGGTACATTTTATGTTTTTTTTTTTTTTTACCACAATAAAAAAGATTCTGGCCGGGTGCGGTGGCTCACACCTGTAATCCCAGCACTTTGGGAGACTGAGACAGGCAGACCACGAGGTCAGGAGTTCGAAACCAGCCTGACCAACATGGTGAAACTCCGTCTCTACTAAAAATACAAACAACAAAAAAAAATTGCCAGGTGTGGTGGCTTGCGCCTGTAATCCCAGCTACTTGGGAGACTGAGGCAGGAGAATCACTTGAACCCAGGAGGCGGAGGTTGCAGTGAGCCGAGATCGCGCCATTGCACTCCAGCCTGGGTGACAGAGCAAGATTCCATCTCAAAAAAAAAAAAAAATTCCATTACAAATTTCTCTCTTTTATTTTTTAGAAGAGTCAGGATCTCACTATGTTGCCCAGGCTGCTCTCGAACTCCTGGTCTCACTGGAGTGAGCCTCCCAAAGCACTGGGATTACAAACATAAGCCACCTCACCCAGCCACGACAATTCTCCTTTTTAAGTCAATGTTTAACTCACTTAAACAATTCTGAAGGCTCATGTAGAATAAGAGATCTACAATTCAGAATACGGGAACGTGGGGTAAGGTGTAAAGCAGCTTCAGTGGAATATATCTGAGAAGTGATTTTTCTGGAATCTTTTAATAAAAGTTCCTTAGCTAGGTAAGGTGTCGTGCACCTGTAGCTAGTTGGGAGGCTGAGGCAGGAGGATGACTTGAGCCCAGGAGTTCCAGTCTGTAGTAAGCTATGGTTGCACTTGTGAATAGCCACTGCACTCCAGTCTCGGCAACATAGCAAGTCACCATCCCTTAAAAAAAAAAAATTCGGCCGGGCCCAGTGGCTCAAGCCTATAATCCCAGCACTTTGGGAGGCCAAGGCGGGTGGATCACCTGAGGTCGGGAGTTCAAGACCAGGCTGACCAACAAGGAGAAACTCCATCTCTACTAAAAATACAAAATTAGCCAGGCGTGGTGGTGCATGCCTGTAATCCCAGTTACACAGGAGGCTGAGGCAGGAGAATCGCTTGAACACAGGAGGCGGAGGTTGCAGTGAGCCGAGATCGTGGCCATTGCACTCCAGACTAGGCAATAAGAGCGAAACTCTGCCCCCCACCAAAAAAATTTAATCTTTCTGCCCATGGACACCAACAAAGAAGCGTCATGAAAGCCTCTCTCCTCCCTGCCATCATGTCTAAGTCAGAGTCTCCTAAAGAGCCTGAACAGCTGAGGAAGCTCCTCTTTGGAGGGTTGAGCTTTGAAACAACCGATGAGAGCGTGAGGAGCCATTTTGAGCAATGAGGAACGCTCCCGGACTGTGCGGTAACGAGAGATCCAAACACCAAGCATGCCAGGGGCTTTGGGTTTGTCACCTATGCCACTGTGGAGGAGGTGGACACAGCCATGAATGCAAGGCCACACAAGGTGGATGGAAGAGTTGTGGAACCAAAGAGAGCTGTCTCAAGAGAAGATTCTCAAAGACCAGGTGCCCACTTAACTGTGAAAAGATATTTGTTGGCCAGGCGCAGTGGCTCATGCCTGTAACCCCAGCACTTTGTGAGGCTGAGGCAGGTGGATCACGAGGTCAGGAGATCGAGACCATCCTGGCCAATACAGTGAAACCCTGTCTCTACTAAAAAAATACAAAAAAAATTAGCTGGGCGTGGTGGCGGGCACCTGTAGTCCCAGCTACTCGGGCGGCTGAGGCAGGAGAATTGCTTGAACCTGGGAGGCGGAGCTTGCAGTGAGTCGAGATTGCACTACTGCACTCCAGCCTGGGTGACAGAGTAAGACTCTGTCTCAAAAAAAAAAGAAAAAAAAGAAAAGAAAAAGATACTTGTTGGTGGCATTAAAGAAGACACTGAAGAACATCCCCTCAGAGATTATTGATTATTTGGAACAGTATGGGAAAATGGAAGTGATCGAAATCACGACTGACCAAGGCAGTGGCAAGAAAAGGGGCTTTGCCTTTATAACCTTTGATGACTATGACTCCGTGGATAAGATTGTCATTCAGAAATACCATACTTTGAATGTCCATAACTGTGAAGTTAGGAAGCCCTGTCAAAGCAAGAGATGGCGAGTGCTTCATCCAGCCAAAAAAGTCGAAGTGGTTCTGGAAACTTTGGTGGTGGTCATGGAGGTAGTTTTGGTGGGAATGACAACTTTGGTCGTGGAAGAAACTTCAGTGGTTGTGGTGGCTTTGGTGGCAGCCATGGTGGTGGTGGATATGGTGGCAGTGGGGATGGCTATAATGGATTTTGTAATGATGGAAGCAATTTTGGAGGTGGTGGAAGCTACTATGATTTTGGCAGTTACAACAATCAGTCTTCAAATTTTGGACCCATGAAGGGAGGAAACTTTGGAGGCAGAAGCTCTGGCCTCTATGGTGGTGGAGGCCAATAATTTGCCAAACCATGAAACCAAGAAAAATTGTACTCTTCAGGTGGCTATGGCGGTTCCAGTAGCAGCAGTTAGCTATGGCTGTGGCAGAATATTTTAATTAGGAAACAAAGCCTAGCAGGAGAGGAGAGCAAGAGAAGTGACAGGGAAGCTACAGGTTACAACAGATTCATGAACTCAGCCAAGCACAGTGGTGGCAGGGCCTAGCTGCTACAAAGAAGACATGTTTTAGACAAATACTCATGTGTATGGGCAAAAAACTTGAGGACTGTATTTGTGACTAATTGTATAACAGGTTATTTTAGTTTCTGTTCTGTGGAAAGTGTAAAGCATTCCAGCAAAGGGTTTTAATGTAGTTTTTTTTTTGCACCCATGCTATTGATTGCTAAATGTAATAGTCTGATTGTGACCCTGAACAAATGTATTTTTTTAATGTGCAAATAAAAAATTTCCTTAAATGCCTACAGAATACAGAAAACAACTTTTCAGATATTAACCTGATATAACTGGCCATTCGTTTTTATTGCAGAGAACTTCTCCACATCTGCTTCCACCATGAATTAACCATCACAAATCATATGTTCCATTGGTCATAATGGCTGGTCACAAAAATCATAACAGTTTTACATGAGGTGAGATTTTTCAGCTTACAAATACTTTTATGTCCGTGATCTCATTTTATATTTGCCACAAACCTGAAAGATAGTAAATATTGACATCTCATTTTAAAGTTGAAAAACTCAGGGCTGAGAGATTTGCCTCATAAGACTCACATGCCACCTCTATGCTCTGAACCCAAATCTTCAGATTCCTGTTCATAGCAGCATCACTCACAACAGCCAAAAGGTGGAAGCAGCCCAAGTGTCCATCAATGAATGAATTATTACACAAAATGTGGTGCATCCATACAGTGGAATATTATAGAGCCTTAAAAAAGAAGGAAATCGGCCAGGTGCAGTGGCTCATGCCTGTAATCCCAGGACTTTGGGAGGACGAGATGGGTGGATCACGAGGTCAGAAGTTCGAGACCAGCCTGGCCAACATGGTGAAACCCCATCTCTACTAAAAATACAAAAATTAGCTGGGTGTGGTGGCAGGTGCCTGTAATCCCAGCTACTTGGGAGGCTGAGGCAGGAGAATCGTTTGAACCCAAGACATGGAAGTTGCAGTGAGCCGATATCATGCCATTGCACACTCCAGCCTGGGCGACAGGGCAAGACTCTGTCTAAAAAAAAAAAAAAGGAAATCGCTGGGCATGGTGGCTCACACCTGTAATCCCAGCACTTTGGGAGGCCAAGGTGGGTAGATCACCTGAGGTCAAGACCAGCCTGACCAACAAGGCGTAACCCCATCTCTGCTGAGAATACACAAATAAGCTGGGCATGGTGGAGCTTGCCTGTAATCCCAGCTACTCGGGAGGCTGAGGCAAAGAATCACTTGAACCCAGGAGACGGAGATTGCAGTGAAACGAGATCACGCCACTGCACTCCAGCCTGGGCGACAGAGCAAGATTCCGTCAAAAAAAAAAAAAAAAAGAAGGAAATCCCATTACATGCTACAACATGGATGAACCTCCAAGCCATGATGCTGAGTGAAATAAGCCAGTCACAAAAGTACCAATACTGTGTGATTCCACTCATATGCCATATGTAGAGCAGGCGAATTCATAGACGCAGAAGTGTAAGTGTGATAAGGCGCTGCGGGAGTGGGAACCGGGAGTTAGTGTTGAACAGGTGGCAGTTGCTGCGCAGGCAGATGAAGAGTTCTAGAGGTGGACAGTGGTGATGGCCACACAGCGATGTGAATGCTCTCGATGCCACTGAACTGTGCACTTAAAAATGGGTAAGATCGCCGGGCGCGGTGGCTCACGCTTGTAATCTCAGCACTTTGGGAGGCCAAGGCGGGCGGATCACGAGGTCAGGAGACCGAGACCACGGTGAAACCCTGTCTCTACTAAAAATACAAAAAATTAGCCGGGCGTGGTGGCGGGCGCCTGTAGTCCCAGCTACTCGGAGAGGCTGAGGCAGGAGAATGGCGTGAACCCGGGAGGCGGAGCTTGCAATGAGCCGAGATTGCGCCACTGCACTCCAGCCTGGGCGACAGAGTGAGACTCTGTCCCAAAAAAAAAAAAAAAAAAAAAAAAAATGGGTAAGATGGTATTTAATGTTATGTCCTTTTTACCACAATTTGAAATAAAACAAAGAGCTCTCCAGGGGCTTCAGGTGTGTGGTCACATCGCCCGGTCCCGTGTCGCTGTTACCAGGAGCCTTCGGTGCGAAGAGCTCGGTTGCCAGGAACCCCGTTCCGTGTCGCCCTTTCTGTTGACCGCTAACCCCGGGGGATTTCGCCCGTCCTGCCTGCCCCGTGCACGGCCAGGCCCTTCAGGAGCTGCGGACCGCCAGGTCCTACCGCAGCAGCACGGGGCGCACGAGCCTCCTGGGCGCCGGGCGCTCCAGAGCCTCGCAGAGGACTCCCCATCTCTTCACACCCTCTCCAACTGCACTTGCAGCCAGATCTCCCCCTCCCTCCCCTCCCTTTGGTCTTGTGAGATCGCAGTTTTCCGGAGCCCTCCCCGTCTCTCCACCGTTTCTCCATCCCCCCGGGGTTCCTCTCCAGCCACTAGCACGTGCTGAGCCCGCATCCTCCAGGCTAGCTCTGGTGGTGGGTGCCTGAGTGAAGAAAGCATTTCCCCTTTCTCAACAAAAGTAGTACAAAAGACGTCAAATCCAGGCAGGATGTTGTGGTTCAAATTTCAAATCTGCCACTTGGTTCTATATTCGGCAAAATCCTATTATTATCTGTGTTTTTTATTTTTATTTTTATTTATTTATTTTTTTTGAGACAGAGTCTCGCTCTGTCGCCCAGGCTGGAGTGCAATGGCGCGATCTCGGTTCACTGCAAGCTCCGCATCTCCGGTTCATGCCATTCTTCTGCCTCAGCCTCCCGAGTAGTTGGGACTACAGGGACTACAGGCGCCCACCACCACGCCCTGCTATTTTTTTCTATTTTTAGTAGAGACGGGGTTTCACCTGTGTTAGCCAGGATGGTCTCGATCTCCTGACCTTGTGATCCGCCCACCTCAGCCTCCCAAAGTGCTGGAATTACAAGCGTGAGCCACCGCGCCTGGCCTATCTGTGTTTATTTTATGAGGTTTTGAGGATCCTGTTAAAGGGCTCAGCGTTCTCAGTTCAGTTCTACAAATGTTTAATGAACACCTAATATATGACTGGCACTATCCAAGAAGAGATGTCTTCTCTCCCTTCCTCTGTTCCTTCATTAAATATATTTTGTGTACCTGCTGTGTGCCAGACACTGTACTGTGTATTGGGGATACCCGTGAAGAAGACAGACATGCTTCCTTCTGCCCAGAACTCACAGGAGGGGAAAGCATTTAGAAAATTATAATAGTCCCAAAGGTATGATGGAGAAGTGGAGGAAGCTGCTGCTGGAGCACCCAGGAGAGGACGCAATCCAGACTGGGGAGGTCATGGAAGGCAGCCCAGCGGAAGTGATGCCTACCTGAAACCTACTATCAGGCAGGAGAGGCCAGAGAAGGGGCACACATGGTGTGGGGGATGTCGCCATATGGCTGGAGCTTCACAGTGCCTGAAGGAGATTTGAGGCTGGGGCCGTATGAGTCTTATTAAGGAAACCGGGCAAGATTAACCAAAGTTGGTTGTCTGTTGCTTGCAACTAAAGAACTCAACCAGACTGAAATAGAATCACAGAATCATGTATTTCAAGTCTCGCAAGGAACTCCAGAGACAATCTGATTTGGAAACAAACCTCTGGGCAGTTAAGGATTATCAGCCCTCTCTTATACGTGGGGTGGATCACTCAGGTTAGGAAACAGAAGTAACCCCGCAGTGTCACAGTGAATATGTGCTAGACTTAAAACACCCACACCTCCTGTCTCTCAGGGTGGAGGGGCGCATTCCCCACCACCTCTTTGTTTATCCCACGTGATTTCTAGTATAATGCCTCGCTTTGAGAAGGAAACATTTTAGTACAGATAATGATACCCAATTTAAGCATGTCAGTTAAAAACAATGAGAAGGAAAAAGCTACATTAGCTGGTAAGAGAGTGAAGGTGCCAAATAGTACTTCTTCCAGTATTCAGACCAACTCTTTTAGATTTTTTTTAACAACCTCCTATGTTAAATATACTTTTATTTATTTATTTATTTATTTATTTATTTATTTATTTGAGACGGAGTCTCACTCTTTCACCCAAGCTGCAGTGCGGTGGAGCAATCTCGACTCACTGCAATCTCCACCTCCCGAGTTCAAGCAATTCTCTGCCTCAGCCTCCTGAGCAGCTGGGATTACAGGTACCTGCCGCCGTGCCCAGCTAATTGTTGTACTTTTAGTAGAGAGGGGGTTTCACCATTTTGGCTGTGCTGGTCTTGAACTCCTGACCTCGTGTTAGACCCGCCTCGGCCTCCCAAAGTGCTGGGATGACACGTGTGAGCCACCACACACTGCCAGTTCGATTCTTTCTTAACTTCCCTTTTCCTTGAAATAATCCTCCCCTTACCCAACTGACTCTTTTCTTTTTCTTTCTTCTTTCTTTCTTCTTTCTTTCTTTCTTTCTTTCTTTCTTTCTTTCTTTCTTTCTTTCTTCTTTCTTTCTTTCTTCTTTCTTTCTTTCTTCTTTCTTTCTTTCTTCTTTCTTTCTTTCTTCTTTCTTCTTTCTTTCTTTCTTTCTTTCTTCTTTCTTTCTTCTTTCTTTCTTTCTTTCTTTCTTTCTCTTCCTTTCTTCCTTCCTTCCTCTTTCTTTCTTCCTTCCTTCCTTCTTTCTTTCTTTCTCTTTTTTTTTTTTTTGTTGAGATGGAGTCTTGCTCTGTCGCCCAGGCTAGAGTGCAGTGGCATGATCTCGGCTCACTGCGACCCCTGCCTTTGAGGTTCAAGCAACTCTCCTGCCTCAGCCTCCCAAGTAGCTGGGATTACACGTGCCCGCCATTATGCCTGGCTAATTTTTGTATTTTTAGTAGAGACGGAGTTTTGCCACATTGGCCAGGCTGGTCTCGAACTCCTGACCTCAGTTGATCTGCCTGCCTCGGTCTCCCACAACTGACTCTTTTCTTAATGTTGAACAAAATAAAGTTTCCCTGAGTGTCCTGAGCAGCTAGGGTGCCATCAAGGAATGAAGCGTCCTGAATGGATCCTTCTAGAAAAGGCTGGGGGTGGGAGCCACCTGGTGGCCAAAGCTGTGCAGACCACAGCTGTGTAATGAGGCGTTGGTTTGAAAAAGGAACAGGCTGCAGAGCTGAAGTATTTGTCAAAGTAATAAAAACGTTTAAATGAGTCATTTGGTTTATAGCAACTCCTAGGAAACGCTTTTCCAAACAATTTAGTCTGTTGAGCGCATACAGTACTGGTTTCCGCTAGAGTTTTGTTCATATAATTGAGAAACTCGCAACTTAGACTTGAGCAGCAGTTCTAAAGTGTGGTCTGTGGACTTCAGGGGCACACGAAGTCCCCCTTTTCAATTGTATACCTGGGGGATGCTGGACTTCCCCCATCTACTTCAAACAAAACATATTGTAACAGGTCAAATGTGGAAGCAGAAATAAAAATTCCACCATCTGCGACCGGATGCGATGGCTCACGCCTGTAATCTCAGCACTTTGGGAGGCCGAGGTGGGCAGATCACTTGAGGTCAGGAGTTCAAGAGCAGCCTGGCCAACATGGTGAAACTCTGCCTCGACGAAAAATACAAAAAATTAGCCGGGCATGGTGGCACACGCCTATAAATCCCAGCTACTCAGAAGGCTGAGGCACGAGAATCACATGAACCCAGGAGGTAGAGGTCGCAGTGAGCTGAGATTGCACCACTGCACTCCAGCCTGGGCAACAGAGCAAGACAATGTCTCAAAAAAAAAAAAAAAAAGAATTCCACTATCTGATATTAAACCAGCTATTCAAGAGGTTTGCAAAATGTAAACCAATACCACTGATGCCACTAACTTTTATTTTGGGAAATATAGTTATTTTGCATAAAACACATTATTTGTGTTAACATGTAATTGGTTTATAATGGCCATTTTTCCATTTATAAATATTCTTTAATTTTTTCCGTTTTAATTTTTAATATGATAAATACTGATAGATAGATAGATAGAGATATAGATATACCTCCTTTCTGTCCCCTCACTTCATATACATGAATTTGTCTGAAGTTCTCAATAATTTTTAAGAGTATAAAGGGATCCTAAGCTCAAAAATTTCTAGAAACACTGGACTAGAGCAATGTGTCAGCTGGGCATTAAAAACAGAACAGAATTTGACATTCCCCTGGAGGGGTTACTGTGTGATGATTTGAATCAGGTACACTTGCAGATGTGTTTCCATCAACCTCTGTATTGAAGGCCCAGTTATCTCTACTTATGTTGTTGCTCGTGTAAACACCTCTTAAGTACCACTCCAAATCTTTGGACACCCGTGGACGCTTGCTCCACCCTACTGCCACTGCAGAAACCAGCTGTCTGTGGACCCTGCCAGCTCCATGTGGCATCCCAAATGGCACTCACCTCACAGGACCCCTGGCCCCTACACTTGAGAAACCCACAGTAAGTCAGAGAAAAGTAAGTGCAGAGAAATTGAAGCCTGTGGGGCGAATCTTTGACCAATGAGCTTAGGAGCAAGCAGATACGTTTTTTTCCTCTCCTGCCTGACACAGTGTGCTGAGATCCAGGCCCCTCCAGAAACAGTCCCAGAAGCCCAAACAATCAGTTGTGTCAGATGCCCAATGGTGACCAGCTCCTCAGCCCAAAACTCCAGCACTCTGTAAGTTAAGGCTATGCGTAGTTTACCATTTCACCATATTCTCAGCATCTACAAACTATAAACAGCCTTCAAAGAATAGTAGTAGCATTTTCATAACATTTATTTTGTGTCTAATCGGACCCTATGTCATAAGAATTAAAGGAGTAGCTTCTAAAATCTGTCTCCTGAAAATGAAGCTTTAGAATTGTTTCCTAAAGTAATATTATTTTCTATTATCCATTACCATTATTAAAAATGGTAATACTCGACAAGGCTTGGTGGCTCACACCTGTAATCCCAGCACTTTGGGAGGCCGAGGCCAGTGGATCCTGAGGTCAGGAGTTCAAGACCAGCTTGGCCAAGATGGTGAAGCCCCGTCTCTACTAAAAACACAAAAAATTAGCCGGGCGTGGTGGCGGGTGCCTGTAATCCCAGCTACACAAGAGGCTGAGGCAGAGAATTGCTTGAACCCAGGAGGCGGAGGTTGCAGTGAGCCAAGATTGTGCCACTGCATTCCAGCCTGGGTGACAGAGCCAGACTCTGTCTTAAAACAAAAGTAATACTCTGATTCTAGAAAGGTTACACTGAAATAGACACTCTCACGTTGCTGATAAAAATTGTTATAACTTTTCTGGAACAAAATTTTTTTTGTTTTGTTTTATTTTTTTGTTTGGTTTTGTTTTTGGAGATGGAGTCTCCCTCTGTTGCCTAGGCTAGAGTGCAGTGGTGAGATCTCTGCTCACTGCAACCTCTGCCTCCAGGTTTCAAGCGATTCTCCTGCTTCAGCCTCCCAAGTAGCTGGGATTACAGGTGCGCACCACCATGCCCAGCTAATTTTTTGTATTTTTAGTAGAGACGGGGTTTCACCATGTTGGCCAGGCTGGTCTTGAACTCCTGACATCAAGTGATCTACCCACCTCGGCCTCCCAAAGTACTGGGATTACAGGTGTGAGCCACCGCACCTGGCTGGAACATAATTTGGCAACAATGTCTACAGAAACAATTTAAAAATAGGACAAACATTTATGCACAAAAGTATTTCCCTTAGCACATCTATAGCAGTATCTTTAAAAGCAATTACACATTCAATAATATGATGATGGTTACAAATATTTTATGACTGTATGCCATACTGTCACATTTTATGTAATCAATAAAAATTCCATATTCAAAAAGTTTTTAATAAAAAGCAAAATTATCACTATATAATGTTAAGTAAAGGTGAAGGATACAAACTGTATGATCTCAGTTTTTTGTAGCAAGAAAAAGAAAAAAATAAATATATCAAAAATTTTACATGTCTGAAAGGAAATAAGGCAAAGTGTTAAAAAATGGTGGCCTCTTGCAGGTGATACAATTGTGGGTGATTTTTTTCTTCCTGATTTTTTTTTTTTTTTTTGAGACTGAGTCTCACTCTGTCGCTAGGCCAGATTGCAGTGGCTTGCGCCACCACGCCCAGCTAATTTTTTGTATTTTTAATAGAGACAGGGTTTCACTATGTTGGCCAGGATGGTCTCGATCTCTTGACCTTGTGATCTGCCCACCTCAGCCTCTGAAAGTGCTGAGATTACAGGCGTGAGCCACTGCGCCCGGCCTTTTCTTCCTAATTTTAAACATCTTCTGTATATTTCCAAATTTTCTACAGTGAAAGTGTGATATTTTACATCACGATTATTAGAAGGTAAAAATGGGTGAGGCTCTAGGATTTCAAAGCTCACTTTCAGCTCTAAAATTCCTTAATTCACACAGCTCTTATCACTATGGTTTGTTTGTTTTTTTGACTTTCCACTGATAGTAACAGAAGAGTATATTACACATTTCCTAATAGCAATGTTACGGCATGTCATTGCCTGAGATTCCTAAATCTTGTGCAAGATTTCAACATTATCTGTAGAACTTAAGTGCTAGATTGTGATCTTTTATGAAGTTTTTGAGTGTTGTCAGCAGACTGAATGTTAAGATGAAAATGCCAGGAGAAGATAATACTTGTAAATGTGCATTTCTACATTTAAATATAGCACATTAGTTGGTGCTTCATCATTCAAGAGATATTTAAATTTTACTACATTATAATAACATTCTTAAGAGTTTCCTTAAGACACGGAGATAAACTCAGTTATTGCTAAGCAAGAACCTGCTCAAACAGTAAACAAACAGGTATAAACAAGTGCATTTGAGTGTGTGGCCACATGCCTGTCACTCCCAAATTCTTGTCCTTTGTTCCCAGCTGGGGAGAAGGTAAACAGAAATGGGGAATGAGGAGTCTCAGCTCCTGGCCTCCGGCCTGCTCAAGCAAAGGGGTAGGAGACCATCCCGCCACTTGCCAGGGATCTTTTGGGGATTTATCTGACCTGGGTCACATGCACTAGTTGGCCTGCAACAGATCTCAGTCTCCCAGCCAGTCAGCGGCAGATCAGGCACTCCTGTGTTTGAGCCACTGTGGAAGGAACTAGCCTGGCCAGCTCCTCAAAGGGGCTCTTGCTCGCATCAAAGCTGGACAGTCAGCCCCTGATGGGCTTCAGATTCAAAGACCCCTTCTGCCCCCCATCCTTGACTGTTGCCCCTCACAGTGGTCTCACTCTTTTCTTCTTAATCAAGTATGTGGGGCCCCTTTTGGGACAAGCATCCTGGATCAGGACCCAGGCTTTTGGTGACCCAATCCGATGATTCCTGACCCATTGCCTTCTGTCCCATAGGCTTGCATTCCTCCATGAGAAATCCCCTTTGCTTCTTCTTTCAGAACTAAACTTTAGATAACTCCTTAAAACCAGAACCCAAATCTTAGCACTATCACCCACTCCCGGCAAAGGTTTCCTCTCTACCCCTGAGCAAGGATGGCTTGGTTGGGGGGCATGCCCCTTGCTTTATGGTGGATTGTTACTTTTCATGCAGGGAAAAAAATAAAACAAAACATTAGTGTTTTCATTTAAAAACAAGTTGAACAGTCACCTCCTGTAAGAGAATCCTGGAGCCCCAGAAACACCTAGAAACACGAGTCTGTGCAAAAATACCGTGTGTAGACTTATGGAAATGTACACGATGTGAAAATCCCTAACGGATGTGTATCAAAATTAGATTTTTTTTTCTTTGAGACAGAGTCTTGCTCTGTCACCCAGGGTGGAGTGAGTGCAGTGGGGCGATCTCGACTCACTGCAGCCTCTGCCTTGTGGGTTCACACGATTCTCTTGTCTCAGCCTCCTGAGTAGCTGGGACTACAGGCGCACGCCACCATGCCAGGCTAATTTTTGTATTTTTAGTAGAGACGGGGTTTCACCATGTTGGCCAGGCTGGTCTCAAACCCCTGACCTCAGGCGATCCACCCACCTCGGCCTCCCAAAGTGTTGGGATTTACAGGCGTGAGCCACCACGCCCGGCCCAAGACTTTTTATTCAACACCTCATTTTATTCTTATGCACTGAATGCCACATTGGTTTCTTTTTTCTCTCTCTCTCTCTCACTCAAAGCACTGTTATTAAATCAATGATGCAGCTTACTTTCAACATTATCTTCAAATTGAGGAAATACCATTGTATCATAAGCAGTGGTAACTCCCGTCTGCCAGGTGCCTACCTGGTGAAGGGGTCTTGCTCTGTGCTGGGTGCTCAGAGCCATCGCTGCCCATCTTCGTGCTAATGCCTGCAGGCAGCCACATTAGCTCCACCTCCTGGCTTGGGAGCTGAGGCTCAAAGAGGACAACTAATCAGCCCAAGGTCACAAGCTAATATGTGGCACACGGAGATTTTGAACCCAGCATGAGGTAGGTACTGTGACCCCTATTTCACGGATGAAAAACAGACATACCAAGATGACAGGAACTCACTCAGGGCACACAAATGACAAGTGGCAGAGAAAAGATTGGAATCAAAATCCTACAAAAATCCTACAAAATTGAGGTGGGGCACAGTGGCTCACACCTGTAATCCCAGCACTTTGGGAGGCCAAGGTGTGTGGATGATCACTTGAGCCCAGAAGTTTGAGATCAGCCCGGGCAACAAACTGAGACCCCTGTCTTTACAAAAATATTTAAAAATTAGCCAGATGTGGTGATGTGCCTCTGTAGTCCCAGCTACTTGGGAAGCCAAGGCAGGAGAATCTCTTGAGCCAGAGAGGTCAAGGCTACAGTGAGCTATAATCACACCACTGCACTCCAGCTTGGGTGACAGAGCGAGACTCCATCTCAAAAAAATAAAAAAAATAAAAAAATAAATAAAAAATAAATTAAAAAAAAAAGCCTGGGCGCGGTGGCTCACGCTTGTAATCCCAGCCCTTTGGGAGGCCGAGGCGGGCAGATCACGAGGTCAGGAAATCGAGACCATGGTGAAACCCCATCTCTACTAAAAATATAAAAAATAAGCCGGGCGTGGTGGCGGGCGCCTGTAGTCCCAGCTACTCGGAGAGGGTGAGGCAGGAGAATGGCATGAACCTGGGAGGCAGAGCTTGCAGTGAGCTGAGATCACGCCACTGCACTCCAGCCTGGGTGACAGAGCGAGACTCCGTCTCAAAAAAAAAAAAAAAAAAAAAAAAAAACAGGCCAGGTGTGGTGGTTCACACCTGCAATCCTAGCACTTTGGGAAGCCGAGGCGGGCAGATCACCTGAGGTCAAGAATTCAAGACCAGCCTGGCCAACATGGTAAAAACCTGTCTCTACTAAAAGTACAAAAATTAGCTGGACATGGTGGTGCGTGCCTGTAATCCCAGCTACTTGGGAGGCTGAGGCAGGCGAATCACTTGAACCCAGGAGGCAGAGGCTGCAGTGAGCCGAGATTGAGCCACTGCACTCCAGCCTGGGTGACAGATCGAGACTCAGTCTCAAAAATATATATATATAAAATATATATTTACATATATTTTTTCTATGTAGAAATATATTAAATATGTATATATTATGTATTTTAATATATATTTTATATATTATATATTTTAATGTATTATATATTTTATATATATTTATATAAAACAAAATCTAACATTGGAGAACCTTCCCTTAACCTTGTTTTGACTTTCTAGCACTTACCATCTAGTGGGAGGTTGACAGTATAGAAACTGGCATTAAAATATACACTAAAAAAAGTTTAGTGGCTGGGCACAGTGGCTCACACCTGTAATCCCAGCACTTTGGGAGGCCAAGGCAGGTGGATCACCTGAGGTCAGGAGTTTAAGACCAGCCTGGCCAACATGGTGAAACCCCGTCTCTACTAAAAACACAAAAATTAGCTGGGTGTGGTGGTGAATGCCTGTAATCCCAGCCACTCGGGAGGCTGAGGCAGGAGAATCGCTTGAACCTGGGAGGTGGAGGTTGCAGTGAGCTGAGATCTCGCCACTACACTCCAGCCTGGGCAACAGAGCGAGACTCCGTCTCAAAAAAAAAAAAATTTAGGACACTTTGAAAACACAGTGAACAGGCACCTATAGTAATCATTTTCCTTGTCACTAAAACTCATAAAACAATGGCTTTGAATGGCTATATGATATTCCATTATGATGATATAGCCCAAATTAATTAACCATTTACTTGTTATTGGAAATTTAGGTTATTTCCTATTTTAAATAATTAAAAATATAAATACACCTTGTAAATAACATCATATTGCATATCTTCATACATGATCTTTTTCTTTTTATCATATAAATTAAGCTTTATCATGAGTACATAATCTTTTTCTGCATCTTTAATTATATTCTTAAGAACATTTTTAAGGCTCTTGTTAGATATTTCCAAATTGATTTCCAATGTATACTCCCAGGAGAGGGTTAATTTCATGGTTCCTCTTGTGAATGGTATCTTTATTTTATTCTTTAAATATTTCATTTCTGTATGTTGAATAAATGTACAACAGAATGTTATGTGGATTTTCTTTTTTCCCATGTTCCAGAATTGCAGCTGAGACCAAAAGCCCTGGACAAAAAATGTAAAGTGTCTGGGAACCTTAGAGACCCCTCTGGGCTTTCTGAGAAAGGCAAGATCCACAATCAGCTCTCCAGCCTTCTCACCTCCCCAGCCAACAGAAACTCTTCTGTCTCCTGGTTGGACTTGGGCTCAGCCTCAGCTGTTGATTAGGACAACTGTGTCCCCCAGGCAGGGGAAGAAACCTTGGAAGAGACAAAGAACAAGGAGCGAGTAAGAGAGTGTCGGTTGAGTGACCGTGAAGACAGTGGGAATGGAGGCAGCTTATCCATGTATGGCAGATCCACTCCTCCCAGAACCCTCCCAAAAGCCCCTCCACATGCACCTATGGAAGTTCCAGTATTTGAGGGGTCACCTCACATAGCCCATGTCAGTTAATATTAGCCACAGAGGCAGGGACACTCACAAGAACCTTGCTGCCAGCTTTGCACAGGGAACTTACCATGAGGTGATGGAGTTTAAGCTCAGTGCCCTTCACCTGGATAATCTATGTTAATACTCAAGGGTGTCCAACATTTTTTTGAGACTAAGTCTTGCTCTGTCACCCAGGCTGGAGTGCAATGGTTGCGCGATCTCAGCTAACTCTAACCTCTGCCTCCCGGGCTCAAGCAATTCTCCTGCCTCAGCCTCCCAAGTAGCTGGGATTATAGGCACCCACCACCACGCCTGGGTAATTTTTTTTTTTTGTATTTTTAATTTTTAGTAAAAATGGGGTTTCACCATGTTGGCCAGGCTGGTTTCAAACTCCTGACCTCAAATGATCCTTCCGCCTCAGCCTCCCAAAATGCTGGGATTACAGGTGTGAGCCACCATGCCCGGCCTTTTTTTTTTTTTTTTTTTTGAGACAAGGTATCACTCTGCTGCCCATGCTGGAGTGCAGTGACGCAATCATAGCTCAATGTAGCCTGTGTAGCCTCCACCTCCTAGCCTCAAGTGATTCTCCTGCCTCAGCCTCCCAAAGTGCTGAAATTACAGGCATGAGCCACTGTACCTGGCTATTTTTTTCACTCTCTCTTTTTTTTTTTTTTTTTTAGACAGAGTCTTGCTCTGTTGCCCAGGCTGGAGTGCAGTGGCACGATCTCGGCTCACTGCAAGCTCCTCATCCCAGGTTCATGCCATTCTCCTGCCTCAGCCTCCCGAGTAGCTGGGACTACAGGCGCCCTCCACCACACCTGGCTAATATTTTGTATTTTTAGTAGAGACGGGGTTTCACCATGTTAGTCAGGATGGTCTCGATCTCCTGACCTCGTGATCCACCTGCCTTGGCCTCCTAAAGTGCTGGGATTACAGGCGTGAGCCACCACACCCGGCCTTTTTTCACTCTCTTGCCTAGGCTGGAGTGTGATGGTGCAATCATAGCTCACTGTAACCTCGAACTCCCAGGCTCAAGTGATCCTCTTGCCTCAGCCTCCCCAGTAGCTGGGGACTACAGGTGTGTGCCATAAAGTCCAGCTGATTTTTTTTTTAGTTTTTGTAGAGACAGGCTGTTGCTACATAGCCCGGGCTGGCCTCCAACTCCTGGCCTCAAGTGATCTGCTTGCCTTCACCTCCCAAAGTGCTGAGATTACAGGCGTGAGCCACCACTCCTGAGCCCAACATTTTATACATATTTATAAGCTTCGAGTATGGATCCTGGATGTGCAGTTGGCAGGCAGTCACATAAGACCTCTGTCTCCCATGCTCTTATTATTATTATTTGGACAGATTGGGGGGATACATGTGCATGTTTGTTACATCGATATAATGTGGAATGGTGAGATTTGAGTTTCTAGTGCACCCGTCACTAAAATAATGAACCTTCTATGCAATAGGTCATTTTTCAACATGAAATCCCTCCCATCTCTCCCCCTTTGGAGCCCCCCAGTGCCTATTATTTCCCTTTCCATGGTTTTTTTTTTTCTTTCCCCAATACCAGAGATGTCAGGAAAGAGGGAAAAGGGAAGCTGACACCTCTATCCCCTACTGCAGATGATAAGGGCACTAGTGCAAATTGCATTGAAGGTTAAAGAATCTGCAACAAAATGTCTTCAGTGGACTGGCTACGCAATGGGAGAGGGTAGTTTGGGTTTTGTTTGTTTGTTTGTTTGTTTGTTTGTTTCCCCTCTGCACAGTCCACTGGAAAGGGGCAGTTTGATTGTAGAACATTTTGAGACAAAATGATAGGGGGGAACTATATATGTCATGCTTTTTCACAATGGGCTGACTCCTTAACTAGATTAAAAAGTTATAAAAAGTTATACAGCTGAGGCTCTCAAACTGTATGCCAGGGTGGCTTGGGAACAGCAAATTCACAGGGGCACTGTGGGTTGTCTCAAATATTTGAGGGAAACAGCTATGTCAGTTACACACCACTGTAACTACAGTATTAGCACAATTTTGACATTAGAACACACTATATCCCTTGCAATGACATATTATCTTTGCAAAGCTGGGGATAAAAAGCATTGACTGTGGAAGTCAATGTGGAATGGGAAATGAGAGGGGTGGCAGCGGCCAATTTTTTCCCAGGGTTTGAGGAGTTGTGCAGTGCCCAACAGGCACACATATCCCACTAGCAACTGTGGCTATTTAAGAATGAAACAGACCGGGCACAGTGGCTCACGCTTATAATCCCAGCATTTTGGGAGGCTGAGGCGGGCAGATCACCTAAGGTCAGAAGTTCGAGACCAGCCTGACCAACACTGTGAAACCCCGTCTCTACTAAAGATAGAAAAAAAAATTAGCCAGGCTTGGTGGTGGGCGCCTGTAATCCCAGCTACTCGGGAGAAAGAGGCAGGAGAATCGCTTGAACCCAGGAGGTGGATGTTGCAGTGAGCTGATATCACGCCACTGCACTCCAGCCTGGGTGGCAGAGCAAGACTACGTCTCAAAAAAAAAAGAAATAAATAAATAAAAATAGCATTTTTTGGCCGGGAGCGGTGGCTCACGCCTGTAATCCCAACACTTTGGGAGGCCGAGGCAGGCAGATCACCAGGTCAGGAGATTGAGACCATCCTGGCCAACATGGTGAAACCCTGTCTCTACTAAAAATACAAAAATTAGCCGGTTGTGGTGGCACACGCCTGTAGTCCCAGCTACTCAGGTGGCTGAGGCAGAAGAATTGCTTGAACCCGGGAGGTAAAGGTTGCAGTGAGCCGAGACCATGCCACTGCACTCCAGCCTGGGCAACAGAGCAAGACTCCATCTCAAAAAAAAAAAAAAAAAGCATTTTTCAATTTATATGAACTTTTAAAAATGGCTATTAGGGGCCAGGAGCAGTGGCTCACGCCTGTAATCCCAGCACTTTGGGAGGCCGAGGCGGGTGGATCACGAGATCAGGAGTTCAAGACCAGCCTGGCCAAGATGGTGAAACCCCGTCTCTACTAAAAATACAAAAAAAATTAGCCGGGCGTGGTGGCAGGTGCCTATAATCCCAGCTACTCTGGAGGCTGAGGAAGGAGAACCGCTTGAACGCAAGAGGCAGAGGTTGTAGTGAGCCAAGATTGTGCCACTGCACTCCAGCCTGGGCAACAGAGCAAGACTCTGTTGGGATGCCGAGGTGGGCAGATCACCTGAAGTCAGGAGTTCGAGACCAGCCTGGCCAACATGGTGAAACCCCGTCTCTACTAAAAATACAAAAATTAGCCGGGCGTGGTGGCAGGTGCCTGTAATCCCAGCTACTCTGGAGGCTGAGGCGCGAGAATCACTATAACCCAGGAGGCAGATGTTGCAGTTAGCCGAGATCACACCTCTGCACTCCAGCCTGGGGGACAAGAGTGAGACTTCCTCTCAAAAAAAAAAAAAAAAAAGAATAAAATAAAGATAACAGGGCTACACAGACCAGTGGCTCATGCCTGTAATCCCAGCACTTTGGGAGGCCGAGGCGGGCGGATCACGAGGTCAGGAGATCGAGACCATCTGGCTAACACAGTGAAACCCCGTCTCTACTAAAAATACAAAAAATTAGCCAGGCGAGGTGGCGGGCGCCTGTAGTCCCAACTACTCGGGAGGCTGAGGCAGGGGAATGGCGTGAACCCCGGGGGGCGGAGCCTGCAGTGAGCCGCGATAGCGCCACTGCACTCCAGCCTGGGTGACAGCGAGACTCCGTCTCAAAAACAAAACAAAACAACGACAACAACAACAAAAACACTTTCCCCCTCCACTGAGGCAATCATAGATACTAGTTTCTTGTATGTCCTAGAAATATATATTAACAGCTAAAATTGATTGAACATTTAGTTTGTGTCAAGCACTATTCTAAGTCCTTTGTACTTAATGAATTTAATCCTGTATGATGCAGTTGCTATTATTATTCCTTATTTGTAGAGGAGTACACTGAAGGGAAGAGAGGCTAAGTAGCTGCCCCAATCCACGCAGACAGTGGTGGCTTCAGGGTCTGAGCTCTTAAACCTACTTTATATTACCTTTGTGCAGAGTTTGGATATTATCTTTATTTATTTTATTTTATTTATTTATTTTTTGAGACAGAGTCTCACTCTGTTGTCCAGGCTAGAGTCCAATGGCGCAGTCTCAGCTCACTGTAGCCTCTGTCTCCCAGGTTCAAGCGATTCTCCTGCCTCAGCCTCCCAAGTAGCTGGGACTACAGGCATGCATCACCATGCCTGACTAATTTTTGTATGTTTAGTAGAGACAGGGTTTCACCATGTTGGATAGAATGTTCTTGAATCCTGACCTCAGGTGATCCGCCCGCCTCGGCCTCCCAAAGTGCTAGGATTACAGGCATGAGCCACCACACCCAGCCTGTCTTTATTTTTTAAAATCTTTGTGTATTTATTTTTTTAGAGCCAGAATCTCACTCTGTCACCCAGGCTGGAGTACAGTGGTGCAATCATAGCTCACTGCAACCTCAATCTCCTGGACTCAAGCCATCCTCCCATCTTAGCCTCCCAAGTAGCTGGGACTATAGGTGCAAGCCACTGTGCCCAGCTTATCTTTAAAAACATGTCAATTTGAGGCCAGGCATGGTGGCTCACACCTGTAATCCCAGCACTTTGGGAGGCCGAGGTGGGTGGATCACCTGAGGTCAGGAGTTCAGGACCAGCCTGGCCAACATGGTGAAACCCCATCTCTACAAAAATACAAAAATTAGCTGGGCATGATGACAGATGCCTGTAATCCCAGCTACTCAGGAGGCTGAGGTGGAAGAATTGCTTGAACTGGGAGGCGGAGGATGTAGTGAGCCGAGATCGTGCCATTGCACTCTAGCTTGGGCAACACAGTGAGACTCCATTTCAAAACAAACAAACAAACAAACAAACTAAGGCCAGGCATGGTGGCTCATGCCTGTAATCCCAGCACTTTGGGAGGCCGAGATGGGCAGATCACCTGAGGTCAGGAGTTTAAGACCAGCCTGGCCAACATGACGATACCCCGTCTCTACTAAAAATACAAAAATTAGGTGGGGTTGGTGGCACGCACCTGTAATCCCAGCTACTTGGAAGGCTGAGGCAGGAGAATCACTTGAACCTGGGAGGCGGAGGTTGCAGTTAGCTGAGATCGCGCCATTGTACTCCACCCGGGTAACAAGAGTGAAACACCATCTCAGAGAAAAAAAAAAAAAGTGAAAAAACAGCCAGACATAGTGGCTCATGTCTATAATCCCAGCACTTTGGTAGGCCGAGGCAGTCACATCACCTGAGGTCAGGAGTTTGAGATCAGCCTGGTCAACATGGTGAAACCTCATCTCTACTAAAAATATAAAAATTAGCTGGGCGTGGTAGGACGTGGCTGTAATTCCAACTACTTGGGAGGCTGAGGCAGGAGAATCTCTTGAATCTGGGAGGAGGAAGTTGCAGTGAGCCAAAATCTCACCACTGCACTCCAGCCTGGGTGACAGAGCGAGACTCTGTCTCAAAATAAATAAATAATAAAATGTTAAAAAACAACAAATGCTGGTGAGGTTGCGAAGAAAATGGAACACTTTTACACTGTTGGTGGGAGTGTAAATTAGTTTAACCATTGTGGAGGACAGTGTGGTGATTCTTCAAAGATCTAGAGGCAGAAATACCATTTGACCCAGCAATCCCATTACTGGGTATGTACCCAAAGGAACAGAAATCATTCTGTTATAAAGATACATGCATGAGTATGTTCATTGTGGCACTATTCACAATAGCAAAGACATGGAATCAACCCAAACGCCCATCAATGATAGACTGGATAAAGAAAACGTGGTACAGGCTGGATGTGGTGGCTCGTGCCTGTAATCCCAGGATTTTGGGAGGCTGGGGCAGGTGTATCACCTGAGGTCGGGAGTTCAAGACTAGCCTGACCAAAGTGGAGAAACCCCATCTCTACTAAAAATACAAAATTAGCTGAGCATGGTGGCGCATGCCTGTAATCTCAGCTACTCAGGAGGCTGTGGCAGGAGAATTGCTTGAACCTGGAAGGTGGAGGTTATGGTGAGCCCAGATCGTGCCATTGCACTCCAGCCTGGGCAACAAGAGCCCAACAAGAACCCCATCTCAAAAAAGAAAGAAGAAAGAAAAAGAAAGAAAGAGAAAGAAGAAAGAAAGAAAGAAAGAAAGAAAGAAAGGGAAAGAAGGAAAGAGGAAGGAAGGAAAAGAAAGAAAGAAGAAAAAGAAAGAAAGAAAGAAGAAAGAAAGAAGAAAGAAAGAAAGAAGAAAGAAAGAAAGAAAGAGAAAAGAGAAAGGAAGGGAGGGAGGGAGGGAGGGAGGAAGGAAGGAAGGAAGGAAAGGAAAGAAAACGTGGTACCTACACACCATGGAATACTATGCAGCTGTAAAAAGAAATGAGATCATGTCTTTGCAGGGACGTGGATGAAGCTGGAAGGCATTATCCTCAGCAAACTAATGCAGGAACAGAAAACCAAACACCACATGTTCTCACTTATAAGTGGGAACTGAATGATGAGAACACATGGACACATGGAGGGGAACAGCACGCACTGGGGCCTGTCGGTGGGAAGGGGGCAGAGCATCAGGAAGAATAGCTAACAAATGCTGCGCTTAATAACTAGGTGATGGGATGAGCTGTGTAGCAAACCACCATGGCACGGGTTTACCTATGTAACAAACCTGCACAGCCTGCACATGTACCCAGAACTTAAAATAAAAGTTGAAGAAAAAAATAAATTAAAAAAACATGTCAATTTAATAGAGAAAAATCCCAGTTGTTTGGATATTAGTGAACTTAAACATTTTTCATATGTTAATCAGTCATTTATATTTATTCTTTCTATGACTTTCCTTCTATGTGAACATTTTTCAGCTTTTAAAATGTCATCATGTTCTAAACTTGTCTCTACAAAATTAATGTGTTAATTATTTTGAAGCATCCAGTCAGGCAGAAAGGGTAATTATTGTGCTAACTGGAATCTTCTACTCTAAATTTTAGTAGATCTATGGGTGCGGTGGCTCACGCCTGTAAGCCCATCAATTTGGGAGGTTGAAGTGGGCAGATTGCTTGAAGTCAGGAGTTCAAGACCAGCCTGGCCAACATGACGAAATCCTGTATCTGCTAAAAATACAAAAATTAGCTGGGTGTGGTGGCACGCACCTGTAATCCCAGCTACTCGGGAGGCTGAGGCAGGAGAATCACTTGAACCTGGGAGGCAGAGGTTGCCGTGAGCCGAGATCATGCCACTGCACTCCAGCCTGGGAGACAGAGTGAAACTCTGTCTCAAAAAAGTAAAATACAGGCCAGGCATGGTGGCTCATGCCTGTAATCCCAGGACTTGGGGAGGCCAAGGTGTGCGGATCACCTGAGGTAAGGAGTTCGAGACCAACCTGGCCAACGTGGTGAAACCCCATCTCTGCTAAATACAAAAAAATTAGCCGGGCATGGTGGTGGGCACCTGTAATCCCAACTACTCGGGAGGCTGAGGTAGGAGAATCGCTTGAACCAGGGAGGCAGAGTTTGCAGTGAGCCGAGATGATGCCACTGCACTCTAGCCTGGGCAACAGAGCCAGATTCTGTCTCATGAAATAAAATAAAATAAAATAAAATGTAAATTTTAGTAGGTCAAATATATTTTTAAAACTTTATAAGTTTAGGCCGGGTGTGGTGGCTCACACCTGTAATCCTAGCACTTTGGGAGGCTGAGGTGGGAGGATCAACTGAGCCCAGGAATTCAAGACCAGCCTGGACAATGTAAGGAGACCCTATCTCTATAAAAAATGTTTTTAAAAATTAACCAGGTGTGGTGGCACACACCTATGGTCCCAGCTACTCAAGAGGCTCAAGTAGGAGGATTACTTGCGCCCAAGAGGTTGAGGCTGCAGTGAACTATGATCGCATCACTGCACTCTATGCTGAGTGACAGAGCGAGACTACTGTAGTTAGGACTACAGCTGCACCACCGTGCCTGGCTAATTTTCATATTTTTTGGTAGAGATGGGATCTTACTATGTTGTCCAGGATGGTCTCAAACTCCTGACCTCAAGTAATCCTCCTGCCTTGGCCTTCCAAAGTGCCGGGATTACAGGTGTGAGCCACCACACCCAGCCAAAACATTATTTTTAAACTATCCAATGGATGCCCATTTTTCATATAACAGTTTCCTTTTCTTATATTACTGATTAATTCAGATAACTAACCTGTAGCACTAACAATAACATAGCAGCTGTTATTGATACAGGAGCTAGAAAGAAATTATTTAGGCAGATAGTGAGGGTAAGAGTCCTCAGTAAGGCTTTCCTTTTAATGAAAAGCAGCCCCCAAATTGTTTGTTTTCTAACAAAGAGCAGCCTCTAAAATCGAGCTGCAGACATAGACAAGCAAGCTGAAATCTTGCACAGGTGAATCCCTGCAGCTGTGCTAATAGGAGAAAGCTACCTGGGGGCTAGGCATGTGCAACATGGAGGATCCATCTTCTCTTTTCTTTGTCAGCCATGTGTGCAGTAAAGAAGCAGGCAACGTGGTGCTGGCCAGGTAGAAACCCTTATCTGCGTGATAAAAGACTAGGGTGAGATGGTCAGCTTCTTCACGCACTATGCAAATGGCACACCTGGTTCGAGCAATCTCTTGTGCCTATGTTTGTTTGTTTGAGACAGAGTCTCGCTCGGTCGCTCAGGCTCGAGTGCAGTGATGTGATCTCAGCTCACTGCAACCTCCACCTCCCGGGTTCAAGCAATTCTTCTGCCTCAGCCTTCCGAGTAGCTGGGACTACAGGCACCCGCCACCACGCCCAGCTAATTTTTGTATTTTTAATAAAGACAGGGTTTCACCAGGCTGGTCTTGAACTCCTGACCTCTTGATCCACCCGCCTTGGCCTCCCAAAGTGTTGGGATTACAGGTGTGAGCCACCACACCTGGCCCTCTTGTGCCTATGTAAATCAGAGACTGCCTCCTCAAGCTCGTCCATAAAACCCCATGCATGGCCAGCCGCGGTGGCTCCCACCTGAAATCCCAGCACTTTGGAAGGCCGAGGAGGGCGGATCACGAGGTCAGGAGATTGAGATCATCCTGGCCAACATGGTGAAACCCCGTCTCTACTGAAAATACAGAAAAAGGAAAAATGGTTTTAGAACTCCCTGAATGGAATTTAGTTGTTCTGCTCTCTTCCATGCATATCTTTTTCAGAGATCATTTAAATTTTGTTGAGTAGATTTTTTTGCATGTTTCTCTTCTAGGTCATGGGGGTTTATACTATATAAATGTAAATAGATAACTGTTGCAAGTCATTTCTTTGCAATAACAGGTTACATGATCATAGTTGAAACAAAAACAGAGATACTAAAATAGTAAGAGCATGCAGAAACATTCTGATGCAAATGTATTTGATGATTTGATTTCCTTCACTCTGGAATATACTACAGAATGTACTAATATTAATGTGCTTGCCTATGTCTAATCTAGAATATAATTATCCTGAACTCTACATGGTATTTTAGTCTAGAAAGTACTGTAGCTTCTCTGAGTTCTAAATCAAACCAGGAACAGCAGAGGGCGCTGGTGCTGTGCTTTTGCAAGTGAGATGTGTGCTCATTTCAAGGGTCCACAAAATTTTTTGGCATGCTGTTTCCATGGAGAGGAAAGTAGGTGTTTTCTTTTTCTTTTTTTTAAAATCAAGCCACCTGCAAACTGCAATGTGTTCTTTTAGTGATTTCTCTTTATATCTATGTTTTCCAGGAAGGTTCTGTTGAGCCTACGCAGTCACTTAGAAACAAGAAATATTTGAAAAATTTCTATGAAGTCAAATACACATTATGTCTCCCACTCTCCAAAATATAACAAAACAAAACAACTAAACACCCTTGAATGGTACGGCTTACTCTGTTCTTGAACCATATGAGCACCTACTATTTGTTGATTCCATGTTAAACCAACAAAAAGATATTGAGCAGGCTTACGTTCAACGTATGTATTCAGCACCATTTTGCGCATATCAAATGCTTGAAACTGAAGCTTGAAATGTCAGTAAACTCCACAAGGGGTCTCTACATAAATTTTTTTTCTTTTTTTCTTTCTTTTTTTTTTTTGAGATGGAGTGTCGCTCTGTCACCCAGGCTGGAGTGCAGTGGCACGATCTTGGCTCACTGCAAGCTCCACCTCCCGGGTTCACGCCATTCTACTGCCTCAGCCTCCCAAGTAGCTGGGGCTACAGGCGCCCGCCACCATGCCCAGCTAATTTTTTGTATTTTTAGTAGAGACGGGGTTTCACCATGTTAGCCAGGATGGTCTCGATCTCTTGACCTAGAGATCCGCTCACCTCGGCCTCCCAAAGTGCTGGGATTACAGGCGTGAGCCACCACTCCCGGCCTGGTCTCTACATAAATTGATCACAAGTTTTTGTAGAATAACAGTATAAAAAATAGTATAAAGCATATAGGATTATCTAATTCAGTTATGTTCTACAGGTCATTATTATTTACATCCATCAAACTTGAAATCTGTACAATTTCCCTTCCAGATTTAGAAGAATTTTGAACTTTGGAGAATTTTTTTTTTTTTTTTTTTTTGAGACAGAGTCCTGCTCTGTTGCCCAGGCTGGAGTACAGTGGCACAGTCTCAGCTCATTGCAACCCCTGCCTCCTGGGCTCAAGAGACTCTCCCACCTCAGCTTCCCGAGTAGCTGGGACTACAGGCGTGCACCACCACGCTCAGCTAATTTTTGTATTTTTTGTAGGAATGAGGTCTCACCATGCTGCCCAGGCTTGTCTTGAACTCCTGGGCTCAAGCAATCCTCCCACCTCGGCCTTCCAAAGTGCTGGGGTTATAGATGTGAGCCACCACTACCGGCTCAGTAACAAATTATTTTAAGGCTACAGAAAGAACATGGTGTTGCTTCAAATATGACACTTCCTTTTAATTAAATGTGTAGGAACAGAGCCAGAAGAGCTGCTAAGGGCAGTCTTTGAGAAGAGAGAGGCTTGAGCTTTGTTGGGAGATAAATCAGATAAAAATCATTGCAGGAGGCAGAGATGGTGTCACAGGGTGGGGGCCAGAGTGCAGCTGTTGTGTCTGGTCTCTGGGGCAGTGGGGCCAGCCCTGCTGAGGCAGTGCTTGGCTTCTGTAGTTAACAAGCAAATGAATGCGCTCTTGGCAAATGCCGTGCTCCTCACTAGATGGAAGAATCAGAAGATACCCTTCCAAGTCAATAAGCTGTCTGCTACAGTGGTTCTCAAAGGTTTTGTTTCGGAACTCCTTACACTCTTAAAAAGTAATAACAAGGGACCTACTGGAAGCTGAGTCTCTTTCTCAGCCTGCAGGTTATGCTTGGAAGCCATCAGGTCAGGTGGGGAGTTTTTCCAGCTTCTGTTCTGGGGGTCTTGTGTGGATGCCTAGGGACAAGCCAGGCAAGGAGCCTGCTTTTGCCCTCACCCTGTGGCTGCCAGACTGACTGATCCCGTTGGCATCAGATTCACACTGAAGAAACTGTGCTTTGTCCTGTGAATAGAAAGCCATTTCCAGAAGGCCCTAGTGTGTATAACCCACTTTCCCAGGAAGCACTGCAAAAGATAAAGGACGTCAGGGACAGAAGAAGAAAAAGTAGAAAGTATCAGAAAATCTCTAAGAGTTGCCTAGTAGACCTGTCATACAAAAAGCCGAGTCTGGGCCAGGCACGGTGGCTCATGCCTGTAATCCCAGCACTTTGGGAGGCCAAGGCGAGTGGATCGCCTGAGGTCAGGAGTTCGAGACCAACCTGACCAATATGGTAAAACTCTCTACTAAAAATACAACAACATAAATTGATCACACTTTTTTTTAGAATAACAGTATAAAAAATTATTAAAAACAGTATAAAAAAATTAGCCAGGCATAGTGGCATGCACTGGGAGTCCCAGCTACTTGGGAGGCTGAGACAGGAGAATTGCTTGAACCCGGGAGGTGGAGGTTGCAGTGAGCCGAGATCACGCCACTGCACTCCAGCCTGAGCGACAGGCCGTCTCAAAAAAAAAAAAAAAGCTTTGTCTGTGTTGCAGGTCTGTCTCAGTGCCTAGCTGACCCAGTGGTTTTAAAAGGACCAGAGTATTTGGGGAAATTGGACAAAATAAGTAGAGTTGCCATCAATAGTAGCACACTATGTTCAGGCTCGCCGTTGTCCCTGTGCCCATACTCACATCATCTCTAGCTCTCAGGGCCACAGTGTGTGAAGACAACGTGTGGAGATGGCAGAGCACTCAGGCACCTCTAGGCTCAACAGAACACTGCAGCTGAAGATTAAACACCACCTGCATCTACTCAACTCACAGGTCAGAATGGCCCGCTTCACAAAAGAAAAATCGCTCGCAGCTGAACACCAAGAATATGAACAGCAGCTACTTCAAGAATTCTATACATTAAATCCCAATTATCTCCATCTCTCCATGGGTTTAGATGATAGGAATAAGATCCAAATGGTACCACTGCAGAGCCCAACTGATAAATGGCTTTGATTCTCCCAGCATAGGGAGGAATGACAATTTCCACAGACATCTAACAGGGACAGACCTTCACCACCCACTGGTTTGCCCAAATCCAGCCCAGTCATTCCTGTCCGTTCATCTGGTCACAGTGCACAGTTGCCTTCGGAAGGGGCAGGGACAGAGTCACAGCTACTATTCTTGGACAACCCAGCCCTGTCCTGATCCCCATGTCATCCAAGGATTGCCCCATACCACCAGACCCATGCACCTCCTCCATCAGTCACTGTGGCACTGTCATTCTCAAGCCATTGAACTTTGGTTTTTCTCAACAGCCAGAGGACGTGCTGGGCTTTGATGTCTTCGATGCTGCTTGGAAAGCCTTAGCAGGCCTGACTGAGATGGAGCTGCCAGGCCAGGTGTGAGCCTTCCCATCCACGTCTCTTCAGCAGGTCCTCCTCACACCCCACTGCTGCCCCTGGTCCAGGCTCTGAATTGCAGCCACCTGCTGCACCCACCAATGCCCGCTCTTTCCACAGCACCCCTCCAGTCTTGCCACTGAGTCCCCCTCAATTCCAGCAGCACCTCACAGTGTATGAGTCATTTTTTATTCCAGGCTAGGCAACTCTTAGAGATTTGCGAGAATCTGTCTCAAAAAAATAAAATAAAATAAAATAATTTTAAAAAATGAAAAAGACTGAGAATTTGTGAGTAACTCACACTGCTAAGTTGTTATGCCTGTAGGATTTGTCTCAGAAATATCTTAAAAAATGAGATTTTTTACCACAAAATCAAAAATGTTTAATTAGATGGATACCTTACATTACTGAGTTTTTTGTTTGTTTGTTTTTCTGTTTGGTTTTTTTTTTTGTGATGGAGTCTTGCTCTGTCGCTCAGGCTGGAGTGCAGTGGCACGACCTCTGCTCACTGCAACCTCTGCCTCCCGGGTTCAAGCGATTCTCCTGCCTCAGCCTCTGGAGTAGCTGGGATTACAAGCATGCACCATCATGCCTGGTTAATTTTTGTATTTTTAGTAGAGATGGGGTTTTATCATGTTGGTCAGGCTGGTCTCGAACTCCTGACCTCATGATCTTCCCGTCTTGGCCTCTCAAAGTGCTGGGATTACAGGCATGAGCCACCGTGCCCAGCCAATACTGAGCTTTATAAGGAAGGTAGAGTTTCACCATATTGGCCAGGCTGGTCTCGAACTCTTAACCTCAAGTGATCCGCCCTCTTTGGCCTCCCAAAATGCTGGGATTACATGCATGAGCCACCGCTCAGCCGGCATTCCCTTCTTTTTAGCAAGGTTGATGGATAGATTACAGAGATCCATCAGGATTCTTGACTCTATTTCCCTTGTGACCCACAACATTGCATTGACAAAACGAGTAGCTGGGTTTAGAGTGTATAGATTGTGGCCATAGACACAGTGGGGTTATAACAAGTGCTGGAAGGCACCTGATGAGGTGGTGTGCACATGGCGGGGCTCACAATCACAGTTGCAGTGCATCCGATGATGGCAGCTGGCAGCCAGTCCCAAGTGGCTTTTTCCCAGGCTTTTCCTGCACCTGGAATGACTTTTTTTTTTTTTTTTTTTTTTGAGACGGAGTTTTGCTCTCGTTGCCCAGGCTGGAGTGCAATGGTGCGATCTCAGCTCACTGCAACCTCTGCCTCCCGGATTCAAGCGATTCTACTGTCTCAGCTTCCCAAGTAGCTTGGATTACAGGCAGGTGCCGCCACGCTGGGCTAATTTTTTTGTATTTAATAGAGACGGGGTTTCACCATGTTAGGCTGGTCGTGAACTCCTGACCTCAGGTGATCCAACCGCCTTGGCCTCCCAAAATGCTGGGATTACAGGCATGCGCCACCTTGCCTGGCTGGGATCACATTTAATGTTCAGTTCCTGTCACTCCCTTTATTTTTCAAGAGTGCATGTTTCAGTATAATGTTATGTTTTAATCATTTGAAAATGTGGCATTTTAATTATTAGTAAGTGCATCTAGTAACTAATTTCGGCATTTAAAAAATTAAAATCGGCCAGGTGCGATGGTTCACGCCTGTAATCCTAGTACTTTGGGAGGCTGAGGTGGGTGGATCACCTGAAGTCAGGAATTTGAGACCTGCCTGGCCAACATGGTGAAACCCCATCTCTACTAAAAATACAAAAATTAGCCGGGCGTGGTGGCGGGTGCCAATAATCCCAGCTACTCAGGAGGCTGAGGCATGAGAATCGCTTGAACCTGGGGAGCGGAGATTGCAGTGAGCCGAGATTGTGCCACTTCACTCCAGCCTGGGCGACAGAGCAAAACTCCATTTCAAAAAAAAAAAATTATGTTCCCCTAAATATTCGGGACATTAACAATAAAACATTAAACCAACTAAAATAAAAAAAAACCCTCAAACTTTATTATGACCCTAAAGACTTAAAAAACCTAAACCTTATTATGACCCCAGAAGACTTTCCTACAGCATATGTGGATTTTATTTATTTGTACTTACCGTATTAAATAAAACATTTTAAATATGTATTAATTCATAGGGTAAAAAACTGATTACAAGTTAACATATTTTTATGAAAATAACTACTTTTAAAACAAAAAATTAGGGCAGGCGCAGTGGCTCATGCCTGTAATCCCAGCACCTTGGGAGGCAGAAGTGGGCGGATCACTTGAGGTCAGGAGTTCAAGACCAGCCTGGCCAACATGGTGAAACCCCATCTCTACTAAAAATAATACAAAAAATTAGCCGGGCCTGGTGGCGCACTCCTGTAATCCCAGCTACTCAGGAGGCAGAAGCAGGAGAATCGCTTGAATCTGGGAGGCGGAGGTTGCAGTGAGCCGAGATCGCGACATTGCACTCCAGCCTGGGCAACAAAAGGAAAACTCCATCTCAAAAAAAAAAATAAATAAATAAAAGAAAAAATAGTGAGAGGAACGGCATTGTTTCACATTTTTACAAATTTCTTAAGTTTCCTTTTCTTTTGAGACAGAGTCTTGTTATGTTGCTCAGACTGGTCTGGAACTCTTGGCCTCAAGAAGTGATCCTCCTGTCTTACTTAGCATCTGAGTAGCCATTAGCCTGGCTAATTTTTACAAGTTTCTTTAATATCTGTCTTCCTTTTTTTTTTTTTTTTTTTTTTGAGATGGAGCCTAACTCTGTCGCCCAGACTGGAGTGCAATGGTGTGATCTCGGCTCATTGCAACCTCTGTCTCCCGGGTTCAAGAGATTCTCCTGCCTCAAGGAGAATCAAGCGATTCTCCTGAATAGCTGGGATAACAGGCGCCCACCACCATGCCTGGTTGATTTTTGTGTTTTTTAATTTTTATTTATTTATTTTATTTTAATTTTATTTTATTATTTTTTTGAGACAGAGTCTCGCTCTGTCACCCAGGCTGGAGTTCAGTGGCGCGATCTCGGCTCACTGCAAGCTCTGCCTTCCAGGTTCATGCCATTCTCCTGCCTCAGCCTCCCAAGTAGCTGGGACTACAGGTGCCGGCCACCATGCCTGGCTAATTTTTTTTTTTTTTTTTTTTTTTAGTAGAGACGGGGTTTCACTGTGTTAGCCAGGATGGTCTTGATCTCATGACCTTGTGATCTGCCTGCCTTGGCCTCCCAAAATGCTGGGATTACAGGCGTGAGCCACCGTGCCCTGCCAATTTTTGTGTTTTTAGTAGACATCGGGTTTCACTATGTTGGCCACGCTGGTCTCGAACTCCTGACCTCAGGTGATCTGTCTGCCTCCGTCTCCCAAAGTGCTGGGATTACAGGCATGAGCTACCATGTCCAGCATAATGTCTGTCTTAACAGAATGTCGCTGAATTTTCATATATGTCTCTACATTCAATCTATTGTGATATTACATACCATGTAGCCTCTGGAAAACTCTAATGTTAACTGGAGAAAAAGAATGAAAAGGCCAATATTATCTTAGGTTTATGATGAAAATAGATTTTTCTTTTTTAAAACAATTTCTTTTTTCTTTGAGACAAAGTCTCACTCTGTCACCCAGGCTGGAGTGCAGTGGCACAATCTTGGCTCACTGCAACCTCTGCCTCCTGGGTTCAAGAGATTCTTCTGCGTTAGCCTCCTGAGTAGCTGAGGCTACAGGTGTGCACCACTACACCTGGCTAAATGTTGTATGTTTAGTAGAGATGGTGTTTTACCACGTTGGCCAGGCTGGTCTTGAACTCCTGACCTCAAGTGATTCGCCCGCCTCGGCCTCCCAAAGTGCTGGGATTACAGGTGTGATCCATGGCTCCCAGCCAATCACCTAAATCATTTTGAAGTATGCAGTTCAATACTGTTAAGTATATTCAAATCATTGTGCAGCAAATCTCTAGGACTTTTTCATCTTAGAAAACTGAAATTCTGGCCGGGCGCAGTGGCTCATGCCTGTAATCCCAGCACTTTGGGAGACCAAGGCGGGTGGATCACGAGGTCAGGAGTTGAAGACCAGCCTGGCCAAGATGGCGAAACCCCGTCTCTACTAAAAATACAAAAAATTAGCAGGGCATGATGGCGGGCGCCTATAACCCCAGCTACTTGGGAGTCTGAGGCAGGAGAATTGCTTGAACCCAGGAGGCGGAGATTGCAGCGAGCTGAGATCAGACCACTGCACTCCAGCCTGGGTGACAGAGTGAGGCTCCATCTCAAAAAAAAAAAAAGGAAAAAAAAAAAAAGAAAACTGAAATTCTACATCCATTGAATAACTCCCCATCCTGTGGATGGCAACCACCATTCTACTTTCTGTTTTTATGAGTTTGACTACTCTAAGTGCGTCATGTAAATGAATGCAGCATTTTATCTCTATGTGACTGGCTTATTTCATTTACTATAACGTTCTCAAGGTTTGCTCAGATGTAGCATATGTCATAATTTCTTTTCTTTTTAAGGCTAATATTCCACTGTATGTAGAGACCACATTTTTCTATTCATCCCTCAATGGACATTTGGGTTGCTTTTGCCTTTTGGCTATTGTGAATAGTGGTGCTGTGAATATGGGTGCACCAGTGTCTTTCCGTTCTTTTGGATATATATCCAAAAGTGGGATTGCTGGATCATATGGTCATTCTATGTTTAACTTTTTGAGGAACTGCCAAAACTGCCCAGCTATTTGCCACAGCAGCTGCACCATTTTATATTCCCACAAACGGTGTACAAGGGTTCCAATTTCTCCACATACCCATCAACACTTGTTTTTTTATTTTTTCTTTTTTTGGGGGGATGGAGTCTTGCTCTGATGCCCAGGCTAGAGTGCAGTGGCGTGATTGTGGCTCACTGCAACTTCCATCTCCCGGGTTCAAGCAATTCTCCTGCCTCAGCCTCCCAAGTAGCTGAGATTACTGGTGTGTGCCACCACATCTGGCTAATTTTTGTATTGTGCATTTTTAGTAGAGATGGGGTTTTGCCATATTAGCCAGGCTGGTCTTGAACTCCTGACTTCAGGTGATTTGCCCTCCTCAGTCTCCCAAATTGCTGGGATTACAGGCGTGAGCCACCGCGCCCAGCCAAGACTTTTTTTTTTTTTCTATTTTTTTCATACTGGCCATACTAATGGGTGTGATACAATAACTCATGTGGTTTTTTTTATTTTTTATTAAACATTTTTTTAGAGATGGGGTCTCGCCTTCTGCCTCTACCTCCCAAGTAGCTTGGACTGTAGGTGCATGCCGCTGTGCTCAGCGCTTGTGGTTTCGATGTGCATTTCCCTAATGATTAGTCATGATGAGCATCTTATCATATGCTTGTTGGCCATTTTTATATCTTCTTTGGAGGAAGGTCTATGCAAGTCCTTTGTCCTTTATTTATTTATTTAGAGACAGACTCTCCCTCTGTCACCTAGGCTGGAGTGCAGTGGTGCGATCTCAGCTCACTGTAACCTCCACCTCTTGGATTCCAGTGACTTTCCTGCCTCAGCCTCCCAAATAGCTGGTACTACAAGTGCGTGTCACATGCCTGGCTATTTTTTTTGTTTTGTTTTGTATTTTTACTGGAAACAAGGTCTCACCATGTTGATCTGCCCACTTCAGCCTCCTAAAGTGCTGGGATTACAGGCGTGAGCCACCACGTCCGGCCTATTTGTTTATTTTTTGATACAGGGTTTCACTCTTGCTCAGGTTGGAGTGCAGTGGTGTGATCACAGCTCACTGCAGCCTCGACCTCCTAGGCTCAGGTGATCCTCCCACTTCAGCCTCCTGAGTAGCTGGGACTACAGGTATGCACCACCACACCCTGCTAATTTTTGTATTTTTTGTAGAGACCAAAAAAACAAAAAACAAAAAAGGGCTTTGCCATGTTGCTCAGGCTGGTCTTGAACTCCTAGGCTCAAGGGATCCACCCACCTTGGCCTCCCAAAGTGCTGGGATTACAGGCATGAACCACGGTGCTCGGCCCCTTTGTCCATTTTTTAATCAGGTTATATATATTTTGTTGAGTTGTAGGAGCTCTTTATATATTCTGAATATTAACTGCTTATCAGACATACGATTGCAGATATTTTCTGGCATTCTAGATTTTTCACTGTGTTGATTTTGTCATTTGATGCACATTGTTTAAACTTTGATAAACTTTGATATAGTCCAATTTATCTGTTTTCACTTTTTAATGTTTTTTTGTGTGTCTTATCTAAGAAATTGCCAAGTCCAACGTCATGACTTTCTCCTTACGTTTTCTTCTAAGAATTTTATAGTTTTAGATCTTAAATTTAGGTCTTTGAACCATTTTAAGTTTTGCATATGGTGTAAGGTTAAGGGTCCAACATCATTCTTTTGCATGTGGACATCCAGTTTTCCCAGCACCATTTGTTGAAAAGACTGTGATTTCCCCATTGAATGGTCTTGGCACTATTGTCAAAAATCGCTGGACCATGTATGTAAGGACTCATTTCTGGGCTATTTGATTCTATTGGTCTGTCTGTCTTTATACAAATTCCCCACTTTTATTACTGTAGCTTTGTAATAAGTTTTGAAATCAGAAGATGTGACACCTCCAATCGTGGTCTTCTTTTTCAAGATTGTTTTAACTATTCAAGATCCCTTGAGATTCCATATGAATGACAGGATAGATTTTTTTATTTCTGTGAAAAATGCAGTTGGGATTTTGACAGCAATTGCATTTAATCTGTATATCACTCAGGTAATATTGACATTGTAACAATATTGTCTTCCAATCTATTGACATGAGATATCTTTCCATTTATTTGTGTCTTCTTTAATTTCTTCCTGCAATATTTTGTGATTTTCAGTGCCTAAGTCTTCCTTAGTTAAGTTTATTCTTAAGTATTTTATTTGTTCTGATGCTATTGTGAATGTAATTGCTTTCTTAATTTCTTTTTTGTATGGCTCATTGTTAGTGTATAGAAACACAACTAATTTTTGTATGTTCATTTTGTATCCTGCAACTTTGCTGAATTCATTTATTTGTTCTAACAGATTTTTGTGTAGGGTTTCCTACATATAAAATCATGTCAGCTGGGTGCGGTGGCTCATGCCTATAATCCTAGCACTTTGGGAGGCCGAGGTGAGCAGATCACCTGAGGTCAGGAGTTCAAGATCAGCCTGGCCAATATGGTGAAACCCTGTCTCTACTAAAAATACAAAAATAGCTGGGCGTGGTGGCAGGCACCTGTAATCCCAGCTACGGGGAGGCTGATGCAGGAGAATTGCTTGAACTTGGGAGGCAGAGGTTGCAGTGAGCTGAGATTGCACCATTGCACTCCAGCCTGGGCAACAAGAGTGAGACTCCATCTCAAAAAAAAAAAAAAAATCCCGTCTTCTGTGAACAGAGATACTTTTCCTTCTTCCTTTTCAATTTATTTTATTTATTTTTCTTGTCCATTTGCTCTGGCTAGGACTTCCAGTACTATGTTGGACAGAGGTAGTGAGAGTGTGCATTTTTGTGTTTCTCCTGATCTTAGAGGGGAAGCTTTCGGTCATTCACCATTGAGTATGGGGTTAGTTGTGGGATTTTTTCATATATGGCCTTTATTATGTTAAGGTAGTTTCCTTCTGTTCTTAATTGGTTGAGTGTTTTTATCATGGAAAGACATTGAATTTTGTCACTTTTCTTCAACAATTGATATGATCATGTGGGTTTTTTCCCCTTCATTCTGTTAGGTAGTGCATGACATTATGTTTCAGGAATAAATTCCACTTCATCATAGCATCTTTTTAACATACTCGAGTTGTTCGCTAGAATTTTGTTGAGGATTTTTGCATCAATATTCAGCAGGGAATTGGTCTATCATTTTCTTTTCTTGCACTCTCTTTGGCTTTGGTATGAGGGTAATACTGGCCTCACAGAATAAGTCTGGATGTGTTCTCACTTCTTAAATTTTCAAAAGAGTTGAGGAGGCTTGGTGTTAATTCTTCTTTTTTTCTTTCTTTTTTTTTTTGAAATGGAGTCTTGCTCTGTTGCCCAGGCTGGAGTGCAGTGGCGCGATCTCAGCTCACTGCAAGCTCTGCCTCCTCGGTTCATGCCATTCTCCTGCCTCAGCCTCTCGATTAGCTGGGACTACAGGTGCCCGCCACCACGCCCGGCTAATTTTTTGTATTTTTAGTAGAGACGGGGTTTCACTGTGTTAGCCAGGATGGTCTTGATCTCCTGACCTCATGATCCGCCCGCCTCAGCCTCCCAAAGTGCTGGGGTTACAGGCGTGAGCCACCTCGCCCAGCCCTGTCTTTCTTTTTTTTCTCTTCTTCTTTTTTGTTTTTTTTTAGTGTGTGTGTGTGTGAGAAGGAGTCTCCTTTTGTCGCCCAGGCTAGTGTGCAGTGGTGCAATCTTGGCTCACTGCAACCTCTGCCTCCCAGGTTCAAGCGATTCTCCTGCCTCAGCCTCCCGAGTAGCTGGGACTACAGGCGCCTGCCATCACGCTCAGCTAATTTTTGTATTTTTAGTAGAGACAGGGTTTCGCCATGTTGGCCAGGCTGGTCTTGAACTCCTGACCTCAAGTGATCTGCCTGCATCGGCCTCCCAAAGTGCTAGGATTATAGGCGTGAGCCACCGCACCTGGCCTTTCCTTTCTTTCTTTCTTTTTTTTGAGACAGAGTCTTATTCTGTTGCCCAGGCTCCAGTGCAGTGGCGTGATCTTGGCTCACTGCAAGCTCTGCCTCCCGGGTTCACGCCATTCTCCTGCCTCAGCCTCCCGAGTAGCTGGGACTACAGGCGCCCGCCACTGCACCTGGCTAATTTTTTTGTATTTTTAGTAGAGTCAGGGTTTCACCATGTTAGCCAGGATGGTCTCGATCTCCTGACCTTGTGATCCACCGGCCTTGGCCTCCCAAAGTGCTGGGATTACAGGCGTGAGCCACCAGGCCCGGCCTTTTTTTTTTTTTTTTACACAAGGTCTTGCTGTGTCGCTCAGGCTTGAGTACAGTGGCACGATCTCAGCTCACTGCAACCTCTCCCTCCTGGGCTCAAGCAATTCTCCTGCCTCAGCCTCTTCAGTAGCTGGGACTACAGGCACACACCAGCATGCCTGGCTAATTTTTGTATTTTTTGTAGAGATGGTATTTCACCATGTTGCTCAGGCTGATCTCTAACTCCTGGGCTCAAGCAATCCTCTCACCTTGGCCTCTCAAAGTGCTGGGATTACAGGTGTGTGCTACCATGCCTAGCGGGGTTCTCTTTTTTATTTTTATTTATTTTTTTGAGATGGAGTCTCACTCTGTCATCCAGGCTGGAGTGCAATGGCACAGTCTTGGCTCACTGTAACCTCTGCCTCCTGAGTCCAAGCGATTCTCCCACCTCAGCCTCCCGAGTAGCTGGGACTACAGGCGCTTGCCACCACACCTGGCTAATTTTGTATTTTCAGTAGAAATGGGATTGGCCCACTATGTTGGTCAGGCTGGTCTCGAACTCCTGCCTCAGCCTACCAAAGTGCTGGGATTACGGACATGAGCCACCACGCCCGCCCAGCCTATCTCTTTGTGATTCTTAATCTAGTTATGTTTGTCAATTTTGTTGATCCTTTCAAAGAACAAATTCTTGGTTTTATTGATTCTCTCTATTGGTTACCATTCTCTATTTCATTTATCTTTGCTTAATGTTTATTTTTTTCCTTCTGCTAGCTTTAGGTTTAGTTTGTTCTTCTTCTTCTAGTTCCTTAAGGTATAATGTTAGGTTGTTGATTTGACAACTTTCTTCTTTTTAAATGTGTTTTTTGTTGCTGCAGACCCTATCCTTGTTGGACTGAACAAAGGATGACGAACGTGGGAAGAAAGATAAAGGCAAAAGAGTATATTTGGAAGAAGGGGTTGCGGGGGGCGGTCCTTGCTTCTAGTGAACAAAGGCCTTGAGCTTTAGAGCCCTTCGCATTTCATTGGGTAAACAACACAGGGAGGAGGCAGTGGTTGGTCAGCAGCTTGATTTACAGCAGGCTTGCAAGACTGCATTCTTCTGGGAAGAAGTGAGGAGCGCCTCTGCCCGGCCGCCCCGTCTGGGAAGAAGTGAGGAGCGCCTCTGCCCGGCCGCCCCGTCTGGGAAGAAGTGAGGAGCGCCTCTGCCCGGCCGCCCCATCTGGGAAGAAGCGAGGAGCGCCTCTGCCCGGCCGCCCCATCTGGGAAGAAGCGAGGAGCGCCTCTGCCTGGCCTGGCTAATAAGGAATCACCAGGGAGTGATTGCCCTCAGCAAACCTTCTGGCGGTAGGCACAGTCGTTGAGTTTGCCCACATCCTGCATTCATGATAAACAGTTTGCTGTTTGATCATATAGCCTCCAGTGGAATGTTGAGTTGGTCACGATCCCTTTGGTCTTTTCAGCTCCCAACATTTATAAATAAATTTCCTCTTAGTATTGCTTTTGCTGCATCCCATAACTTTTGGTATGTTGTTTTTATTTTGATTTATCTCAGGATATTTTCTAATTTCCCTTGTGATTTCTTCTTTGACTCTTTGGTTGTTTAAAAGTGTGTCATTTGGGAGTCTCTCAGAGTCTATTCTGGTTTGGGGGCTGCCCAATTTTTTTTTTTTTTTTTTGAGAGGGAGTCTCACGCTGTTGCCCAGGTTGCAGTGCAGTGGTGCGATCTCAGCTCACTACAACCTCTGCCTTCCAAGTTCAAGTGATTCTCCTGCCTCAGCCTCCAGAGTAGCTGGGACTACAGGCCCGTGCCAACATGCCAAGCTAATTTTTTTGTATTTTTAATAGAGATGTGGTTTCACCATGTTGGCCAGGCTGGTCTCGAACTCCTGACCTCAAGTGATCTGCCCACCTCGGCCTCCCAAAGTGCTGGGATTACAGGCGTGAGCCACCATGCCTGGCCAGGGACTGCCCATTAAAAAAAAAAAGAAAAAAAGGGGAAAAAAATAGAAAAAAAAAAGTTACAGTGTGTTGTTTAATTTCCACATATGTACTAATTTTCCATTTTCCTTATGCCATTAATTTCTAGTTTTACTTCACTGTGATTAGAAAAGAAATTGTGTGATTTCAAGTCCCATTTCCACCGGGTGCAGTGGCTCACGCCTGTAATCCCAGCACTTTGGGAGGCCGAGGCGGGCAGATCACGAGGTCAGGAGATCGAGACCATCCTGGCTAACATGGTGAAACCCCGTCTCTACTAAAAATACAAAAAATTAACCGGGCATGGTGGCAGGTGCCTGTAGGCCCACCTACTCAGGAGGCTGAGGCAGGAGAATGGCGTGAACCTGGGAGGCAGAGCTTGCAGTGAGCTGAGATCGCGCCACTGCACTCCAGCCTGGGCAACATAGCAAGACTCCGTCTCAAAAACAAACAAACAAACAAAAACAAATCCCATTTCCACTATTTCTGAAGCAAGTTACTTAACTGTTGTACACCTAAGTTTTCATCTGAAATTTGGGATAAATAGTAGTATTCATCTCACACGGTTGTTGTGAGGATTAAATAAGTTAATAAAAGAAAATGTTCTTCACATGGTAATTGTGGTGTAAACATTAACTACCATTATTGCAGTAGTCTCAAACTGATTAGACTATTTACTATTTGTATCAACTTCTTGCATATACCAATAATCCATATGGTGGTGTGTGATTTTATAAAACAAACGAACGAGTGTTCTACAATTCAATTCAATTCTGATACTATTCACTGTTACGGCATACCCCACAAATTAAAGAATCAGTCCCACAAGACTGTCTTCAGTTCAAATGCTAGTCACAGATCCTGGGGAACACTCATACTACTGATCCACTGGTTATAATTTGGGGGTTTCATGATCTCCTGCTTACATTTGATAATTTGCTAGAACTCCAGAACTCAGGAAGCTTAAATTTACCAGTTTATTACAAAGAATACAAATGAACAGGCTGATGAAGTGGTACACACAGTGAGGTCCAGAAGGGTCCCAAGTGCAGAAGCCTCTATCCCCCGTATTGGGATGTGTCCCTGCACATACATGCATTCACCATCCTGGAAGCTCAGTGAATCTTGAATCTCACTGTTGCAGAGTTTTGAGAGCTCAATCACCAGCACCCCCTCTGCTCCCCAGAGGCCAATGGAGCAGAAAGTTCCAACCCTCTAATCACTTGTGCTTTCTGGTGACCAGCCCATTCTGAGGATATCTAGGGAACCCACCCTAAGTCACCTCATCAACTCAAACTCAGGTATGATTGCAAGTGGTTTGTTGAAACTAACTAAAAAGATTTCTACCACTCAGGAAATTCCAAGGGTTTTAGGTGTTCTGTGCCAGGAATAAGGAATCAGAGACAAAGACCAATTTTTTTACAGTACAGTTGGAAAAAAGTGAGGGAAGTAACAGAAAATGAATTAACTGCTACTCTTTTCAAATTATTTCTTTTTTTATTAATTTTTTTTGCACATGAAACAATAAACATTTTCTAAAAATACATACAAACAAAAAGATGCATATCAAACATATTAGGAAGGTTGCACATGGGAAGATGGGGAATAGAAATGGGGAGTGGGAATTAAAGAAAATAAATGAGAGGGACTTTGTATGGATCAATGATAATAACTCAGTCCTCTATTTGACAAAGAAGAAGGAGAAGGAAGAGGAAGAAAAAGAAAGTGGGATAAAGGATCAGAAAGGGAGGAAAATAGAAAAAATTAGAGTATGACTCCAGGGTAGACCTGTTTGGTTGTAGACCTGTTTGGTTGTCGCTGGGTTGGTTGGTTGGTCTGTCTGTTGTATTTTTCATATGTTTCGCCACGTTGGCCAGGCTGGTCTCGAACTCCTAGCCTCAAGTGATCCACTCACTTCGGCCTCCCAGAGTGCTGGGACTACAGGCGTGAGCCACCACGTCCAGCCCCCACATTGCTTCTGGCCTCCGTGGTAGACCTCCCAGACGGGGCGGCCGGGCAGAGGCGCTCCCCACATCCCAGACGGGGAGGCCGGGCAGAGGCGCTCCTCACTTCCCAGACGGGGCGGCCTGGCATAGGAGCTCCTCACTTCCCAGACGGGGCGGCCGGGCAGAGGCGCTCCTCACTTCTTCCCAGACGGGGCGGCCGGACAGAGGCGCTCCTCACTTCCCAGATGATGGGCGGCCGGGTAGAGGCGCTCCTCACATCCGAGACGATGGGTGGTCGGGCAGAGGCGCTCCTCACTTCTTCCCAGACGGGGCGGCCGGGCAGAGGCGCTCCTCACTTCTTCCCAGACGGGGCGGCCGGGCAGAGGCGCTCCTCACTTCCCAGACGATGGGCGGCCAGGCAGAGGCGCTCCCCACCTCCCAGACGGGGCAGAAGCGCTCCCCACCTCCCAGACGGGGCAGCGGCCGGGCAGAGGCGCTCCTCACTTCCCAGACGATGGGTGGCCGGGCAGAGGCGCTCCTCACTTCTTCCCAGACGGGGCGGCCGGGAAGAGGCGCTCCTCACTTCCCAGACGGGGTGGCGGCCGGGCAGAGGTGCTCCTCACATCCCAGACGATGGGCGGCCGGGCAGAGACGCTCCTCACTTCCTAGACGGGGTGGCGGCTGGGCAGAGAAGCTCCTCACCTCCCAGACGGGGCGGCTGGGCAGAGGCGCTCCTCACATCCCAGACGATGGGCAGCCAGGCAGAGACGCTCCCCACCTCCCAGACGGGGCGGCGGCCAGGCAGAGGCTGCAATCCCAGCACCCTGGGAGGCCAAGGCAGGCGGCTGGGAGGCGGAGGCTGCAGCGAGCCAAGACCACGCCATCGCACTCCAGCCCGGGCAACACCAAGCACCGAGTGAGCGAGACTCCGTCTGCAGTCCCAGCACCTCGGGAGGCCGAGGCGGGCAGAGCACTCGGGGTCAGGAGCTGGAGAGCAGCCTGGCCAACATGGCGAAACCGCGCCTCCAGCCAAAGGAGAAAAAGCAGGCAGCGGTAGTGGCGCGCGCCGGCAATCCCAGGCAGCCCGCAGGCCGGGGCAGGAGAATCACGGGAGCCGGAGGCAGAGAGTCTGCAGCAAGCTGACTAGATTGCAGCCTGGGCCACGGAAGGAAGAAAAGAAAAGAAAAGAAAAGAAAAAAGGAAGGGAAGGGAAGGGAGGGGAGGGGAGGGGAGGGGAGGGGAGGGGAGGGGAGGGGAGGGAGGGGAGGGGGGGAGGGGAGGGGAGGGGAGGGGAGGGAGGGGAGGGGAGGGGGGGAGGGGAGGGGAGGGGAGGGGAAGGGAAGGGAAGGGAAGGGAAGGGAAGGAAGGGAAGGGAAGGGAAGGGAAGGGAAGGGAAGGAAAACTGCTACTGTTTTAAATGCATTAGTCTCATCTTTTCAACTAGAACTCAAATTCTCAGGAAGCAAAGGCCATGACTTCAATTCCAGTGACTATTATAGCATCAAACACTGTGCCAGGTAAGTACTCAATCAACTGCCACGCTATCATAACAGTATTACCTTGCATTCGTAGACATTACATTTTTACAAAGTTATCTCAAGTGTATTGAATCTCACACACTTGTGATAATTTCCACTTTATACAGGGTCAAACTGAGGTCGTGAGATGTTATTTACTCAAAAAAAAAAACAGTTCATAAGAAGCAGAGATGCAATACAAATCCAGTTCTTCTGATGTGAATTCCAGCCTTTGTCCACTTTACCACAAAAGATGTCTAATTGCAAGACAGGTGACTGTCTTGGTCATAGATTACTTAATTTCTCTGGGTCTTAATTTTTTCATCTGAAAAACAGAATCCTTAATGTATTTTCAGTTCCAAAATCTTAAGACTGTATCAGCTCTATATCTCTTCTAGTTTTAAAGTATCACTATCTGTTATGCACAACTGTTGGCTTTTCCTTTGTACCAGAATGTCAGAAGTAACTATATCTTTGTTTTACAAAAGTTCCTGAAGAGCCTAGTTTAAGACAAACAGAAAATATAAAGTTGGTTATAAGGCAAATCCCACTGGTTTCCATTTTAAAAGACCCACAAAACCAAACAACTCTATGTTTCCAAGGAAAAATATATAATATACTCACTCAACAGATCACTTTTTGTGAAAAATAAGTAGGAATGATTTTGGAGCCCATAGCATCACAGTCGTAAAAGGAATACTCCAAAAGCAGGGGGATCTATTTGTAAGATGTTCTTGTTTCAGGAACATTTTAACCAGGCATCTACCTTTTTCTAAACTATAAACATTTCTTTCATGCCTAGTGAGAAATTATTTGAATTTGAACAACATTCTCCTCCTCTTCTATTTTAGGATCTAAAGAGCATATGGACCAGGTGTGGTGGCTCATGCCTGTAATCTTCACTTTAGAAGGCCAAAGCAGGAAGATTGCTTGAGGCCAGCAGTTCAAGATCAGTGTTGGCAACATAGCGAGACCCCACCTTTATTTTAAAAAAAAGAGCATATGGGCCAGGCGCGGTGGCTCATGCCTGTAATCTCAGCACTTTGAGAGGCTGAGGCAGGTGGATCACCTGAGGTCAGCAGTTCAAGACCAGCCTGATCAATATGATGAAACCCGGTCTCTACTAAAAATACAAAAATTAGCCGGGCATGGTGGTGGGCGCCTGTAATCCCAGCTACTTGGGAGGCTGAGATAGGAGAACCGCTTGGACCCGGGAGACAGAGGTTGCAGTGAGCCGAGATCACGCCATTTTACTCCAGCCTGGGCAACAAGAGCGAAACTCCATCTCAAAAAACAAAGAAGCAAAAGAGCATATGGCCAGGGCGCAGTGGCTCACACCTGTAATCCCAGCACTTTGGGAGGCCGAGGTGGACAGATCACAAGGTCAGGAGATCAAGATCATCCTGGCCAACATAGTGAAACTCCGTCTCTAGTAAAATACAAAAAATTAGCCAGGTGTGGTGGCGTGTGCCTGTAGTCCCAGCTACTCGGGAGGCTGAGGCAGGGGTATCGCTTGAACCCAGGTGGCGGAGGTTGCAGTGAGCTGAGACCACGCCACTGCACTCCAGCCTGGGTGGCAGAGCGAGACTCTGTCTCAAAAAATAAATAAATAAATAAATAAACAAACAAACAAAAATTAGCCAGGTGTGGTGGCATGTGCCTGTAGTCCCAGCTACTCGGGAGGCTGAGACAGGAGAATCACTTGAAACCAGGAGGCAGAGGTTGCAGTGAACCAAGATTGCACCACTGCACTCCAGCCTGGCAACAGAGGGAGATTCTGTCTCAAAAAAAAAAAAAAAAAAAAAAAAAGCATATGACAAGGCTGCAATTACCCTCTCCACCTCTGCCCCAGGAGAGTGTTGTTATTGAATAATAAATCAAAGAATAACAAGAGTCAGGCATTGGAGGAAAGTTAACTGATAGGCAAATTCTAGGGTGTTTTTCAACATTGAGATCCTACAATTTCAGCTCTGCCCTGAAATTCATGGCTTCATTATGTGAGATGTCTATACCTCACTTCATAAAGTCTCAAAATTCAAAATACTGTTAATTTGAAAGGAAGCAAATTAATCCTCACATTTGATAAAATATATTCCCTTCCCTTTTATTTTTATTTTCATTTATTTGTTTATTTTTTGAGATGGAGTCTCTGTTGCCCAGGCTGGAGTACAGTGGTGCGATCTCTTTTCACTGCAACCTCTGCCTTCTGGGTTCAAGCGATTCTCCTGTCTCAGCCTCCCAAGTAGCTGGGACTACAGGCGCCCACCACCGCGCCTGGCTAATTTTTTAGTAGAGACGGGGTTTCACTGTGTTAGCCAGGATGGTCTTGAACTCCCAACCTCAGGTGATCCGCCCGCCTTGGCCTCCCAAAGTGCTGGGATTACAGGCACAAGCCACCGCGCCTGGCTTTTTTTTTTTTTTTTTTTTTTTTTGAGACGTAGTCTCACTCTGTTACCCAGGCTGGAGTGCAGTGGTGCAATCTCAGCTCACTACAACCTCCGCCTCCCAGGTTCAAGGGATTCTCCTGCCTCAGCCTCCTGAGTAGCTAGGATTACAGGCATGCACCACCATGCCTGGCTAAATTTTGTATTTAATAAAGATGGAGTTTTACCCCATTGGCCAGGTTGGTCTTGAACTCCTGACCTCAAGTGATCCGCCTGCCTTGGCCTCCCGAAGTTCTGGGATTACAGGCATGAGCCACTGCACCCGGCCTATTTTTTTGTTTGTTTGTTTGTTTTTAGAGGCAGGGTCTCACTTTGTGGTCCAGGCTGGAGTGCAGCGGCACAATCACAGCTCACTGCAGCCTCTACCTCCCCGGCTCAAGTGATCCTCCCACCTCAGCCTCCTGAGTCACTGGGACCACTGGCATGCGCCACCACACTTGGCTAATTTTTTTATTTTTATTTTTTTGTAGAGATGGGGTCTCACTATGTTGCCCAGGCTGGTCTCGAACTGCTGGGTTCCAGCAATCCTCCCGCCTTAGTCTCACAAAGTGCTGGGATTACAGGCGAGAGCCACCGCACCCAACATTTCTTTCTTTTCTTTCTTTTTTTCTTTTTTTTTTGAGATGGAGTCTCTCTCTGTTGCCCAGGCTGCAGTGCAGTGGCACTATCTCGGCTCACTGCAACCTCTGGCTCCCAGGTTCAAGCGATTCCCCTGCCTCAGCCTCCTGAGTAGCTGGGATTACAGTCATGTGCCACCTCGCCTGGCTAATTTTTAGTAGAGATGGGGTTTCACCATGTTGGCCAGGCTGGTCTTGAATTCCTGCCCTCAGGTGATCTGCCTGCCTTGGCCTCCCAAAGTGTTGGGATTACAGGCGTGAGCCACTGCACCCGGCCTTCTCTTTTTTTTTGAGACGGAGTTTCGCTCTTGTTGCCCAGGCTGGAGTGCAGTGGCGTGATCTTGGCTCAAGGCAACCTCCCCTTCCGGGGTTCAAGTCATTCTCCTGCCTCAGCTTCCCGAGTAGCTGGGATTACAGACATATGCCACCACACCTGGCTAATTTTGTATTTTTTTTTTTTTTTTAGTAGAGGTGGAGTTTCTCCATGTTGGTCTGGCTGGTCTCAAACTCCCGATCTCAGGTGATCTGCCCGCCTCGGCCTCCCAAAGTGCTGGGATTACACGAGTAAGCCACCGCACCTGGCCCTCTTTCTTAAAACACGTGTAGTTGCAAAGTTTAATGTAATTGCACAAAATAAATACTTTGGAACCCAAGGCCCAATCTGAAGCATTATAAGCCTCAAACATTTACTGTCACAAACTGTTTATCTACATATTTGCACAATATCATTGATCTTTGGTAATTACTCTTTGCAGCAACTAGAATCATTTTGTAATTTTCTTGTAGATTGCTATACTTGGTCAAATATTTATTGAGGGCCTATTATATCTCAGGCCCTATGATAACCACTTAGTTACCAAAAAGGACCATTAACTGCATTTTGGCTCACTTTAAACTTCAGTAATAAAATAAAACTTACTTAGTTTCTCAAGCAATACAAACCTTGTTAATTCATTTTCTCTACTTCAAGTTGCAGAGACTTCAAGTACAAGAAACAACATACTTTCCAATGGAGCTAATAATGCAGTTCTGTGTGGCCGGGCCCAGTGGCTCATGCCTGTAATCCCAGCATTTTGGGAGGCTAAGGCGGCGGATCGCCTAAGGTCAGGAGTTCAAGACCAGCCTGGCTAACATGGTGAAACCCCGTCTCTGCTAAAAATACAAAAATTAGCCAGGTGTAGTGGTGCACACCTGTAATCCCAGCTACTCTGGAGGCTGAAGCACGAGAATCGTTTGAACCCAGGAGGCAGAGGTTGCAGTGAGCTGAGATGGCACCACTGCACTCCAGCCTGGGTGACAGAGCGAGACTCCATAACACACACACACACACACACACACACACACACACACACACACACAGCCATTCTGTTGCAGTGACATAAAACCTCAACAGTATGGCTTTCTTATAACTAGGAATAAGAAACAGGAAGATTTCAACAAAAAATAAACTTACAAATACTGAAACGAATTTGACTGTCTGTGTTCTTTCAGAAGGCAGAATAAGCACCAAAAGAAGTTATAGGAATGTAGATGGTAGATGTCAGCTCAAAACGAAACAAACCCCTGATCCGAACAACCTAACAGCACTGGTTTGAATACTGAAACAGCTGTCAGGACCACTTGCCTGGAATGTCCTAGAGGCAACTGGAGCACTGGAGGGAAGGTTAATTACTTGATACTCTAATATGCCTTTCAACACGGATTCCACAAACACGACAAAGCTGATTTTTCTCCTTTTTTTTTTTTGTTTCCTGAGACAGGATTAGCCTTTCACCCAGGCTAGAGTGCAGTGGTGTGATCTCGCCTCACTGCACTCTCGACCTCTTGGGCAATCCTTCTGCCTCAGCCTCCCGAGAAGCTCGTACCACAGGCGCAAGCCACCATGCCGGGCTTTTTTTTTTTTTTTTTTTTTTTTGGTAGAGACAGGGTCTCGCCATGTTGCCAGGCTGGTCTCGAACTCCTGAGCTAAAATGATCCTCCCGCCTTGGCCTCCCAAAGTGCTGGGATTACAGGCATGAGCCACAGCGCCTGGCCGACAAAGTTGATCTTACTGCATTTCAGAAGCCAGGTAGTCAAGGTCAGGCTTTCCTGTCCCTGCTTTCTCCCTCTCCTTTGTGAGCCAGCCCTTAAAGGGTGACAAGAGCCAAAGACGGGTTTTCCTCCTAGGGTCTCCCAGCGACCCGCTGCCCATATACATTTGGATGACTCTCCTGCAGAAGGCCAAGGCCCTCCATTATGAAAACGAAGCGTTCGGCCAGGGGCGGTGGCTCATGCGCGTAATCCCAGAACTTTGGGAGACCGAGGCTGGCGGATCACCTGAGGTCAGGAGTTCGAGACCAGCCTGGCCAACATGGTGAAACTTCGTCTCTACTAAAAGTACAAAAATTAGCCGGGCGTGGTGGCGGGCGCCTGTAATCCCAGATACTCGGGAGGCCGAGGCAGGGGAATCGCTTGAACCCGGGAGACGGAGGTTGCAGTAAGCCGAAATAGGGCCATTGCACTCCATCCTGGGCGACAGAGTGAGACCCTGTCTCAAAAAGAAAAAAAAAAAAAAAAGAAAACGAAGCGTTCTATCGAATGTTCTCCCATGGCAAGAAGGAACAGAGAAGCAGGAGACAGAGATACTTTGAAAGGAGGTGCGCTCTCAGGAGGGGAAAGCGGGAAGAGCGATTCCAAGTTTAGGAGATCCTGCACGGCGCTGGAGCGTGGAAGGGCAAGGAGGAGCCAAGGGAGGCGGTGTGCAGGGCTGAGAACTGAGGGAGAGAACTGGCGTCCCGGATCTGCGGGTCCCTGGGCGGGCTGTACTAGGGCAGTGGGGAGAGGGCCGGGGGGGACAGCGAGGCTGGGGCGCCGGACACCACGCATGCGCGGGGCTGGGAGCTTAGTGGGGCGCGCGGCTGCAGTGGTCTGGGCAGACCGCCCGGGCCTCGCCCGGCGTGGGTTGCGGCCGCCACCGCCCCAGCGCGGCGGCCGGGCTCACGCTAGTCCCCTCCCAGCCGCCCGGAACCCGGCAGCCCGGCCAGACCCGCCGAGGCCGCGACGCCGGCGTCGACAGCGGCTGCGACGGCCCTGGGAGCGCGTGAGGCTCCGGGGTCGCGGCGGCGATTGGCCGGCCGCGGCGCCCGCTCCCAGAATGCAGCGCATGGCGCGTCATTGAAGAGAGACCATGATGGCGGCGGCGCTGGGGCCCCCAGAAGTGATCGCTCAGCTGGAGAACGCGGCTAAAGTTCTGATGGTGAGGACGCCGCGCCCCTCAGACCCCGGAATTCGCGGGCCCCCTGTCGGCCCTGCCACTCCAGGCCTTGCTGCTCGCTGGGCTGGCGACTGGCAAGGGCCTCTAGGGAGCCTGAAGTGGAGGAGGAGGTGGCGGTGGCGTGGCGCAGGATTCTTCATCCTACTTTCCTCCTGCCGTCGTCCCCTCCTTCCAGGAGCTGTCCCCTTCCCCTGGCTGCTCAGCACCCCAGTCGGGCTTGGGAATATAGTGGTGTAGCAAAGAGGATTTCTTCACCTCACACCCTGCCCCACAGACTGGGTCGCAGAGCGAGGCGCCGGGAAGGAGGTTGGGGTTATCCCTGCAGGGCTTCGGTAGGGGAAATTTGTAGGGCTGTGTGAGCGCTCTTGGGGAGTTGGTGTCGGGAGGGATTGGATGGCACAGCCCGGGTGCTGTTAGCAATCCTTGTTTCCTGTGCATTCGGATCCTCTAGCGCTTCCCTGACATGCAGCCACCTCTGGAGTAATTGCAGCCGGCAGCACGTGGAAGGGCCGGGCCGGCTGGAGGGAGGGAGGGGAATCGTTGAGACCAAGGTCATTGGGGCAAAACTTGGTCTAGTGCTAAGCTCCTTAAAGCTCCCGCGATTTGGAGAACTGAGTCTATGCTACTGTTTGATTTCATGCTTACACTACAATAAACAGTTTGATGAGGTTGTTTACTAAGGGAATTTGAGAAGGCCGAGTCAAAGGATAAAAGTATTACATGCAAGGAGGAGAAGTAAGGATAAACTACGTTCAGTTACTCAGTAAACAGTGTTTGTATTTGCTGGCTCAGCTTTGTTTTTGTAAATTATGACTTCGGCGTTTGTAGATGTTTTGGGAAGTTAGAGGTTCATTTGATAGCTGGATTGATTCAGACTTTCTAAGAATTGGATGCAGCCAGCTTTGTTAACCTTTTTGGACTTTTTTCCTTTTGGTTTGGTGTTAGGGTGTTTGAGCATCACATTTAAGAATATTCGAACTAATTCTAGCGTAGTTTGTTGTTCTAATATTTTACAACAGATATTTTTGTTTCTTTAGAAATCGAGAAGTCTAATAAAAGCAGGATTTACTTGCTTCATTATGAATATTAACTTAATCTACGTTTTGTCACAAAACAGACTATTGAAGGTTTTCACACTTTTGCAAATTAAGCAGAAGTAACTAGCTAGTATTCCCCTTAATACAAGATTCTTAAAAATCGCTGACATAGAGCGTTTTGTAAAATTCCTGAAATTTTCCTAGGAGCTAGGGGCTCTGTTTTCATTAGATTCTGGAAGGAGTGTGCCACCCAAAACACGGCTGTAGTTCTTACATTGATCAGGTAAAATCAGCATCCGTCGTCATTGGCTTAATATAAACTAGTATTTGTGTTTTCCAATATCTTCCCTCTTCCCTGGCAAAGCTACTTTTATCACCTATAAAGGAGTAGGTGAGAAGAATAGTAGTAAGTACTGTTTATTGAGTGCTAGATATTGGGCTTGATGCTTTACATACTTCACATATTTTATTAATCTTTGCAACAGCTTTGCTTTACATGGTTGAGAAAGTGTAAGTGGCCTGGGTTACACGATTACTAACTGGCTGAATTAGGTCTTGAACTCAGTTCTGTCTGGCTCTAAAGCTGTGTGTCTTTCCACTCTACCCCATCTGTCATATGTTGTATAAATAATTTGTCTAAATGCTTTTTATCTTTTCAGAGGAGAGGATTATTGAAAAAAGTGTTATGTTATTAAAAACAGGAAATTACAGCCGGGCGCGGTGGCTCATTCCTGTAATCCCAGAACTTTGGGAGGCCGAGGTGGGTGGATCATTTGAGATCAGGAGCCCAAGACCAGTCTGGCCAACACGGTGAAGCCCCATCTGCCCCATCTCTACTAAAAATACAAAAATTAGCCGGGCGTGATGGCTGGCACCTTTAATCTCAGCTACTCTGGAGGTGAAGACAGGAGAATCGCTTGAACGGGGAGGCAGAGGTTGCAGTGAGCCGAGATCGTGCTGCTGCACTCCAGTCTGGGCGACAGAGTGAGACTTCATCTCAAAAAAAAAAAAAAAAAGGAAATGACTTTTTGGAAATTTCCACTTGAGTGTTCAGAAATTTGTACCAAAGATGTGTAGAGTAGTTATTGTATTATTTCTTAATATGAAAGCTATATTCCAAATTATTAATAGCTACCATTTTTTGAGTACATACTATGTTCGAGGCACTGTGCCAAGCCCTTTACATATCCAGTAACTCTGTGAGGTAGGTATTATTGCTTTCATCTTCTTTTTTTTTTTTTTTTTGAGACCAAGTCTCACTCTATCGTCCAGGCTGGAGTGCAGTGGCACGATCTTGGCTCACTGCGACCTCTGTCTCCCGGGTTCAAGCGATTCTCCTGCCTCAGCCTCCCGAGTAGCTAGGACTGCAGGTATGTACCACCACACCCAGCTAATTTTGTATTTTTAATAGAGACAGGGTTTCACCATGTTGGCCAGGCTGATCTTGAACTCCTGACCTTGTGATCCACCTGCCTCGGCCTCCCAAAGTGCTGGGATTACAGGTGTGAGCCACCGCACCTGGCCTGTTACTTTTGTTTTCATTTTACAGTAAGGAAACTCCAACATGTAGATGCTAAGTAATCTACCCAAATTTACATAGCAAGGGGTAGAGACTCTAACTCTGGTTTGTCTGTTACCAGTCTGTGGTTCTTAAGCTGTAGGATATTGGGACCAGAAAGGAGGTAAATTAATTCATCTTTGGCTAATTAAAGTTGTTAACGCTCCTTCAATTATTAAGCATTAAGCTACATATTTTAAACAGAGTGATCTTAGCATTTATTCATCTGTGGGTCTGAATATATCTTATGGAAAATTGCTGTATTTTAACTGTTAATATGCTTTGAGATTCAAAATGCAAACAGTGATGTATTTCATAATTATTTTTGCTTAATTTTTCATTAGGTAACTCATATAGTCGTTTTATGGAAATCAGCATAGAATTTTTGAACATAGAAGAATCTTAGATCTTTAAGTATAGAGGTCTTAGGGAGTCTAGGATGAATATCAGAAGGAAATTGTAACAAATTTTTTGGTGTAAACGTACATTTTTAGTAATAGGGTCTAGAGCTTTTATCACCGTCTCTGAGAGACTAGAAACTGAAAAATAAGAACCAAGTCTAAGCATTCTCCCTTCCATGCTACAGATGGGGAAACTGAGGTTCAAAGAGGTAGAAGTGACTTGCCCAAGGTAGGTCACAGAGCAAATTCATGATATAACTGATCCAGGCTGAGATCACCAGACTCCCCTTTCAGAACTTTTAGTCTTTTTTTTTTTTTTTTAACTTTTTTTACTCAACCATGTTGGTTCTCAGTTAACATATACTATAAATGTTACATTTTATTACTTGATGGAAAATGTCTAAATAGGGTGCATCTATATTCAATCAATTTAGGTTGTTGGATAAGCTGCCAGATAAAGTAGTACAGTCATCCCTCGGTATCCATGAGAGGTTAGTTCCAGAAGCCGCCTCCACCCATGGACATCAACCGTGCATTGATATTTAAGTCCCCCCAATCCCCTCCCTTTCTTTTGAGACAGGGTCTCTGTTGCCCAGGCTGGAGTATAGTGGCATGATCACGGCTCACTGCAGCCTTGAATGGGTAATTTTTTAAAAACATTTTTTTCTAGAGAGGATCTCACTATGTTGCCCAGGCTAGTTTTGAGCTCAGGTGATACTCTTGCCTTGGCCTCCTAAAGTGCTGGAATTATAGGCATAAGCTACTGTGCCCGGCTGAGTTTCTTATATGATACGGTATGGTAATTGTGTATGACCTATGCACGTCCTCCTGTATACTAAAATGTAGGAGGTGTTTTGATTTTAGAGACAACATTATTGAAAAGTTTAGTGTTCTTATAGTATTGATGCCACATTCATTTGAAGTCCAAAGAGCACTTTATGTATTGTCTTGAATTTGCTTGGTTTTGTAGCCCTGTCTTCATTAGGTTGTTTTGGATTGTCCTTAGTGATTGTGTGTAGCGATAATATAAGATAGTGCAGAGCACACATATTAACTGATACATTATAGAAAAGTAATTTTCATAGGTTTTTTTTTTCCTTTTTCTTTTGAGGCAGTCTTACTCTGTTGCCCAGGCTGGAGTGCAATGGTGCAGTCTCAGCTCACTGTAACCTCTGCCTCCCAGGTTCAAGTGATTCTCCTGCCTCAGCCTCCCAAGTAGTTGAGATTGCGGGTGCCTGACACCATGCCTGGGTAATTTTTGTATTTTTAGTAGAGATGAGGTTTCAACACGTTGGCCAGGCTGGTCTTGAACTCCTGACCTCAGGTTATCCTCCCACCTTGGTCTCCCAAAGTGCTGGGATTAACAGGTGTGAGCCACTGCACCCGGCCCATACATTTGCTTTTAAACCAGGATGGATTTAGTGAGTGTAAATCCAACTTTAGTAAACGAGATTCATGACTGGTTTTCATAGATTTTATTATAGTGGAATCTGGTTAATATCTTCTAAAATACTTGCACATCTGTAGTCCTATAGAAAAATTTTTGTCTTCATTCTCATATCAGTCCTGTGAAGTAAATAGGATGAGATATTCCTAAACCTTATAAATGAGAAAACCTGGCCAGGCATGGTGGCTCACACCTATAATCCTAGCACTTTGGGAGGCCAAAGTGGGTGGATCACCTGAGGTCAGGAGTTCGAGACCAGCCTGGCCAACATGGCGAAACCATGACTCTACTAAAAACACAAAAATTAGCTGGGTGGGGTGGTGCATACCTATGGCGTAATCCCAGCAACTTGGGAGGCTGAGGCAGGAGAATCACTTGACCCCAGGAGGCAGAGGTTGCAGTGAGCTGAGATTGTGCCATTGCACTCCAGCCTGGGCTATAGAGCGGGACTCTGTCTCAAAAAAAAATAGAATAAATAAATAAATAAAGAAAGAAGAAAACCTGATATTCAGAGATGACAAATGATATGCCTGTTGTCATATAGCTAGTTTGGATCTGGAATCCAATTTCTGGCCATTGATTTGTTTTAGAACATTTCTTCAGTGTATAGAAACACAGCATGTTAGACACTATGCTGTGTATGCTGAGGAGACAGAAGAAGCACCTTCTTTTCAAGGAGTGGAGAAAGGCAAAAATATTGGCAAATGTTGGTTGGTAATGTTATAATAGAAGTAGGTACAAACATCTATCTCAGGCTGAGATGGGGACTGAGAAAGGGCTTCTTGGAATAGGTAACCCTTAAGCTGAATCATGAAAAATAAATTGGAGTTTTCTAGTTTGATAAGCAATATCCCAGGTAGAGATATATATTTTGGGGAATATAGTTTGAGAGAATATAGCTTGGGGAAATACAGTGAGTTTGAGGAATATTTGAGCATTTATATAGTAGATATTTCCTGAGACCTTCAATGTATAAGGTACACTGCCTTTATTTTTTTGTAACCACAGTACACGTCATAAAAATGAAAATTTTAATTAATTGAATCTACTTTTCTTATTTGAAAGATGCATTATAGTAAGTATGCATTTTTGTTTATTTCAGCCCTGTCTTGTAGTACCTGCGGTGGCACTAGATATTAGAAAACTGATACTAACAGAATTCTTTTTCTCAAAAAAGCTAATTAATAGGAAATTTATATTTCAAATTCAGTTCAATTAAATGTGTATTTGCAGTTGGACTTGTGTCAGACTAATTGGAACGTAGCCAGTGATCCAGAGAAGAAATGCGAAAAGACATTTGAAATCATCCATAGATGCCTGAAAGGCAGTTGTTAAAATTTAACAGCATTTTATGATTAAAACAATTGGATAAACTAGGAATTGAAGGGAATTCTCAATATGATAACAAATAGTTATCTGAAACCATGTATTAAATGATGATATCCTCAGAAGTAAAACAGGAATCCTAATATAACTGTTATTTAACACCTTCTGGAGGGTCTAACTGATAGAGTAGTATAAAAAATGGGAATAAGTGCAGATATTGGAAAGAAAGGTCAAAAAATGATTATTTGCAGGTGATACGACATTTCGGAAAAAAAGTTTAAGCAAAATAACTAAAAGACTGTTGGAACCACTAGTTCTTTGGAAAGATGACCAGATATAAGAAAAATAAATGGGTTGCAAGATTTCCTTTATATCAACAGTGATCAGCTTAAAATTGGAAAAAAGATCCCATTCTATTAGAAATAAAAACTTTGGAAATAAATTATAGGGCACTGATAAGAAACATGCACCATGTTTATGAAGAACATGATACAGCTTATTTGCAGAATATAAAAGAGCTGAATTAAATGAAGGCTATGCTCCTTGGTCTGAAAGGTCAATCCGGTTAAGGTGGCAATTTCTCCCTCATTCATCTCTAAATTGAATATAATGTCAATCAAAATCTCTCTTTCCTCCTCACCCTTTTCTGAGGTGGGAGAAAAATTAATTGATTAGAAAATATATCTGGAAGTCTGTGAAGGGTTTGGGGACTTGATGTAGCAACTATTACAATGTATTCAGAAGCTACAGTAATTGAAACATAGCGTTGGCATAGGAAAAGAATAGAAAGTTAGAATAGTCTAGAAACAGAACTAAGAATAAAATGGTATTTCACATTGTAAAGGTATAGGGAAGTATGCTACAAGTTTTCGATACAAGAGCCTTAAATATACAGCTGACCCCCAGCTATTTCACTTCTGGCCATCTATTCAGTTTATGGAAATACTTGCTTATACACAAAAAAAGTTTACTGTAGTGTACTTTGCTGTAGTGAAGATTGAAACAGTGTAAATGTCCGGTTATACCAAATGGATTTAATGTACTGGTATTATGTATAATGGAATTTTATGGAACTCTTAAAAAATATGGTATATCTAAAATGTGATAATTTTTTTAAAATGGGAAGATCTGAATGAACATGGAAAGATACTCAAAATAAGATGAAAAATTGCAGAATAGAATATATGATCCCATTTCTGTTTTCTAGAAAAAGTTCTGTACATATTTGTATATGCATAGAAACGGAAATGGAAGGCCTATACTAAACTTCTTTTTTTTTTTTTTGAGACAGAGTCTTGCTCTGTCGCCCAGGCTGGAGTGCAATGGTGCGATCTCGGCTCACTGCAACCTCTGCCTCTCAGGTTCAAGTGATTCTCCTTCCTCAGCCTCCCGAGTAGCTAGGATTACAGGCATGCACCACCACACCCAGCTAATTTTTGTGTTTGTAGTGGAGACAGGGTTTCACCATGTTGGCCAGGCTGGTTTCGAACTCCTGACCACAGGTGATCTGCCAGCTTCGGCCTCTCAAAGTGCTGGGATTACAGGTGTGAGCCACTGTGCCTGGCCTATACTAAACTTCTAAGAATGGCTACATAGGGAATGAGATTGCACATGGAAGGAGTGCTTAATATAGTTTTAATATAGCTTGAATTTTTTACAATATAAAAATTTAGACCATAAATTAATACTCCATTTTAGTAAATTTGAGTGTTGCATGCGTTTCTATTTTCTTTTCCTTGAGATGGAGTCTCACTCTGTTGCCTAGGCTGGAGTGCAGTGGCGCAATCTCGGCTGCCTGCTACCCCTGCCTCCCGGGTTTAAGCAATTATCCTGCTTCAGCCTCTAGAGTAGCTGGTACTACAGGTGCACCCCACCATGCCTGGCTAATTTTTGTATTTTTAGTAGAGCCAATATTTTACCATGTTGACCAGGCTGTTCTCAAACTCCTGACCTCAGGTGATCTGCTCGCCTCAGCCTCCCAGAGTGCTGAGATTACAGGCGTGAGATACCACACCCAGCCTGAATGTTGCATGTGTTTAAAAAAAATCTACCTTTCTTTTTTTTTTTTTTTTTTTTGAGATGAAGTTTCACTCTTGTTGCCCAGGCTGGAGTGCAATGGCGCCGTCTCGGCTCACTGCTGCCTACACCTCCTGGGTTCAAGTGATTCTCCTGCCTTAGCCTCCCAGATTGCTGAGATTACAGGCGTGAGATACCACACCCAGCCTGAATGTTGCATGTGTTTAAAAAAAATCTACCTTTCTTTTTTTTTTTTTTTTTTTTTTGAGATGAAGTTTCTTGTTGCCCAGGCTGGAGTGCAATGGCGCCGTCTCGGCTCACTGCTGCCTACACCTCCTGGGTTCAAGTGATTCTCCTGCCTTAGCCTCCCCAGTAGCTGGGATTTACAGGCACCTGCCATGATGCCTGGCTAATTTTTTGTATTTTTAGTAGAGACGGGGTTTTACCATGTTGGCCAGGCTGGTCTCGAACTCCTGACCCTCAGGTGATCCACCTGCCTTGGCCTCCCAAAGTGCTGGGATTATAGGCGTGAGCCACCACACCTGGACAAAAAAAATCTATTTTTAAAATCTACTTCCTTGAATGTCCTGCAATTATTTTTATGTTGAAGAATGTTCAAAGCTGTATCATGGTTCAGACTAAGACTAGGTTTGTGGTTTTGCATTTATAGACTTATAAATACAAATGCAGGGCATTCCATTTCCACAGATTTGTTTAGTCACTGCTAAGTATAACATAACCTTGTTAATAAATAAAAGGAAAAATGTCTTTTGAGTGAGAAAGAGCTAATAGAAAACTAATAAACTTTATTCTGGAAAAGAGATAGGGATTCACTCTTTCGCTGTTTGTAATTATGGGAAAAATTAGGTCCATTGTAATTTGACAATATTTTAGAGTAGGGTTTTTCAGAGTTTAGAACATGCATAACCAATCTTAGGGTGATTATTAAAACTGCAGATTTCTGGCTGGACACAGTGGCTTACACCTGTAATCCCAGCACTTTGGGAGGCTGAGGCGGGCAGATCACCTGAGGTCGGGAGTTCGAGACCAGCCTGACCAACATGGAGAAACCCTGTCTCTACTAAAAATACAAAATTAGCCGGTGTGGTGGCACATACCTGTATTCCCAGCTACTCAGGAGGCTGAGGCAGGAGAATCGCTTGAACACGGGAGGCGGGGAATGCAGTGAGCTGAGATCGTGCCATTGCACTCCAGCCTGGGCAACAAGAGCGAACTCTGTCTCAAAAACAAAACAAAACAAAAAACTGCAGTTTCGGCCGGGCGCGGTGGCTCACACTTGTAATCCCAGCACTTTGGGAGGCCGAGGCGGGCGGATCACGAGGTCAGGAGATCAAGACCACGGTGAAACCTCGTCTCTACTAAAAATACAAAAAAATTAGCCGGATGTGGTGGCAGGTGCCTGTAGTCCCAGCTACTCAGAGAGGCTGAGGCAGGAGAATGGCGTGAACCCGGGAGGCAGAGCTTGCAGTGAGCCAAGATCGCGCCACTGCACTCCAGCCTGGGTGACAGAGCGAGACTCTGTCTCAAAAAAAAAAAAACAAAAAAAACCACTGCAGTTTCCTTTGCCTTACCTACGAAGGTTCTAATTTAGGAGGCCATGTTTCTTTCTTTTTTTTGAGACAGGGTCTCACCCTGTCACCCAGCCAGGAGTGCAGTGGCGCAATGCATGTTTAGGCTCACTGCAACCTCCGCAACCTCCGCCTCCCAGGTTCAAGCAATTCTCCTGACTTGGCCTCCTGCGTAGCTGGGATTACAGGCACGTGCCACCATGCCCGGCTAATTTTTGTATTTTTAGTAGAGGCAGGGTTTCACCATGTGAGGGAGTTTCACCATGTTGGCTAGACTGGTCTCGAACTCCTGACCTGGTGATCCTCCCACCTTGGCCTCCAAAAGTGCTGGGATTACAGGCGTGAGCCACCGCGCTTGGCCATGGAGGCCGTGTTTCTTTCCATATCCTCATCTTTTTTGTCTTTCTTAGTGGGTCTGAAGGGTCAGTATAGTGAGTGGGTGGCCTCTGCCTTGTATCCGAGCCATAAGACTGTTTCTGTCCACTGTCTTTGTTGTCCAGCCAGGGCTACCTACATAATTTGCAGGGCCCAGTGAAAATGAAAATGTAGGGCCTCTTGTTCACAAAAAGCAGGGGAAAATGCCATTAAATGTTGTGAAATATAAAGCATTTTTCTTTAAAAATGTTTGTACTTTGTGAGGCTTTGGATAAGTTACTGCCTTTCCAGCTTCTTTTGACTCTTTTCCAATTGCTTTTTCTCTTCATCAGCCACACTAGCTTTTTTGCAGCCCTTCCCACTTGTGTCCTGTGTCCTGTCACAGGGCCTCTCATATACTAGTCCTTCTGTCTGGAATGCTTTTCTTCACTGTCACTTCACCCTTCAGTTCTCTCAGTAGTCAGTTTCTCAGGGAAGCTTTCCTTAGCCTGCCTGAAAGGTGAGATTCACCTGTCCTTTTATAACAGTGTAGTTCTTTTATTTATATTTTTTTATTTTTTACTTTTTGGAGTTAGGGTCTTACTCTAAAACCCAGCTGGAATGCAGTGGTGTGATCATGACTCACTGCAGCCTGAAACTCCTGGGCTGAAGCGATCCTCCCCCTTCAGCCTCCCGAGTAGGTGGGACCACAGGTGCATGCCACCACACCTGGCTATGTTATAATGTTTATGTAGAGATGAAGTATTGCTGTATTGCCCAGGGTGGTCTCAAATTATTGGTAGTTCTTTTATAACACCTTATTTATGTGATTGATTAATGAACATTGGTCTCTGTTGCTGGACTCTAATGTATATTTGTTCAGGGACCCTGTTTGCTTTTCCTTAATTATGTGTGTCTAGTACAGGGCTTGGCACCTTGTTGCTCAGTAATATTTGTTGAATGAAAAAAAATGAATGAATAAATGAGGAAGGGAGTAGTGTGAAATGAGACTAGGGAAATAGAGGCTGGGCTATCTTAAGGTTTTGTTTGCTGTAATCATTAGCTTGAATTCACACAGTATAAAATTTGGCTGGGCATGGTGGCTCACGCCTGTAATCCCAGCACTTTGGGAGGCCGAAGCGGGAGGATCGCCTGAAGTCAGGAGTTCGAGACCAGCCTGGCCAACATGGTGAAACCCCATCTCTATTAAAAATATAAAACAATTAGCCAGGCATGGTGGTGCATGCCTGTAATCCCAGCTACTCAGGAGGCTGAGACAGGAGAATCGCTTGAACCCGGGAGGTGGAGGTTGCAGTGAGTCAAGATCGTGCCACTGCACTTGTGGTGAGATTGCACCACTGTACAGCACTTGGAGTGAGCTGAGATCGTGCCATTGCACTCCAGCCTAAAAGAGCAAAACTCCGTCTCAAAACAAAACAAAACCTGTCAGATTTGTGATTTTGATGTTTGACTGGTAGCAGTGTGAAAAATCTTGTCTGTTGCTCCACCTCTCTGGGAGGATGAAGCAGGAGAATTGCTTGAGTCCGGGAGTTCAAGTTCAGCCTGGGCAACATAGCAAGACCC